>NC_086331.1:17444087-17776246 GCF_032445375.1 Bacillus rossius redtenbacheri | reverse complement strand
AATTTGACCTTGAACTTTGACCTTGACCTTGAAATTTGACCTTGAACTCGAACTTTGACCTTGACCTTGAAATTTGACCTTGACATTGAAATTTGACCTTGACCTTGAAATTTGACCTTGACCTTGAACTTTGACCTTTAAATTTGACCTTGACCTTGTCGACCATCATGGATCCGACATTTTATGTTCAGTACATGCTACCAGGAGCTACCACCTGCTGGAGTACACCATCTTGTGTGTGTACTCGTATTATAGAGTACATTTCCATCTGGATAATTTTATTCTAACCCGCTACAGTGCAGTAATCATTTATTACCGAGGAGCCCCCCGCAATCTTGAAATTCGGCCGCCATCTTGAAATCATGTAATAATGTAGCTAGAAATGTGGGAAAAAATCCAAAATTCATCAAAAAAATCACTCATTAACTTACATAGCGATTCGATCCGCTCCAGTCCTTGGTTCGATCCTCGATCAATGCAATAATGTTTAATTTTATGAAAAAATAATAATTTCAATAAACCATGTTCAACATTCTTAAAGAGACTTTAAATCCTCTACTACCATCATCCTATCAGACATCAAGACCACAATATTGGAAATTCGTAATTGTAATGCTAGAGATTCGGGAAAAAGTTCAAAATTCATTAAATAAAATAGTAGTCTATATACTGATTGATTAGATCGACTAAGGTCCTTGGTTCGATCCCTGGCCGATACAAAACAACTTTAATTTTAAAAAAGTACCAGAAAAGTGTAAGGTTCGAGAAATAAAACACCACAGTCTTTTTAAAAAAACTTTTATTACATACATACTACACAACTACAAGTACAAAAAAACACAGACAAATTACTAAAGTTTTGGTTAAGATTTTTTCCGCATTTAATCTTGTGCTGTTCAAGACACTGTATAGCTGTAAGTCCTGATTTTCGAGGTCGATTTGCGAAATACTTAAAGCACATCTTACACACATAAATCTTATGTTGATGTTTTGTAACCTGGGGTCTCACAAGTCGGGAGAAGTTTTTGATGTAGTAGTAGTGTGCAGCACCGCTTTCATTTGTCACAAGCAACAAATCGAAATTATTTTATCTTTCTTGTTTGGTTACCCGAATCGGACACACCTTATTATCCTCATTTAGCGCATACACATTAACTGAGACATCAGGGTTATTTTTCTCAAAAACTTATATTTGATTTAATGGTGTCGGATAGCACAGTCCATCGAAGTTGTACTTATTCTCCAAAGCATAATACCTCTTATCAACACGGTTTTGATGACTTCCCTCGGCAAATCTTGCCAAAATACTCCATTTAAAACAAAACTAGTCCTTCAAGTTTTGGCAATTGACTACTGCTCTTTTGTTGACTATCGCCTCAGGTAAAGCAATAAATGATGATGTCTGATGGTATGGAAGCATACTATCACTTGATTCGTTTCCTATGCACATAATCTTGTGACTGTCCAGACTGTTACAATGCGAAAAAACCTTATCGCATTTGTCGCACTTATATGTCTCTCGAGAGATTGTCAGAGACCTACTGCAGGTTATTGATGCACCACAGTATTTGGATTGATGCGATGTATGCTCTTCATTAATCGATGTCTGGAATGCAGATGATGAAACTTCAGCTGATGATGGAACAGCACATATCGCTGTCTTCTCTGCAGTCGGTATCGGGATCTCCACAGCTGTCGACACCACACCCGTTGAGTTCTCCGCTGCCGTGGTCTCCTCTGCAGTCGGTATCAGGATCTCCGACTCCATCATCGTTGCTGCCATCGAGGTCCCCGCTGCTGATGGTAGACAGTTTATTCCGGTCGACATAACTAAACCTCATGAAACTACCTGAAGAGAGCAAGTCCGTACTGCACCGCGGCCAGAGGTGAACTGTGGGTCCAGTCGTCTGAACCTCGCTTATATACCCGTGGTCTACTGGTATACTATATTAGTCAAAATATTGTCTGTATTTAAAATTAAATACAGTATATAATGCTGCACTCAATGTATCATGGACTCCGGTTCCAACTGGTTCGCAGGCCACGGGATCAGGAACACAGGTTTCCACCTGGTCATCTTTTGCTACGTAAACTCCGACAAGACATGGTCGATGATGTCTGTGACCACGTCTACGCCTGGGCTTTGGCTCAGTGCTAGTTGTGACAGATTCACTGCCTGAACTGCGACGACGAGACGCACACCGTTTGGACGTCTGCGTAGAAGCATCACAGGTCGCAACAGGTTGCAACACGTCCATGTTTGGTGTTGCACATGCAGACGAGGCGACTACCTCAGCGATGCTGGCAGGAAGGATTGTGTGTGATCTCATGTGATAGACGGCACAGTTTCCAGGTTCGCAACAATCTACCAGCTGCTGAGTCGGTTCGTAGGACACAGGAAAGTGCGCAAACCGCCAATGCTGAGCGCCTCCATCACAGGTTTCTGTATATGTGCGTAGATACCCGGAATCCCAGTAGCTATACTCGACACTGCTGAAGCTAGGTCTTGCGCTCACGTACACGTTAGCAGGATGAAACGTAAACATCTTCTTGCGGGTAGAACGTCAACTGAAGGCACGTACGGATGTACACCATTTATATATGCAGGCTCCTACTAACACTGCGAGTACCATTTCTGCATTAACTGCGAGTTTGTACAGGCACAGACACGTTCAAATTGTCAAGTGACTGCACGTCATACATTTCACTAAGCTTGCGCAGGGAAGGACAGCCGTAGTCGGTCTGTAGGTCTACAATTTCAACAGGTGCTTCACACAACTTACTCAGCCATTTCTTCTGTTCAGGTCCGGCAATGTAAATTATTTCGTTTTCAACTAGTAAATCTTCAATAGTGTTTTTCACTTTGTGGTATGGAATTTTCCCTTCGTCCCACTCTAGTCCGTGATAATATTTACATAGCCATTCATTCGACCGTTTACTTTTTTCGTCTAGTAGTTTCCAAGGATACGGAGGTCGGAAAGTGCGTGTTCGATTCTTGTCTCCGGAGGTGATGCTAATTTCCGTGAGCACGAATCCATTTTGAATCTGGAAACCTTGCAGGTTGCAGTACATCCTGAATCCAACTGATTATGTAATGATACATGCAGTCGTATTTATATGTTTTTTAATCTAGTTCAATATTTCACGAGACCTGAAAACACATCGTAATTAATTACTCTGTCGTGTAGGATTAGACAGTACGCCATTATGAGTGGCGGTACGTCATATTTCGTGAAAATTTCCAATCGACAATCAATCATAGAACTGCGAATCGATTCGTCTTGTTTGGAAACGTCAAACACCATTAACGGAGCCTTTTTCTTGAAACTGTCGGGACTCAGTATCGGTGACTGTCTCCGCCCATAGTAAGCTTGCTGAAACTTGGCATACATTTGATATGCGAGAGGAAATCTTCCACTTTCAAAGTCCATGTTCATGTCAACTTACGGATAACATTCGCTGTTTAAAAAATTTTTACATTACGTATTTGACAGTTATCGAATACGGAGCGACTCACTCCTGCATTGAGCTGTCTTCCGGTCTGAAGAACGACGATGATGTATCTTGGTTTTTCCGTAGCGAAGCTGGACTTTACTATCCAATTGAAACGCTGACTATGAGGCAAGCCAGGATAAGTTTCCAGGCTCCAGGATCGGAATGGTACATCGTAGTTCTTGCCATTTTATATGTTCTTCAACATCTTGACTCGTTCAACAGTGCTCACTTGGATGTGGGGCAGCATTCACTCGATAGACTGAAGTGTTAGCGAAACGTCTTGAGGGTTTTCTGCAGCGGCGACAATTGCATTAATGTGCGTGTTGGCTAGAAGCAGTACGAGCTCTTGTTTCAAAATAATTATTATATGCTTGTAGTCCTCGGCGATACCAAGAAGCATGGACAGCGGAACACAAACTTCGAACTTCCCTTCGGCATAAACCGGAAGCTTATATTCATCCTCGAGAGCCCAACCGGTCATCTTTGCAGCAGACAGTTTCTTTGGCGTGAGCGAAAGGTAATTTTTCATAGCAGATGTTATGCCTAAATCTCTCGTCTGGTCCACCTCGACGCCATTGAGTACATAAGTAAAGCGCTCGATTAGGTGAAGAATACCATTGCAGGATATTGATGTCGTTGTCGGGTGCGTACCATCCGCTTTTGTCAGCGTGCCTCTTATACGTAGAAATGACTGCGAAGGTAAAGTAAAAATATCTTGGTGCTGTACAGCAATGCGTACTTCCGATGGTAGTGCGTACGGTCCGAGCAGGAAAGGCTAGTACTCGTGCAATTCCATTATCGTAATGGTGTCATCAAAAATGACCGGATCTTCCACGTTGAGTATTTCGTCTTCCATATTTACTCGGCACATGTCCAATACTGAGAAAATACTTTATGCTGTCAGGTGTTAATGCACCGATGTCTGGTAGAGAACTGTTCTTATTAACGCCAATACGATTTCTTTTATAACTGTTCGGTGTTACGAACTTTATGCCCATCGCTTCAAGTGCAGACGTAATGTAATTTCTTCGTCTTAAAAATTCACCAATCTTCCTCGCTGGTCAACGATTCAGACGACGACTTCGTGTGCGCACTTCACGACGACTGGAACGTAAATGATACTTTGCGGTACTTCGACCAGTTTATATCCTGGCGGGACCATCGGCGAAAACTCGTGCAGAATGTTGCTTAGTCTTCCGTTGAGATACGTTCCACTTGCCAAATTACAGTTTATTCTTATGACATTCACAGGCAAAATGTTTACTGCGCGCATAGATTCGTACATTCTTCCTGTATCATACACCTTTGATTCGAATCCGAGCATCGTACCTATGGTGCCAGGTTTCGTAAAGTCGACATTTTCACTGCATGTTAGAATGCTTTTTGAGTGTTTGGATTTCCACGCAGTTGAAATTCTACATCCTGTGCTAACACATCCCTGATGTAATTTGCAATGTCGTCAATTTCGTAAGAGCCAACAGGTAACCGTATTTCATGTGTGGTCCCGTCGCTTTTCAGGTAGCAGATCTTGCAGTTTTCCTCGTCGATATTCGGTATGGCATTATACGCAGCTCAGATGCGTGACCTGTCAATGTTAGTGTTATCGTCATGACTAATAAATTATCATCACTGCACAACCTTTAAGTAGCAATTTTTATTTGTCAGCTAAGTATTGTTTGTTAAAAAGCGAAGACACAGGTGTCCGCAATTTGTTTGATTAGGCCTCTGCTCCGTTTCATAATTGTAAAACAACGTAGTGGAGCGGCCCAGGTACAACCTAAGTTCTAGAGGAGGCCATAAATTTCCAAAACTATCGTAGTACTCGGCCATTTTTCCAGACTTTATGTACGCCACCCAGTGCATGCCGCGACCTAACGACGTGTCTAAATTAATTATGGCGCGCTCACGTGTCTTTGGCTTGCTGGGCAAAGTGTATCGCATAAACATGCCGCGGAAATTTGGTATTTTTAGTTTTCGAGCATACCTGAACAAATCTATATTTGTGAGCGGACATTTCGGCAAAGATCTTAGGATTTTTTCATTCGTTTCTTTTCCATGCCTCAGCCTGCCTTGTGAGGCAGTAGCACAGTCCTGCGCCGTTTTTTTTTTACCCATGGCAATGGCTTCCATGCTGGCATTGTGTCGATGTGCTTCTTTTAACTGCTTGTGCTCATTCTTCGAAGTGTTGACTGCCCGCACTTTACCGCTCGTTGTCCCGATGATGGCGCCGAGAGCACCCAATGCAGGCAAAAGCAAAGGAAGAAATCCTCCTATAATCTTCTTGTCGAGAGTCTGTAATTTTTGCTTGGCTTTTTGCACGCCCCTCACCAGTCTTGCGTTTGGTCTTGCGTGAGTTAGTCTTTGACTTGATGGAGCTAGCTCGACGAGCACCCAGTCCTAATTTCGTCTTTGCCTTCATGATTTTGTAAACGCCCCACGCTGCGATTTCTCTCCTAGTCCCGCGTTCGACGATTTACTAATATCTTCGGCTTCCTGTGCCAATATCTTAATGAATATGCGATATCGTGCTGCTTGCACTTTTCGTCGAGAGAATTAATGCCCATGTCACGGCTAGCTAACCTTTTCGCTAGTTTAGTGCCGGGGCCGCAGAATCTGTAGCCGGGAATGTGTAGCTCGAATGGCAGATTGTTTATCAGCGAGTTCACGAGTCCTGCATCGATGTGTTTTTTGTACTTACCTCTTCGAGTCATTGCACACAACTGACCAGAAAGTATAACTGTGTTTGATTTTATACAATTTGTTTAATACAATGCAGGTCGTCAAGCAAGATGTTTGTTTGCCCGTGCGCATTACGCAAGACGATGTATTTAGTGCGCGTGAATCATGACATGGCTTACTGTTGCCTTCTGCCATACGTTGCATAATGGCCGGTCTGTCCAACTGTGGCAAAACGTGCGTTCTGCTGAGTTTACTAGAGGAACCAATCGGTCTTCGGTTCGAGAACGTTTACTTGTATTCCAAGTCGTTGCAACAGCCAAAGTACCAGCGCCTAGCTACGGTTCTACAATCGGTGGATGGTCTGGAATATTTTCCATTTAATCATAATGCGGATGTGGTACCTCCAAGCGAAGCAAGAGTAAATTCTGTATTTGTTTTCGACGATGTAATGTGCGAGAAACAAGGCATAATTCAAGAGTACTTTTCCATGGGCAGACACGCCAAGGTAGACTGCGTTTACCTGTGTCAGACGTACATTCGTATTCCAAAACATCTCCTACGAGACAACGCGAATGTCATAGTTTTGTTTCGCATGGACGAACTTAATTTACGTCACGCTTATGACTATCACGTAAACACCGACATGACATTCCAGGAATTTAAAGACATGTGCTCCTTGTGCTGGAAACACGAGCACGGATTTCTAGTCATCGTTAAGGACTGGCCGCTATATAAGGGCAGGTACAGACGAGGTTTCAATCAGTTTATCGTCAAACAATAGTCAAAGCATTTCGAAATTTGGACGCAGCAGTCGAGACTTACGTACTGCTCTCAAGTATCATGACAACGTTATCCGCAAATACATTTTGCTACTGGCTCAAAAAGTAGAAAGTGTGAAAAAGGAATTACTAAAGTATCTCGTTGCCATCGACCAGCGTGTGGAAGCCTCGTATTCTCGCATTCGCGACATGATCGAAGTTTCGAATGCACAAAGACGTGACGATTTGAGAACTTTTCAAAGTAGTCTGAAAGCATCACTATCTCACTTGTCAACAAATTCAGATTTAGCCAAACACAAGAAAGAAGTTTCTGTGAACGAATAAAAAATTATATAAGGAGGTCTTGCAATATGTTTCCAGCCAGTACAATGTTGGACCTGGCCAGTGACCTTCATCGAGCTATACAGTCTGTTCGTGAAAAATATTTACTTGCTAGACGAACCAGACTTGCACGTGAGATTGAAAATGAGGAGATATTTAAACCAATCACTAGTCGCCTCGACGAACTTAACAGCAAGGAAGAACCAGCCATCATTATGAAGACAGAAGTTGAGGATGAAATGCCAACTGTAAAGAAGAGAAAGTATGAACCAGATCGAGAAGAAGAGGACTTAACAAGTACAGAGTCTATGCACAAAAAGAAAATACCGAAAAAGGGACATCAAGTGGATGCAATGGTCCGACCATACCTGATATCGTTTACGAGCCGGAATAATGACATGACCTACGGAGTGTACAGATAACATAATAAGTGGTTCCTCGGTGCTAAAGAAATAGACTTTCTACCAGGAAATATCGTGCGTGTAGAAGCGTTCAAAACGCGCGGGACGCCGGGTCTGTACGAATTGCTGTTTCGCAGGGAGCCTAAAGGATATTCTCACAAAGACTTACAAGAGTACAAAAAAATGCTAGAGCTAATCAATGCACATTTTCGCGATAACGATCCAGATAGTGGTGTGTATAAAGACGAAGATCATGAAAAAATCGACATTCTCGCTAATCTCTTCAGTGAACTAACAATACATGGCGAAGGTTTAAAAAAGCTAGAAAGTGGTCAGATATTTGACTATGTATATTGGGACGACCCCAATGAATTAGTTGATCGCCTTAGAATTCTACATGCTTCGCTTAGTGTAGGAAACTATTCGCACATTTAACGAAATAGTCTCCATACTTGAAGAACTAAAGGAAGCCGGCTACATACAATGAGTCGAACCGGAATCGCTCACGAACTTCATGCTCCTGCTAGACGGAAATACCTTCGTCGCAAAGTCATAGTTCGTGGAATTGATGATTTATTCCAGGCGGACATTGTTGAGATGATACCATATTCCCGATTGAATAAAGGTTTCAATTACATGTTGACAGTCATCGATGTTTATAGCAAGTTCGCTTGGGCGAGACCTGTCAAATCAAAGACTGCAACTGACGTAGCCAAGGCCATGAACAATATTTGGCGTGATGGACGTGTACCGTCGCACCTGCAAACGGCCCTCGGGAAAGAATTCTACAATGCAACCTTCAAGGCTTTGATGAAGAAGTATGGCATCAAACACTACTCTACATTTAGTAACGTCAAAGCCTGCGTTGTCAAAAGGTTTAACAAAACTTTGCATTGCAAGATGTGGCGGCGGTTCACGGCTAACGGATATTACAAGTGGCTTGACATCTTGCCGAAACTAATAAGCGAGTATAATTCCACGGTGCATTTTACCACGAAAATGAAGCCAAAGGACATAACGGACAATCGACTGCTTCAAACAGTGTTTTCCAACACGAAGAAGAAAGATCCATGAAAGCGTAAAGCTAACGTCGGTGACATTGTGCGAATCTCCAAGCAGAAAGGTGTCTTCGAGAAAGGTTTCACTGCAAACTGGAGTCCCGAACTTTTTCTGTGTGACACATGTTCGTGAATCAGAGCCTAGGACCTACTACCTCGAAGATCTGGACCGCAAACCTGTCCGTGGCGGCTTCTATGCCGAAGAGATTCAGCCTTTGTTGTATCCCGATACGTACTTGGTGGAGAATATTATAAAACGAAGAAATGGACTGACGTACGTCATGTGGTGGGGCTTTCCACCTCGCTTTAATTCGTGGGTGGCAGATGCAGATGTCGAGAAATCCACAAGACTTTAGTAATTTGTGTGTGTATTTTTTTTGTACTTGTAGTAGTGTAGCATTTGTGTAATAAAGTTTTTTTAAAAAGAACTTGCGGTGTTTTTATTTTCTCAAACCTGCCACTTTAGTAGTACTTTTTTAAAATATTAAAATTGTTTTGTATCGGCCAGGGATCGAACCATGGACCTTAGTCGATCTAATCAATCATTATATAGATTACAAATTTATTTAATGAACTTTGAACTTTTTCCCGAATCTCTACCATTGAAATTACGAATTTCGAATATGGTGGTCTTGATGTCTGATAGGATGATGGTCGTAGAGGATTTAAAGTCTCTTTACGGATGTTGAACATGGTTTATTAAAATTATTATTTTTTACATAAAATTAAACATTATTGCATCGATCGGGTATCGAACCGAGGACAGGAATCCATCGAATAAATATGTTAATTAATCAGTGATTTATTTAATAAATTTTGGAACTTTTCCCGAATTTCTAGCTAAATAATTACGGATTTTCAAGATGGCTGCCAAATTTAAAGATGGCGGGCACCTTAGTAATAAATGATTACGGCACTCTAGCGGGTAAGAATTAAACTAACATGGCGTCAGCGCACTCTAGCCGACTATACAATGATGATGGCTTCCTGCATCGAAGACAAGATGGCGGACATGACATCATACTAGGTGACGATATATTTGCTTTGAAAAAAAGTGGTGGGAGTCAGTCTGCCTGCAACCACCATTGAGGAAGGATGCTGTCGCTAATTTTAATTTTTTTTTTGCACTCGTCGGGGTCGAACCGAGGACTCCGAACTCCGTGTCGTAAATGTTTGTTTTTTAAAAAATTTTTCCATTAAAATCGGATAATAAATAAAAAAATTAAAGATGGCGACCGTAACGAAAATTGCAACGGTGATGTCATCATCCAATATGGCGGAAAACACATCGCCGGAATGTTCGAGAACAGAATGACGTCATCCAAAATGGCGGATCCAAGACAAGAACTTCTAAATTTTTCACTACGTTAGAGCCCTGTAGCCTCTTGCTATGTTTGTATGTCTTCTGTGTTCCACGGTAAATCCGTCAGCGGGGCGCCTGAGTTTCCGTTCTACTGTTGCTGGTTCCAGCTCAAGGTCCTGTCTTTGGTGAAGAATGTCGTTAGGAGGAAGGGGAATGAAATCCCATGCGTCACAGCGGAACGGGGTGGTTGATGTAAACAGGAGGAAAAGTACTATGAAGGAAAACACCATATTTTTACTTTTACAGATCGCAGTTATAAGTATACAGGGTTGCTTCCTATAACACAGTTTTGGAAACATTTGTTTCTATTAGTGCGCGATCTGTTCAGTTGATTTATGACTGGAACTACAGAAAGTAACCGTCAGGTGGGCCTTTTTTTTTTTTGGTGGCAGATATTTGTTTCATGACTTACGCCAGATTATATTTCCGTGGTTTTTGTTACTAGATGACTTTAGGATTCTAATTAAATTGGTTTGAAAATCGAAAATAGCCCCAAAAATAGTGTAAGAAGCTTTCACGAAGCGGGGCACCCAGGTTGCCAATAGACCCAGCCTGCTGTCAGCTGACTGGTGGCCCAAGTTGTCAACACATAACACTTTGTGATTAAAATGGACTCAATTGTAGCGTATCAAATATTTAGAGTACTCAATAAAAATATTATACAAACGAATATAGTGGGCAAAGAACTTCCAATGTAGTGATAATTATTGTAAAATTAAATTATTACAAACCGTATTTCTAAAACTCAAAAAATTACATGTTTTATTCAGTCCACTTTTCAGCGATATTCTTGATGCCAAATAAATGATATAGCAAAATCATTTTTATTATAAATGTAATAACAATATTTTTTTTTACTTCCGTGATTATAACATTGGTTTAATAAATAAATAATAAGATATTTAAATTATATATAATCTCATTATAATATCCCTCGTCATCATTATGTTCATCAGACTAACACAGCGGACATAAACATTGCCTTCCGTGGTGAAGGCGACACACCCCTCAAATTATTTTAAAATAAATTTAGAAGGATATGTCACCTCCAACACAAAACGCTACATGTCTTCATCTAATGTTTCTGACAAAATTTCGTTTGAGCTCGTAGAGGTCTCTCATTCTGTCCTTATTCGCTTCTCTTTTATATGAAACTTCACAGTACGACGTGTTGTTGTCTTGTTTCCTGTCAATGTTAATTTATTAAAAGTTAATTTCTTCTTAGAATTGTTTTTAACAATGTGTTCTGGAGATGTCATGTGACACGTTGATCCCTTTTCTCTAGTCTATATATTCTTCTTTTCCTCTTTCTGTGGTGTTTGCAGCAAAACAAAGAAGAATGTGGTATACAAATAAAGATTTTTGGTTTTCAGAAACTTGTTTCACAGAGAAATTGATAAATGGAGTTGGCATTTCTGATGACTCTACATGTTGTACCTACTTCAGTTTCATTGACATGGTCACAAGGGATTGTATTTTCAAAAATTGCTGGTTTGCTCTTGGAAATGTCATTACTATGTCTGACCAAGTAAGACAAAAATCAATCCTTCCGAGCCATTTTTATTTCATCACTCCATCAGTTTTCTAAAATTGTACACTTCCCTCCTCGCACTGACATATAAGTGGCCAAAACCATGCCTAGAAAGTCTTTTGAGTCTATTCACCAGATCAGTTTCTTGCTCTGGTGAAAATATTTTGGGATTACCAATGGTCATTATTTTATTGAAAATGTATGCATGGTTAGCGTGATTCATCAAATCTCCTTAAAGACGAGCCTTAAGGACTCTTCTTTGCAGAGTAGTGAATGGAACATTGAAGTGCAAAGGAGCACCGAACGAACCGTGGAAGTCTTTTTAGGAAGCCGGGTATTATAAATAAGCACTCAGTCAAAATTTTGCCAGTTAGTGAACTTGTGTACGTAAAAAATTCGTCGGATAGTTGTTATCTCATTTAACACACAGACACATGAGATCTGAATGTCAAAACTGATCTGCTGGTGATTAATGGAGGAATCTAGTTCGTTTCCATTACTTGGTTGTCATGTCTCCTAAGCATAATGTCCAGGTGGGATTTGGTTCTGTGCACAATAAAGACATATGTAAACAGTTGTATGGGCTCATTCTGTACATAGAAGTCATGAATCAGTAAATATATATTTATGTTTTCTCCTTTGGCATCAGTGTGCGATAAATGACACATTTTCTAGTTGGCATCAACGACAGTGCATAGCAGCAACATATGAATACTGAGCGCATCAAGTTCAGATGTGGCCTCATATAACTATATTGCTTGAAATAGGATTATATCAGTTGGACTGTTTTGTTATGCAATTTAATTTCACCACCATTTTGTGATTAGTGATTAGTGGAAAGATAACCACATACCAACATGACTAATCTATTAATTCTAAAAAAAAACATACCAGCCTGCTGGTGTTTCACTACCATGACGTTTTGGGCCGTGAGATGGAAACCTCGTCCAGACTGAGAAATTTTTTTTGATTATCAGCTCATCACGCTTATGGTTTCAGCAGTAAGCCTCCAGTTCTGCCATCACCGAAGACCTTTGCATGTTCAACTGAAGACAACTAGTCATAGTCTAACTAGGATGTTTCAAGTGTTATAGATTTGGCCAGCTCAGGATAGTTCTGTGACATGACAAGGTGGACAAAGTGTTTGTGACATATGCTGGCGTAATAGACACACGATGCTTTGGCTTGTGGATATCTCTCAGTCGACAGGTGCCCCACCTCAATGGAATGCACACACGCCTATTTCTTCCTTAAAGATGAAAGGATGATGGTCGCATGATTGGTAATTTTATCAGCGAATGGGTTACGGTAATCCCGAAACTTTGCAGTAGGTGCACCTATAAATACTCTGCATACATCCAAATGCATACTCCGGACTTCCACGCAGCATTTCAGAATAATTTTAACATCATCTTTCACCCAGTTTCTGTTAGCGCGCTTGAAGTGGGAGTCTTTGGTAAACTCAGATAATTGTAGGGGAAATTCTATGTATTTCTTGACGTGCAGTAATTTGGCCAGTTAAATAGGAGCCACACTTCCGAGTTACATTGCAGATAATGACCTCGCAGAGCAGTTTTTTTTTTCAGCTATACTAGTACGGAGGGACGCCAGGGTGGCATGTTCTGCAGCCACCAGCGCCACACCTCCAAGAGCACTTAATCTCATTCCTTAATACGGGTTTCCTTCTCCACTACTTTCAAGCCTTTATGCACCAGCATCTTTGGGTCCTTAGATACTGACGAAACGTTAACATGCCATATTGAATGATTTTGCGAGCAGAGCGTTTTTAATCTAGTCCTGTGGCTGACTGCACCTCATTTGTTGTACCTTAGACAATTAGTTGATTAAAATTAACTGATCTCTATCTTATCAAATAATAAAAGTGCTCAATAAAAATATTATACAAGCGAATATAGTGGGCCAAGAACTTCCAATGTACTATTATTTATAAAATAAAAAATTAATAAAACCCGTATTTCAACAACACAAAACATTACATTATTTATTATCTCCACTTGTCAGCGATCTTCTTTGATGCCAAATAAATGATATGATAAAATCCGATTTAAATAAAATGTAAAATCAATACAAATATATATTCAATTGCATTAATATAAAATTGTTATAAAAATAAAATATAAGTTAATTATATTATATAAAATCTCATTAAAATATTCCCCGTATCTCTTGCTCTTCATCAGAATAACACAGCGGACATAAACTTTGCATTCGGTGTTGAAGGAGGCAAACCCATTTTATGATTTTAACATAACATTAAAAAGGATGGCCTCCTCCAACACAAAACGCTACATTTCTTCATTTCAAATTTTCATCTTTTCTTCTTTTTGTGGTGTTGAAGCACATCAGAGAAAGGTGTGGTTAAACTTAAAGTTTATTGGTTTTCAGAATCTTATTTCACAGAGAAATTGGTTGACGAAGTTGGCATTTCTGATGACTCCACATTTTGTTCTTTCAGATTCATTGTCATGGTCGCTATGGAATGTATTTTCAACAATGCTGGTTTCCTCAGAGAAATGTTATTTCTATGTCTGGCCATGAAAGACAAAAACCAATTCTGCCTTGCCATTTTTATTTCATCCCTTCATAGCATACTTATGTTCATCAATTTTGCAAAATTGTACACATCCCTCCTCGCACTGACATATAAGTGGCCAAAACCATGCCTAGCATGTCTTTTGAGTCTATTCACGAGATCAGTTTCTTGCTCTGGTGAAAATATTGTGGGATGAACAATGACCATTCTTTTAATGAAAATTAGTACACGGTTTGAATCATTCATCAAATCTTCTTGAAGATGAGCTTCACAGAATCTTCTCTGCAGAGTAGAGAATGGATAATTAAAGTGCGAAGCAGCAGCTCTCATACTTAAATTGCCATTAAAACACTAATTTTTGCTTGATTTATTCTTTCTTCTGACCACTTCAAGTACGCATTCTTTACTTTCATAATTCCTCACCATATGAGGAAAAAAATTATTGAACTTCCGTAAAATTCAAATATTAAATTTATGTGTAAGCAATGGCTGTAATTATTGTAGGTTATATTTACATAGTTTATAAAATGCAAACTAATCTTAACTACAAACAAAATTGCAATTAATCGATTCACAGTAATCATAAAATTTAATAAAATCGATTTTAATTTATTCTGTTATATTTTTATAATTTTTATTTTTAAAATTTATTAAATTTAGTTTAGATATTGTGTACTTTTAAAAATTTAATTATCTACCGTACACCTTTAAACATGAAGGTATTAAAAGCAAAAACGAAGGAATCTTTCAGTGTAATTCAAATAGCCTCATCAAAAATAATTTAAATAACCCCATGTGAAAAAAGTTCTAAATTTCTAATAGTTTAAAGGAACAGTAATACATTTTGGTAAGTTGAGGACAATTTTATATGTTTGATTTAGAATAAACCTAATTGTTATTTACTGGAAGATGTTTCCATTTAATTATTTAAAAACTTGAAATATATTAATTAAAAGTTCCCATACTAATTTTAATAAAATCTTTAAAAAAATACAAATTTATAATTATAATTTTCTAACTAATATTTAAAAAAACAGTTTAAAGAAGGATTTACGAATATTAATGCTTTCTGTTCTTTAAGTACAGTGACTTAAAGATAGTTCACAATTAAGTTGCAACTATTTGGATCATTCTCTTTAAATGATCACAAAAGTTTACTTAAAGATATTAGTATCTTCATATTAACAATTAATTATCAAACATTGCTGTTAGTAGTATAGGAATGGCGGTCCGGGGACATGGCACCGGCGCGTGGAGCCGGAGCCGGTCCTCATCTCTGATTCTGAATAGTTTCTGGCTGTGGAGCCGGGAGCCAGTCCGCCATATTAGATTGTGTCGTCACGGCGGCCATCTTGGATGAGCGTTACGGGACACAGTGTAACGGGACACATCTTAACGGAATAGTAGATCACGGCGGCCATATTGGATCCGACATCTTTAAATCGAGCGCCCCACTCATTATGATGAAATTTTCGTCTCTGTCGCCATATTGATTTTTTCTGTTCCACTGTAGGCCACCATCTTGGATACCGTCGACTCTGTTTCTATCGTTTGTTCCTAGATAGTGCCAGCGTCGCTCTTGATTTTTTTTTTCTGTTCCACTGGAGGCCGCCATCTTGGATACCGTCGACTTTGTTTCTGTTGTTTGTTTCTAGATAGCGCCAGTGGCGCTCATGTTTTTTTCTGTTCCGCTGCATGCCGCCATCTTGGATACCATCGACTTTGTTTCTGTCGTTTGTTCCTAGAGAGCGCCAGCGTCGCTCTGTCTCATCACATAAGGTCGATGTTTCATTACCTACCATAGCTATTATGAACCTTATCAACATTTTAAATTTAATTTTTTATGAAAAATATATTGGAAACACTGTGATACGAACCATCGCAGCTCTGATCTCTAGGTTGGAAAAAATACGCCTTTAACCGCTCGGACATCGAGACATTTACCAGACTGAAAATTAAATAAGGTATAAATAAAAATAACATGCATATTTGGACTTGTATTGTTTTAAATTTAAAGTAATAATAGCACCACCTGTTCCAGACAGAACCACCATCTTGTATTAAGATGTAACTGTTGCAATTATCGTTATGGTCGCCATCTTGGAAATCTGTAATTTTTACGCTAGAGGTGCGGGGATAAGTTCAAAATTCATTAAATAAATTTACAATAAATATAATGATTGATTATATCGATTTGCTTCCTTGGTTCGAAACCGGTGAGGGCAAAAAATAAAAATAAAAACATCAGATCCTTCCTCCACAGAAGCCACCCACAGACTGATCTACCGTCACCAATACCAAAGTTCAAATATCGTCAGCTGATATGACATCATGTCCGCCATCTTGTCTTCATACGCTGGAGACCACCATCTTGTTTTCGTCTGCTAGAGTGTGCTGATACCATGTTATAATAATTTTCGAGTCACCACACCTTTGACCTTGACCTTGAAATTTGACCTTGAACTTTGACCTTGACCTTGAAATTTGACCTTGACCTCGAACTTTGACCTTGACCTTGAAATTTGACCTTGACTTTAAAATTTGACCTTGACATTGAAATTTGACCTTGACCTTGAAATTTGACCTTGACCTTGAACTTTGACCTTGACCTTGAACTTTGACCTTGACCTTGTCGACCATCATGGATCCGACATTTTATGTTCAGTACATGCTACTAGGAGCTACCACCTGCTGGAGTACACCATCTTGTGTGTGTACTCGTATTATAGAGTACATTTCCATCTGGATAATTTTTATCTAACCCGCTACAGTGCAGTAATCATTTATTACCGAGGAGCCCCCCGCAATCTTGAAATTCGGCCGCCATCTTGAAATCATGTAATAATGTAGCTAGAAATGCGGGAAAAAATCCAAAATTCATCAAAAAAATCACTCATTAACTTACATAGCGATTCGATCCGCTCCAGTCCTTGGTTCGATCCTCGATCAATGCAATAATGTTTAATTTTATGAAAAAATAATAATTTCAATAAACCATGTTCAACATTCTTAAAGAGACTTTAAATCCTCTACTACCATCATCCTATCAGACATCAAGACCACAATATTGGAAATTCGTAATTGTAATGCTAGAGATTCGGGAAAAAGTTCAAAATTCATTAAATAAAATAGTAGTCTATATACTGATTGATTAGATTGACTAAGGTCCTTGGTTCGATCCATGGCCAAAACAAAACAACTTTAATTTTAAAAAAGTACCAGAAAAGTGTAAGGTTCGAGAAATAAAACACCACAGTCTTTTTAAAAAAACTTTTATTACATACATACTACACAACTACAAGTACAAAAAAACACAGTTAAATTACTAAAGTTTTGGTTAAGAATTTTTTCCGCATTTAATCTTGTGCTGTTCAAGACACTGTATAGCTGTAAGTCCTGATTTTCGAGGTCGATTTGCGAAATACTTAAAGCACATCTTACACACATAAATCTTATGTTGATGTTTTGTAACCTGGGGTCTCACAAGTCGGGAGAAGTTTTTGATGTAGTAGTAGTGTGCAGCACCGCTTTCATTTGTCACAAGCAACAAATCGAAATTATTTATTTCTTTCTTGTTTGGTTACCCGAATCGGACACACCTTATTATCCTCATTTAGCGCATACACATTAACTGAGACATCAGGGTTATTTTTCTCAAAAACTTTTATTTGATTTAATGGTGTCGGATAGCACAGTCCATCGAAGTTGTACTTATTCTCCAAAGCATAATACCTCTTATCAACACGGTTTTGATGACTTCCCTCGGCAAATCTTGCCAAAATACTCCATTTAAAACAAAACTAGTCCTTCAAGTTTCGGCAATTGACTACTGCTCTTTTGTTGACTATCGCCTCAGTTAAAGCAATAAATGATTATGTCTGATGTTATGGAAGCATACTATCACTTGATTCGTTTCCTATGCACATAATCTTGTGACTGTCCAGACTGTTACAATGCGAAAAAACCTTATCGCATTTGTCGCACTTATATGTCTCTCGAGAGATTGTCAGAGACCTACTGCAGGTTGTTGATGCACCACAGTATTTGGATTGATGCGATGTACGCTCTTCATTAATCGATGTCTGGAATGCAGATGATGAAACTTCAGCTGATGATGGAACAGCACGTATCGTTGTCTTCTCTGCAGTCGGTATCGGGATCTCCACAGCTGTCGACACCACACCCGTTGAGTTCTCCGCTGCCGTGGTCTCCTCTGCAGTCGGTATCAGGATCTCCGACTCCATCATCGTTGCTGCCATCGAGGTCCCCGCTGCTGACGGTAGACAGTTTATGCCGGTCGACATAACTAAACCTCATGAAACTACCTGAAGAGAGCAAGTCCGTACTGCACCGCGGCCAGAGGTGAACTGCGGGTCCAGTCGTCTGAACCTCGCTTTTATACCCGTGGTCTACTGGTATACTACATTAGTCAAAATATTGTCTGTATTTAAAATTAAATACAGTCTTTAATGCCGCACGAACTGTATCATGGACTCCGGTTCCAACTGGTTCGCAGGCCACGGGATCAGGAACACAGGTGCCACCTGGTCATGTTTTGCGACGTAAACTCCGACAAGACATGGTCGATGATGTCTGTGACCACGTCTACGCCTGGGTTTTGGCTCAGTGCTAGTTGGGACAGATTCACTGCCTGAACTGCGACGACGAGACGCACACCGTTTGGACGTCTGCGTAGAAGCATCACAGGTCGCAACAGGTTGCAACACATCCATGTTTGGTGTTGCACATGCAGACGAGGCGACTACCTCAGCGATGCTGGCAGGAAGGATTGTGTGTGGTCTCATGTGATAGACGGCACAGTTTCCAGGTTCGCAACAATCTACCAGCTGCTGAGTCGGTTCGTAGGACACAGGAAAGTGCGCAAACCGCCAATGCTGAGCGCCTCCATCACAGGTTTCTGTATATGTGCGTAGATACCCGGAATCCCAGTAGCTATACTCGACACTGCTGAAGCTAGGTCTTGCGCTCACGTACACGTTAGCAGGATGAAACGTAAACATCTTCTTGCGGGTAGAACGTCAACTGAAGGCACGTACGGATGTACACCATTTATATATGCAGGCTCATACTAACTCTGCGAGTGCCATTTCTGCATTAACTGCGAGTTTGTACAGGCACAGACAGTTTCAAACTTGTCAAGTGGCTGCACGTCATACATTTCACTAAGCTTGCGCAGGGAAGGACAGCCGTAGTCGGTCTGTAGGTCTACAATTTCAACAGGTACTTCACACAACTTGCTCAGCCATTTCTTCTGTTCAGGTCCGGCTACGTAAATTATTTCGTTTTTAACTAGTAAATCTTCAATAGTGTTTTTCACTTGGTGGTATGGAATTTTCCCTTCGTCCCACTCTAGTCCGTGATAATATTTACATAGCCATTCATTCGACCGTTTACTTTTTTCGTCTAGTAGTTTCCAAGGATACGGAGGTCGGAAAGTGCGTGTTCGATTCTTGTCTCCGGAGGTGACGCTAATTTCCGTGAGCACGAATCCATTTTGAATCTGGAAACCTTGCAGGTTGCAGTACATCCTGAATCCAACTGATTATGTAATGATACATGCAGTCGTATTTATATGTTTTTTAATCTTGTTCAATATTTCACGAGACCTGAAAACACATCGTAATTAATTACTCTGTCGTGTAGGATTAGACAGTACGCCGTTGTGAGTGGCAGTACGTCATATTTCGTGAAAATTTCCAATCGACAATCAATCATAGAACTGCGAATCGATTCGTCTTGTTTGGAAACGTCAAGCACCATTAACGGAGCCTTTTTCTTGAAACTGTCGGGACTCAGTATCGGTGACTGTCTCCGCCCATAGTAAGCTTGCTGAAACTTGGCATACATTTGATATGCGAGAGGAAATCTTCCACTTTCAAAGACCATGTTCATGTCAACGTACGGATAACATTCGCTGTTTAAAAATATTTTTACATTACGTATTTGACAGTTATCGAATACGGAGCGACTCACTCCTGCATTGAGCTGTCTTCCGGTCTGAAGAACGACGATGATGTATCTTGGTTTTTCCGTAGCGAAGCTGGACTTTACTATCCAATTGATACGCTGACTATGAGGCAAGCCAGGATAAGATTCCAGGCTCCAGGATCGGAATGGTACATCGAAGTTCTTGCCATTTTATATGTTCTTCAACATCTTGACTCGTTCAACAGTGCTCACTTGGATGTGGGGCAGCATCCACTCGATAGACTGAAGTGTTAGCGAGACATCTTGAGGGTTTTCTGCAGCGGCGACAATTGCATTAATGTGCGTGTTGGCTAGAAGCAGTACGAGCTCTTGTTTCGAAATAATGATTATATGCTTGTAGTCCTCGGCGAATCCAAGAAGCATGGACAGCGGAACACAAACTTCGAACTTCCCTTCGGCATAAACCGGAAGCTTATATTCATCCTCGAGAGCCCAACCGGTCATCTTTGCAGCAGACAGTTTCTTTGGCGTGAGCGAAAGGTAATTTTTCATAGCAGATGTTATGCCTAAATCTCTCGTCTGGTCCACCTCGACGCCATTGAGTACATAAGTAAAGCGCTCGATTAGGTGAAGAATACCATTGCAGGATATTGATGTCGTTGTCGGGTGCGTACCATCCGCTTTTGTCAGCGTGCCTCTTATACGTAGAAATGACTGCGAAGGTAAAGTAAAAATATCTTGGTGCTGTACAGCAATGCGTACTTCCGATGGTAGTGCGTACGGTCCGAGCAGGAAAGGCTAGTACTCGTGCAATTCCATTATCGTAATGGTGTCATCAAAAATGACCGGATCTTCCACGTTGAGGATTTCGTCTTCCATATTTACTCGGCACATGTCCAATACTGAGAAAATACTTTATGCTGTCAGGTGTTAATGCACCGATGTCTGGTAGAGAACTCTTCTTATTAACGCCAATACGATTTCTTTTATAACTGTTCGGTGTTACGAACTTTATGCCCATCGCTTCAAGTGCAGACGAAATGTAATTTCTTCGTCTTAAAAATTCACCAATCTTCCTCGCTGGTCAACGATTCTGACGACGACTTTGTGTGCGCACTTCACGACGACTGGAACGTAAATGATACTTTGCGGTACTTCGACCAGTTTATATCCTGGCGGGACCATCGGCGAAAACTCGTGCAGCATGTTGCTTAGTCTTCCGTTGAGATACGTTCCACTTGCCAAATTACAGTTTATTCTTATGACATTCACAGGCAAAATGTTTACTGCGCGCATAGATTCGTACATTCTTCCTGTATCATACACCTTTGATTCGAATCCGAGCATCGTACCTATGGTGCCAGGTTTCGTAAAGTCGACATTTTCACTGCATGTTAGAATGCTTTTTGAGTGTTTGGATTTCCACGCAGTTGAAAGTCTACATCCTGTGCTAACACATCCCTGATGTAATTTGCAATGTCGTCAATTTCGTAAGAGCCAACAGGTAACCGTATTTCATGTGTGGTCCCGTCGCTTTTCAGGTAGCAGATCTTGCAGTTTTCCTCGTCGATATTCGGTATGGCATTATACGTTTGAAAATCTACGAGTCCGATACACCATTCTCCGTCTAAATCCAGAGGCGGGAAATGAACCGCCCGCAGCTCAGATGCGTGACCTGTCAATGTTAGTGTTATCAACATGACTAATAAATTATCTTCACTGCACAACCTTTAAGTAGCAATTTTTATTTGTCAGCTAAGTTTTGTTTGTTAAAAAGCGAAGACACAAGTGTCCGCAATTTGTTTGATTAAGCTTCTGCTCCGTTTCATAATTGTAAAACAACGTAGTGGAGCGGCCCAGGTACAACCTAAGTTCTAGAGGAGGCCATAAATTTCCAAAACTATCGTAGTACTCGGCCATTTTTCCAGACTTTATGTACGCCACCCAGTGCGTGCCGCGACCTGCCGACGTGTCTAAATTTATTATGGCGCGCTCACGTGTCTTTGGCTTGCTGGGCAAAGTGTCTCGCATAAACATGCCGCGGAAATTTGGTATTTTCAGTTTTCGAGCATACCTGAACAAATCTATATTTGTGAGCGGACGTTTCGGCAAAGATCTTAGGATTTTTTCATTCGTTTCTTTCCCATGCCTCGGCCTGCCTTGTGAGGCCGTTAGCACAGTCCTGCGCCGTTTTTTTTTTACCCATGACAATGGCTTCCATGCTGGCATTGTGTCGATGTGCTTCTTTTAACTGCTTGTGCTCATTCTTCGAAGTGTTGACTGCCTGCACTATACCGCTCGTTGCTCCGATGATGACGCCGAGAGCACCCAATGCAGGCAAAAGCAAAGGAAGAAATCCTCCTATAATCTTCTTGTCGAGAGTCTGTAATTTTTGCTTGTATTTTTGCACGCCCCTCACCAGTCTTGCGTTTGGTCTTGCGTGAGTTAGTCTTTGACTTGATGGAGCTAGCTCGACGATAACCCAGTCCTAATTTCGTCTTTGCCTTCATGATTTTGGAAACGCCCCACGCTGCGATTTTCTCTCCTAGTCCCGCGTTCGACGATTTACTAATATCTTCGGCTTCCTGTGCCAATATCTTAATGAATATGCGATATCGTGCTGCTTGCACTTTTCGTCGAGAGAATTAATGCCCATGTCACGGCTAGCTAACCTTTTCGCTAGTTTAGTGCCGGGGCCGCAGAATCTGTAGCCGGGAATGTGTAGCTCGAATGGCAGATTGTTTATCAGCGAGTTCACGAGTCCTGCATCGTTGTGTTTTTTGTTCTTACCTCTTCGAGTCATTGCACACAACTGCCCAGAAAGTATAACTGTGTTTGATTTTATACAATTTATTTAATACAATGCAGGTCGTCAAGCAAGATGTTTGTTTGCCCGTGCGCATTACGCAAGACGATGTATTTAGTGCGCGTGAATCACGACATGGCTTACTGTTGCCTTCTGCCATACGTTGCATAATGGCGGGTCCGTCCAACTGTGGCAAAACGTGCGTTCTGCTGAGTTTACTAGAGGAACCAATCGGTCTTCGGTTCGAGAACGTTTACTTGTATTCCAAGTCGTTGCAACAGCCAAAGTACCAGCGCCTAGCTACGGTTCTACAATCGGTGGATGGTCTGGAATATTTTCCATTTAATCATAATGCGGATGTGGTACCTCCAAGCGAAGCAAGAGTTAATTCTGTATTTGTTTTCGACGATGTAATGTGCGAGAAGCAAGGCATAATTCAAGAGTACTTTTCCATGGGCAGACACGCCAAGGTAGACTGCGTTTACCTGTGTCAGACGTACAGTCGTATTCCAAAACATCTCCTACGAGACAACGCGAATGTCATAGTTTTGTTTCGCATGGACGAACTTAATTTACGTCACGCTTATGACTATCACGTAAACACCGACATGACATACCAGGAATTTAAAGACATGTGCTCCTTGTGCTGGAAACACGAGCACGGATTTCTAGTCATCGTTAAGGACTGGCCGCTATATAAGGGCAGGTACAGACGAGGTTTCGATCAGTTTATCGTCAAACAATAGTCAAAGCATTTCGAAATTTGGACGCAGCAGTCGAGACTTACGTACTGCTCTCAAGTCTCATGACGACGTTATCCGCAAATACATTTCGCTACTGGCTCAAAAAGTAGAAAGTGTGAAAAAGGAATTACTAGAGTATCTCGTTGCCATCGACCAGCGTGTGAGAGCCTCGTATTCTCGCATTCGCGACATGATCGAATTTTCGAATGCACAAAGACGTGACTATATGAGAACTTTTCAAAGTAGTCTGAAAGCATCACTATCTCACTTGTCAACAAATTCAGATTTAGCCAAACACAAGAAAGAAGTTTCTGTGAACGAATAAAAAATTATATAAGGAGGTCTTGCAATATGTTTTCAGCCAGTACAATGTTGGACCTGGCCAGTGACCTTTTTCGAGCTATACAGTCTGTTCGTGAAAAATATTTACTTGCTAGACGAACCAGACTTGCACGTGAGATTGAAAATGAGGAGATATTTAAACCAATTACTAGTCGCCTCGACGAACTTAACAGCAAGGAAGAACCAGCCATCATTGTGAAGACAGAAGTTGAGGATGAAATGCCAACTGTAAAGAAGAGAAAGTATGAACCAGATCGAGAAGAAGAGGACTTAACAAGTACAGAGTCTATGCACAAGAAGAAAATACCGAAAAAGGGACATCAAGTGAATGCAATGGTCCGACCATACCTGATATCGTTTACGAGCCGGAATAATGACACGACCTACGGAGTGTACAGATAACATAATAAGTGGTTACTCGGTGCTAAAGAAATAGACTTTCTACCAGGAAATATCGTGCGCGTAGAAGCGTTCAAAACGCGCGGGACGCCGGGTCTGTACGAATTGCTGTTTCGCAGGGAGCCTAAAGGATATTCTCACAAAAGACTTACATGAGTACAAAAAAATGCTAGAGCTAATCAATGCACATTTTTGCGATAACGATCCAGATAGTGGTGTGTATAAAGACGAAGATCATGAAAAAATCGACATTCTCGCTAATCTCTTCAGTGAACTAACAATACATGGCGTAGGTTTAAAAAAGCTAGGATGTGGTCAGATATTTGACTATGTATATTGGGACGACCCCAATGAATTAGTTGATCGCCTTAGAATTCTACATGCTTCGCTTAGTGTAGGAAACTATTCGCACATTAACGAAATAGTCTCCATACTTGAAGAACTAAAGGAAGCCGGCTACATACAATGAGTCGAACCGGAATCGCTCACGAACTTCATGCTCCTGCTAGACGGAAATACCTTCGTCGCAAAATCATAATTCGTGGAATTGATTATTTATTCCAGGCGGACCTTGTTGAGATGATACCATATTCCCGATTGAATAAAGGTTTCAATTACATGTTGACAGTCATCGATGTTTATAGCAAGTTCGCTTGGGCGAGACCTGTCAAATCAAAGACTGCAACTGACGTAGCCAAGGCCATGAACAATATTTGGCGTGATGGACGTGTACCGTCGCACCTGCAAACGGACCTCGGGAAAGAATTCTACAATGCAACCTTCAAGGCTTTGATGAAGAAGTATGGCATCAAACACTACTCTACATTTAGTAACGTCAAAGCCTCCGTTGTCGAAAGGTTTAACAGAACTTTGCGTTGCAAGATGTGGCGGCGGTTCACGGCTAACGGAAATTACAAGTGGCTTGACATCTTGCCGAAACTAATAAGCGAGTATAATTCCACGGTGCATTCTACCACGAAAATGAAGCCAAAGGATGTAACGGACAATCGACTGCTTCAAACAGTGTTTTCCAACACAAAGAAGAAAGATCCATGAAAGCGTAAAGCTAACGTCGGTGACATTGTGCGAATCTCCAAGCAGAAAGGTATCTTCGAGAAAGGTTTCACTGCAAACTGGAGTCCCGAACTTTTCCGTGTGACACATGTTCGTGAATCAGAGCCTAGGACCTACTACCTCGAAGATCTGGACCGCAAACCTATCCGTGGCGGCTTCTATGCCGAAGAGATTCAGCCTATGTTGTATCCCGATACGTACTTGGTGGAGAAGATTATAAAACGAAGAAATGGACTGACCTACGTCAAGTGGTGGGGCTTTCCACCTCGCTTTAATACGTGGGTGGCAGATGCAGACGTCGAGAAATCCACAAGACTTCAGTAATTTGTCTGTGTATTTTTTTTGTACTTGTAGTAGTGTAGCATTTGTGTAATAAAGTTTTTTTAAAAAGAACTTGCGGTGTTTTTATTTTCTCAAACCTGCCACTTTAGTGGTACTTTTTTAAAATATTAAAATTGTTTTGTATCGACCAGGGATCGAACCATGGACCTTAGTCGATCTAATCAATCATTATATAGATTACAAATTTATTTAATGAACTTTGAACTTTTTCCCGAATCTCTACCATTGAAATTACGAATTTCGAATATGGTGGTCTTGATGTCTGATAGGATGATGGTCGTAGAGGATTTAAAGTCTCTTTACGGATGTTGAACATGGTTTATTAAAATTATTATTTTTTACATAAAATTAAACATTATTGCATCGATCGGGTATCGAACCGAGGACAGGAATCTATCGAATAAATATGTTAATTAATGAGTGATTTATTTAATGAATTTTGGAACTTTTCCCGAATTTCTAGCTAAATAATTACGGATTTTCAAGATGGCTGCCAAATTTAAAGATGGCGGGCACCTTAGTAATAAATGATTACGGCACTCTAGCGGGTAAGAATTAAACTAACATGGCGTCAGCGCACTCTAGCCGACTATACAATGATGATGGCTTCCTGCATCGAAGACAAGATGGCGGACATGACATCATACTAGGTGACGATATATTTGCTTTGAAAAAAAGTGGTGGGAGTCAGTCTGCCTGCAACCACCATTGAGGAAGGATGCTGTCGCCAATTTTAATTTTTTTTTGCACTCGTCGGGGTCGAACGGAGGACTCCGAACTCCGTGTCATAAATGTTTGTTTTTTAAAAATTTATTATAATTTTATTAAGTGAATTTTTTTATAAATTTTAAAATTTTTTCCATTAAAATCGGATAATAAATAAAAAATTAAAGATGGCGACCGTAACGAAAATTGCAACGGTGACGTCATCATCCAATATGGCGGAAAACACATCGCCGGAATGTTCGAGAACAGAATGACGTCATGCAAAATGGCGGATATAAGATGGCGGGTCCAAAATAGCCGTCGGGGTCAAGGTCAAAAGTCAAGGTCACAACCATCCAAGATTGCCGCCGTGACGTAACAATCCAAGATGCTGGACCGACAATCACAATCCACACCCTGAACCTTGATATCGGAGGAACTATCCTATACTACTGCTGTTTGCCAGAGTGGTAACGTTTTCGTCACTTAAATCACGAAGCAGTTAACCCTCTAGATCAGTGGTTCCCAACCTTTTTTTTATCAGGGACCACTTTAATTTCATTATTATTAGCAGGGACCACAAGATTAAAAAATAATCTGTATCAATCTAAAAATAAACTTTGAGCTTAATCGTTCAATATTAATCGAAACGATTAACATAAGCAATCTAAAAAACCAAAATAAACATTAATTAACAGTGTTATGATTGAAAACATATATTTTTAGTACACATTTCAGTTTGCATCAATGATATTTTTGAGCTTGCATCTTCTCTACAACATCTTGAATTCTTGGGGTAATATTTTTGCTCAAAGCTACACGCATATCATCACTTTCAGTCGATTCCTGGATTTGTTTTTAATGATCAGTAATGCAGAAAATTTTTGTTCGCATAAATATGTTGTTGAGAAAAGCATAAGATAGCGCAAAGTGATTTCTCGAATTTTAGTATATGAAATTGCTTTCTTACACCAAAACGTCTCCAAAAGCGTCCTTACAGTTCCTGTCATTTTGTAATTCAATAAGTTCTTCTTGGATTTCTTCTGCAACTTCTCTAGCATTAGTGCCAAAAGGGTTGCGTATCTGTTTTTGGTCCACATTAGCTTTTGTATTGTTATATTCTGGGAAGTAACAGTTGAATTCATCAACCAACATTTGCAAATGACATTTGCTGTTTTTTTATATGCTTTCCCTAAACATGGCATACTTCTTGTCGTCAAGAAGTGCCTTCAATGTTTCAAACGCACTATAATTGCCCTCGCCAACTTGACTAATCCATAACTTTAGTTATCAAATAAAAGCACGAAGTTTATCTTCAAAATTAAAAATATTTTTAACGCTTTCTAATTGTCTGTTTCCTGAACCTTGCATTTGCAAGTTCAACTAATTTATTTTATTTTAAAGTTCTCGTGAAAAAGTTATATAATTTTTAATGGATTGGCGTATGAATAGGGCATGGTTATCAAATTAATATTCTTGGCACTAAGAATTTCGTGGGAAAATATAATCTTTACAACTATTACAATAAATATTTTCAACCCACAATAAACAACAATAAAGAATAACTGCCAATTTATAATATCCACGAAACTGCTTAAGTATTATTTTTTGATAAAGCAAATTAATAATTTGTTTGTCAGAAATATATAATTTTTGTAAATATTTGCAAAATAAATGTTTATAAGCAGGAACACATACTTATGTAGAAAATAATTAACAATTATAATTTACGAAAGAATCAAAATATAACTTTTTTAAAAATAAAAGTTGAATTTCTCACAACGGAAAGTTAAATTTAAAACGAAGAAATGCGCACAAATGCAATACCAATCTGTTTCACATGCTGTTCGAAAACAGCATGAAAACCCTGCTCTCTATCAGGGAAGGAAGACAGAAGCGTGACAGCTCTGATCTCTATTTTGAGAAAAAGGAACTCAATAGTAGGGCGAGTCAAACCGACAACGGTAGAGTGCGCTGCAAGTGGTGATTTATCCGACTTTGGCATTAAAAGAGTTAACAGTGTTTTTATTTCGTCATGAAAAACCTAAAACAGCATAATTTTATGATAGCATAATTTAAAATTTTTTATGGCTGGCTCCACTTTTTAATTTGGGAGGCCAGTGTTCTTTTACTATTTTAATTTTTAATTTCATATCACTATATTTTATATATAAAATGTTTAGTCAGTTGCTTGCCCTTCCCCCGGTCGCATGCGCGCCGCGCTCGCTTTTGTACACCGACGCGCGTTCATTCAAAGTTTGAAATCTTTCACGGACCATATTTTAGCTCTCGCGGACCACTGATGGTACGCGGACCACTGGTTGGGAACCACTGCTCTAGATGCTTCACAGGTTAACTTTAAAGCTTACAGATAGCGCTTCGACCGTGATAGTTGCAATAACATATCATTTCCAGATCGCAGACGAGAAGAAACAAATGTTTCCAAAAATGTATTATAGGTATCACGACGATTTAAATAAAACAAAACAAAAAAACAACAGTCAGTATTCTATTCTGCGAAAATTCCTTATACATTCAACGGAATGAGGAAAACGGCCTTACTCGTAAAATCGTAATGTAACTAGCTTCATATAATTTACATTTTTGCACACTGGAATAATTGAAGTATTTGTAGATCATTATTATTAATCAGTGCAAATTCAACACAAATATTCAAGGGTTTTCTTATGTAATGTTTTCATTGTTAGGGTGAAAGAACTCAAAAAACTCAGATATTAAGTTTTTAAATATCCGTATTAAATTATTTTAAATCTACAAAATGTATTTTTAAGATGCTGAAATTCGAAGGAAATATTTTTGTGTAGTCTAGAAGTCACAGGTCAAGCACCTCAGGCACTCTAGGGAAGACATAGGCTCGTTCATGGAATGTTTGTGGGTTTGCACAGGCCTGCAGTCTTTAAATATAAGCTCTGCTAAAATTGAAGTAATTTTTCTATTATTAAATAAAAAATATATTACTATGCGTAGTATATTGTTCTGCTTCTTTAAAACTGTCAGATCGAATTGAAATTTTTTTCATGTGCTTTACGACACTTTATAAACGAAATATGACACATGCATTAAAAAAAGATACGATATAAGCACATAGAGTAACAACCAAAACACATTAACACAAGACTTACACTGATACATATCAATAACTTTACGACAAAACACGAAACAACACAACACACAGATAAATAACGATTGATAGAGTTCATATAAACTAATTGGTTATAATTGGTAACCTTAATTTACACAAATATCTTAAACAGAAACTAAAATGGTGTATACAAAATATATATGAAAAATTATAAAAGATTTATTAACTTTTTGTTTAAGTTTCTTTACCAATGAATGTTTCTAGATGATTCAAAAAGTGTTATGATTTTTTTACAAATTTTACAGTTATTAATGGCTTTAATAGTGTCACTAATTCTATAATTACAAGTTTAAATTCTTAATCCAAACCGAGATATGTCTGAAGCATCAATAATGGTAATGAAACGTATATAATAAAATGTGCATCACTGATTGAACGTCTAATAAATATGAAATGCAAATTAAATTAATATAGTAATGTAGCATATTTAAAAGTAACTTAATATCCTTAAATTTTTAAATATTAAGTTAAGAATTTTTTCCTGCATTCTTTCAGTTCAATTACAATCAAAATTAGTTATTTAATTTAAAATTACGACACATTATGCTACTTTATAGCTAATCAAATTGAAGTAAAAAGTATACAATCAGGTATTTATGCAGAAAAGTTATAAATTTAATAAGACTTAAGATTATCTTCAAGCGCAACTAATAGTATTATCTATATGTTGGTGAAAATAAATAGCTTGGCATCCAATATAACTCGAGGGTATTAAAAGTGGACACCACCACTCTTAATGTTATTTCTTGCTATGTGATAATTCCAATTAATTAAAATAGTTATTTTTACTAAATGTTATACCATAAATACTATCGTCAATCAGAGACGTTTGTTAACTCGAAAACCAGATATGGACAGCTGAAATATTTTCCTGAATAGTTTCACAATCATATTTCCCAATTATATATTTTTTCATCAGCATCTTTTCTTGATCAATTCTTCAATACAGTTGGAATATCATTTATTAGATATTAAAGAGAAGTGGAGATAAAGAACATGTGCATTTGCAAATTTGACTTAAAAGCATCTATTTGTAAGATAATTAAAACATATATGTGTTCATGTATATATAAATGTATATATATATGTATATATATATATGTATATATATGAACAAAGCATGTGATACTTTCCAACACAATCTTACGATTAAAAAATTATTAATTTTAGGCCTGGTCGAACAAATTTGATATTTCTTTAACTGTGAGATTAAGTTCGATAGTATAAAATGCTTTCTTCATGTTGAGATAAATACAATATATCATTATATTTGGTACACATATTATTTATATATATATATAAATATATATATAGGTACGTGTGTGTGTTAAAGATGATATTCCTGATTGAAAACGATGGGTTTTTTCATAAATATTATTTTTTAGGAATAAAATTCATGCGCTTATAAATATTTTTTTCTAGAAAAATTCTAAAATACTTCATAACAAAGATACTGGTCAAATGTTTGTGACTAAATTTTAACTGTCAATAATACTTCAAGAAAATATATACCGATAAATTTATGACAACTTAACATTGGTTTCCAACCATTATTTAAATTTATTTAATGTAGAAAATTATGGCACAGCTTATTACTGCCTAAAACCAAGTCCGAAATATTAGAATCTTAAATAAATACATACAAATTAAAAATATTAATGAAAACAAGACACATCTTAGATTAAAGTAAAAAATTAACTAATATAATCAGATGCTACTACCCAGTGAAAAAGAAATAAAAATATTGCTGCCACACGCGTGTGGCATTTTCAGTTTGCATTTGACTACCCGCGGGAGGATGGGGGCAGTAGGCTATTTTACCGAACACTATTATATAATATATAAGTATATATATATATATATATATATATATATATATATATATATATATATGGTGTTACGTTTTACCGCGGGTTCGTAAAGGATAGCCCAATTAAAGATTTTATTTCACACACAGTTTTTTTTATTTCCACTACTTATCACTTACAATTAATATTCTAAGATGGCAAATAATTTACTATACTTAAAGAAATGTCTAGTCCCCAGTCCCTCGTTCCACACACCTCGCTGGGCCGCACCTCTGGCGCAACTGTCGCCACAGCACCCCTCGTGGGTCTCCGCCGCGGGACTCCGTCGCCACACTCTCTCACCGCTGAATCTCACTTCCTCTTCACCGAGATCCCACTCGACTCCTCGCTCGCAACTTCGTTCGGGACTCCGCCGCGCCCGCGACTCTATCGCCCAGAAACTCCGCCGCGGGAAAACTCCCGACTCCACTGAACTCACTCACTCCCTGCCCTGGAACCTTCGTCCAAGGACTTCGCAAATCTGCCGCACCCGCGGCACTATCGCCCAGATCTCCACCATGGGAGAACTCACTCAGTCTCCGACTTAGACTGACTCTCTCGAGGCCGCCGTCCTCGTTTTATCTATCAGCCGTAATTTCTGGAACTCACGAGAGTGGCCGGGGCCTGTCGCGTCACTCCGAGCCGTCCAGACGGCAGAAATCTCTCGAAAACATGTGTCGGCGGCTCGCGCAACTCCCAGCTGTCCGGTGTCAGTTACGTGTCAAAGGCAGGGCGCCGCGTGGGGAGTGATGGGAAGGAGGGAAGAAAGCGACAATCCTTGTTATCTTCCAGGCGCGCGCGGCACATATCATATTGCGGCAAACGCCAGCCAGCTATGCACCTCCACATGTCCCGGCCAATGTCACGTTAGTAACAATATATATTCTAAACACATCTTTCCATTAGTCCATATTTTCAAGTAAATCAGTGTGGTAATTAATTATAAAAAATGTTTAATATGAAACCCCGAACCAATTGGTGAAAGGCAAAAGTGAGAATTTTAGTGACTGTAAGCAAAGCATACGGTAGTTTTAATTTTAATATTATAGATTTTATGTCTGTAAATAAATATAAAAAATACTATATGTAAGTTATTTATGTATTGATTTATGTTAGAAAACATTAAAAAACAATTTATAATTCAAACAAAATATATAATTTGAAAATTATATTTAACTGTAATCGAAATGCTTTATTAGTATTAGAAAAATTAAAGTGATAGTTGTACGGAAATGGCCTCGGTAAAATTTTTCAGTTGGTCTCCCTGTGTTTGTGATGCCAGTATCTTCTCAGCAAAATAATGTTTTTATTTGCCAAAATACTTGCTGAAATAATAATTCTGGAATGTTGAAGTAGATTTTTTTGCATCAATTGTCCTAGCTTGGATAGACAAGAACTTCTAAATTTTTCACTACGTTAGAGCCCTGTAGCCTCTTGCTATGTTTGCATGTCTTCTGTGTTCCACGGTAAATCCGTCAGCGGGGCGCCTGAGTTTCCGTTCTACTGTTGCTGGTTCCAGCTCAAGGTCCTGTCTTTGGTGAAGAATGTCGTTAGGAGGAAGGGGAATGAAATCCCATGCGTCACAGCGAAACGGGGTGGTTGATGTAAACAGGAGGAAAAGTACTATGAAGGAAAACACCATATTTTTACTTTTACAGATCGCAGTTATAAGTATACAGGGTTGCTTCCTATAACACAGTTTTGGAAACATTTGTTTCTATTAGTGCGCGATCTGTTCAGTTGATTTATGACTGGAACTACAGAAAGTAACCGTCAGGTGGGCCTTTTTTTTTTTTTGGTGGCAGATATTTGTTTAGACTTACGCAAAATTATATTTCCGTGGTTTTTGTTACTAGATGATTTAGGATTCTAATTAAATTGGTTTGAAAAATTGAAAAAAGCCCCAAAAATAGTGTAAGAAGCTTTCACGAAGCGGGGTACCCAGGTTGCCAAAAGACCCAGCCTACTCTCAGCTGACTGGTGGGCCACTTAGTCAACACATAACACTTAGTGATTAAAATGGACTTAATTCTAGCGTATCAAATGTTAAGAGTACTCAAAAAAAATATTATACAAACGAATAGAGTGGGCAAAGAACTACCAATGTACTGATAATTATTGTAAAATTAAATTATTATAACCCATATTTCTACAACTCAAAACATTACATGTTTTATTCTGTCCTCTTTTCAGCGATATTATTGATGCCAAATAAATGATATAGCAAAAGCCTTTTCATTTTAAATGTAATAGCAACACAATTTTTTTTATTTCCGTGATTATAACATTGGTTTGATAAATACATAATAAGGTATTTAAATTATATATAATCTCATGATAATATCCCTCCACTCTCATGATGTTCATCAGACTAACACAGCGGACATAAAGTTTGCATTCCGTGGTGAAGGAGACACACCTTCATAATGATTTAAAATAAAAAATTACTTTGCAAGGATATGTCACCTCCAACACAAAACGCTACATGTCTTCATCTAAAGTTTCTGACAAAATTTCGTTCGAGCTCGTAGAGGTCTCACATTCTGTCCTTATTCGCTTCTCTTTTATATGAAACTTCGCATTAGGCATTGTTGTAGGCTTGTTTTTTGTCAATGCTAATTTATTAAAAGTTAATTTCTTTTTATGATTGTATTTTCAATGTGTTATGGAGATGTCATGTGACACTAGTAGTATACGATAATATTTCCTGAAACAGGCGCCGGCGCGTGGATTTTGATTGTCTGTACGCCATCTTGGAATGTGACATCACGGCGGCCATTTTAGACTCAAAATTCCTTAAAATTCCTCAAAAATGATTCAATATGACTCAAAATTTCCCGTTTTCAAGGGAAAAATTCCCGTTTCGAGGAATAATTAGGATTTCGAAAAACCACAAAAGTCGTTTTGCCTTAAAAACCACAAAACTCCTGATATAAGCTTAAAATCCATGTCTTCAGCCTCCGATAAGCCTCTTTTAGGAGTATGACGTCACCGTTGCAATTTCTGTTACGGTCGCCATATTGAAAATCCGCAATTTTTATGTTAGAAAATCGGGAATAATTTAAAAAAATCATTACAAAAATTTAAATAATCGAATTAAATAAAAATTTCAAAGCCACTGTTGCAGTTATCGTTACGGTAGCCATCTTGGATTATATAAATGTAGCATATTTCGTTACACCCGCCATCTTGGTTGAGTACCATGTCATTCTTACACTTTACTTTATGACCACCATATTGGATCATATGAATGTTGCAATTCTCATAATGGTCGCCATCTTGAAATTTAGACGCCATCTTGGAAATCCGTATTTTTTATGTTAGAAAATCGGTAAAAACTCCAAAATTCATCAAAAAATTAACCTATTAGAATTCTGATTGATTATATCGATTCACGTCCTTGGTTCGAAACCGGTGAGGGCAAAAAAAAACACATCAGATCCTTCCTCCAGAGAAGCCACCTACAGACTCACCTACCACAACCAATATCAAGGTATTTACCATCAGCTGGTATGACGTCATGTCAGCCATCTTATCTTTGTCCGCGGTAGGCCACCATCTTGTTTTCGTCTGCTAGAGTGTGCTGGTAACATGATAGTATAATTTTCTGTTCTCCATACCTTTAACCATTACTGTTGGCATTAAACTTTGACCTTGACCTTGACCTTTGACCTTGACCTTGAAATTTACCTTGACCTTGAACTACGACATTGTCCTTGAAATTTTACCTTGACCTTGAACTTTGATATTGTCCTTGAAATTTGACCTTGACCTTGATCTTTGACTTTGACCTTGATGTCCATCATGGATCCGAAATTTTGGTGGTCATTGCCACCATCATGTTTTCGTCTGCTGGAGGTCGCCATATTGTGTGTACTTGTCTTACCATCATGTTAATTCTATTCTAACATGCTACAGTGCAGGAATCATTTATTATTACTGAGGTGCCCAACATCTTGAAATATGGCCGCCATCTTGAAATCATGTAATTATTTAGCTAGAAATGCGGGAAAAATTCCAATAGTCTCCGAAAAAAATCAATTATTTATTTTCAAATTGAATCGATGGATCCCTGTCCATGGTTCGATTCTTGACCAGTGACAGTTGTAACAAATTATTAAATAAATTTTAGATTCTGTTTTCCAAAAATTACAAAAAATACATAAATAGATTCTGCTAGCTTGTAAACTTATCATTGTTGAGCAAAGATAGAGTTTTAGTACAAGTCAGAATTTTATGTATTTTTTGTAAAAAAAAATTTGTTTTTAAATTTTTTACTAATTTATTTTTATTTTTAATTTTTTTTAAATTTATTATATCAAAGAAAACGTGTGGCGGATTTCTCCGAGTGCTTCTGATTAATCTGGACAATATTATGGTGGTTTTCTACGTGAACTCGTGATTATTCTTCCTAATATTATGATGGTTTTCTCCATGAGCTCCTGATTATTCTTGTCAATATTTTGATGGTTTTTCTATGTTCTTGTTTACATTCCTGTAGTTTCTTCAAGTGCTTCTGACTATTCTCAGAAACCGCTCTCTGCATGGATTTTTTTTGTCTAATGAGACATGTCATTTTATTTGAAGTTACATTTAATTCGATAATTTCTGCTACTAAATCAAAACATGCAATATTTTTATCAGGTGGAATTAAAAAAAATGTAATTACTCAGTTAAATTAATAATATGCTTTGAGAAATCTGTGAAACACTGACTGGAAGAACAAACATACTTTTCCTTGGAGTCTAGCGAAACCATCGTTCTATTGCGATCGTTAGTGAGCATCCCGCATCCTGCATAAAAGAAATAAATAATATTTACCTGTAAGCAACACGTGGCGTCATCTGATGACAATAATCGACAATACTTAAACAGGTTATTTTGCATGAGATAAATTAACTCACACCACTGAATGGTGCTATTGTAGTCAGTTAGAGTCATGTAGTTTCGTAGCCATGCGGCCTTTTAGCCATGCAGTCTCGTAAGAATGCGTTCTGGAAGCTTCGTAGTCCTATAGCCTCGCGATCATGTAACCTTGAAGACTAGCAATCGCATAGTCTCGTAACCTCATGGTCCGTAGTCTCGTAGTCATGATGTATTGGAGCCTCGTAGACATGAAGCTACGTAAGCAAGTAGCCTTGTAATCTTATAACATAATGCTGATGGTACAGATGTAGCAAAAGATAAAATTCCGTCGAAGATAGATGTGACAATTGGAGCCTTGTAGACGAGTAGCTTCGTAGTCAAGTCCTCATGCAGACATGCAGACTTGTAGACTTCTATCCTCGTAGTCACGTAATCTCGTTTTCTAGAGACTTCGTAGCTCTGTAGCATCGCAGTCTCGTAAACTTGCAGATTCGTAGTCACGTAGTCTCGTAACCTCATGGCTCGAAGTCGTGTAGACAAAATGTCTTGGGACTTCGTTGAATTGTAGCCTCGCAGTCTCGTAACCATGCATTCTGGAAGCTTCGTAGTCATGATGCTTTGGAGCCTCGTAGACTTGAAGCTACGTAAGCAAGCAACCTTGTAATCTTATAACATAATGCTGGTGGTGCAGTTGAAGTAAAAGAGAAGATTCCGACGAAGACAGATTCGGCAAATGGAGCCTTGTAGACGAGTAGCTTCGTAGTCAAGTACTCATGCAGACTTGTAGACCTCTATCCTCGCAGTCACGTAAACTAGTTTTCTAGAGACTTCGTAGCTATGTAGCATCGCAGTCTCGTAAACTTGAAGATTCTTAGTCTCGTAAACTCGTGTACTAGAAGCTTCGTAGCTCTGTAGCCTCGCAAGGCATGTATAACACGTAACCAGATAGATCATTTTAGACTCGTAGCCATTTGGTCTCATAGTCTCTTAGACTCGAAGAATTCTAGCCAAATATGTTAGTAGCCAAAAGACTTTTGGAACCAAAATACTGTTGGTGTCAATGACTGATAAGGCCAATGAATATTGGAGCCAATGAATATTGGAGCCAATGAATTTTGGTGCCAATGAATATTGGAGCCAATTAATATTGGAGCCAATAAATTTTGGTGCCAATGAATATTGGAGCCAATGAATATTTGTGCCAATGAATATTGGAGTCAATGCTTATTGTAGCCAATGAATATTGTAGCCAATGTCTATTGGAGCCAATGACTATAGGAGCCAAAAGCCTGTTAGAGCCAAAAGACTGATGGAACCTTTGGAGTCTTTTGGAGCAATGGAGCCATTTGCAGCATTTGGAGCCTTTTGTAGCCTTTGGGATCTTTTGGAGCATTTGGAGCATTTTTAGGAATTTAAGCCGTTGGAGCCTTTTGTAGCTTTTAGAGCCTTTTTGAGCATTTGGAGCCTTTGTAGCATTTGGAGCCTTTTGAAGCATTTCGAACATTTTGGAGCAATTGGAACCTTTGGAGACTTATGGAGCATTGGAGCCATTTGTAGCATTTGGAGCCTTTTGGAGCAATGGAGCCATTTGGAGCATTTGGAGCCTTTTGTAGAATTTGGAACCTTTTGGGACCTTTTGGAGCATTTGGAGCATTGGAGCCATTTGGAGCATTTGGAGCCTTTTGTAGCATTTGGAGCCTTTTGGAGCATTTGGAGCATTTTGGAGCAATTGGAGCCTTTGGAGCCTTTTGGAGCCAATGAATATTGGAGCGAGCGAGCGAATTAATCGAGCCAATGAATATTGGCGCTAATGAATATTGGAGTCAATGAATATTGTAGCCTAAAACTGATGGAGCCTTTTCGTTGATGGTGCTGCCTTTTCGTTGTCGGTGCTTCCAAATGTGCCACCTTTTCGATGTCGGTGCTTCCTTTTTGTTGATTGCGCATTGTACAAAATGTAGTAACTGAATATTTACTAGTTTAAACAACTTGGTGTTACTAAAATATTTTTCAAGGTCACTTTGTCCTTTAGTATGTATAAAAATGTCACGATGGATTAATTGAATATAATTTGCTAACGACGAAGGTCATGCGGTCCTGAAATGACTATTCTATACGTCTTATAATGACATGACTCGGTCTCATGGACTGAAGACAATTGATCTATATGTGTGGCTTTGTACATGAACGGCTTATAAGTTATTCAGATTATTGAAAAATTAGACACTCATAATAGGCTAATCGGCACTGTATAAATTCGTTGGTCAGGTATATTGACATGAGTTGTTTTTCGTAGAGTGAATGATTAATAAACTCCGCGAAAGGTAATGGAAAACAGAATCTAAAATTTATTTAATAATTAGTTACAACTGTCACTGGTCAAGAATCTAACCGTGGACAGGGATCCATCGATTCAATTTGCAAATAAATAATTGATTTTTTCGGAGACTATTGGAATTTTTCCCGCATTTCTAACTAAATAATTACATGATTTCAAGATGGCGGCCAAATTTCAAGATGTTGGGCACCTCAGTAATAATAAATGATAACTGCAATGTAGCATGTTAGAATATAACTAGCATGATGGTAAGATAAGTACACACAATATGGAAACCTCCAGCAGACGAAAACATGATGGTTGCAATGACCACTAGCACGTGGTAGCTCCTGGTAGCATGTACTGAACACCAAAATTTCGGATCCATGATGGACATCAAGGTCAAAGTCAAAGATCAAGGTCAAGGTCAAATTTCAAGGACAATGTCAAAGTTCAAGGTCAAAGTAAAATTTCAAGGACAATGTCGTAGTTCAAGGTCAAGGTAAATTTCAAGGTCAAGGTCAAAGGTCAAGGTCAAGGTCAAAGTTTAATGCCAACAGTAATGGTTTAAGGTATGGAGAACAGAAAATTATACTATCATGTCGCCAGCACACTCTAGCAGACGAAAACAAGATGGCGGCCTACAGCGGACAAAGAAAAGATGGATGACATGACGTCATACCAGCTGATGGTAAATACCTTGATATTGGTGGTGGTAGGTGAGTCTGTAGGTGGCTTCTGTGGAGGAAGGATCTGATGTGTTTTTTTTGCCCTCACCGGTTTAGAACCAAGGACGCGAATCGATATAATCAAACAGAATTCTATTAGGTTAATTTTTTGATGAATTTTGGACTTTTTACTAATTTTCTAACATAAAAAATACGGATTTCCAAAATGGCGTCTAAAATTCAAGATGGCGACCATTATGATGATTGCAACATTAATAGGATCCAATATGGTGGTCATAAAGTAAAGTGTAAGAATGACATGGTACTCAACCAAGATGGCGGGTGTAACGAAATATGCAACATTTATATAATCCAAGATGGCTACCGTAACGATAACTGCAACAGTGGTTTTTAAGTTTTTTATTAAATTCGATTATTTAAATTTTTTAATGATTTTTAAAATTTTTCCCGATTTTCTAACATAAAAATTGCGGATTTTCAATATGGCGACCTAACAGAAATTGCAACGGTGACGTCATAATCCTAAAAGAGGCTTATCGGAGGCTGTAGACATGGATTCTTAAGCCTATATCAGGAGTTGTGGTTTTTAAGGCAAAACAACTTTTGTGGTTTTTCGAAATCCTAATTTTTCCTCAAAAAGGGAATTTTTCCCTCGAAAACGGGAAATTTTCAGTCATTTTGAGTCATTTTTGAGGAATATTGAGGAATTTTGTGTCAAAATGGCATCACGTGACATCACAATCCAAGATGGCGGATAGACAATCACAATCCACGCGCCGGCGCCAGTTTCAGGAAATACTATCGTATACTACTGACACTTTTATCCCTTTTTTCTAGTCTATATATTCTTCTTTTTTTCTTTCTGTGGTGTTGGCAGCAAAACAAAGAAGAATGTGGTATACAAATAAAGATTTTTGGTTTTCAGAAACTTTTTTCACAGAGAAATTGAAAAATTGAGTTGGCATTTCTGATGACTCTACATGATGTACCTACTTCAGTTTCATTGTCATGGTCACAAGGGATTGTATTTTCAAAATTTGCTGGTTTGCTCAAGGAAATATCATTACTATGTCTGACCATGAAAGACAAAAACCAATACTTCCCTGCCATTTTTATTTCATCACTCCATCAGTTTTCTAAAATAGTTCACTTCCCTCCACACACTGACAGATGAGTGGCCAAAACCATGGCTAGAAAGTCTTTTGAGTCTATTCACCAGATCAGTTTCTTGCTCTGGTGAAAATATTTTTGGATTACCAATGGTCATTATTTTATTAAAAATATATGCATGGTTAGCATAATTCATCAAATCTCCTTAAAGACGATCTTCAAGGACTCTTCTTTGCAGAGTAGTGAATGGAACATTGAAGTGCAAAGCAGCATCGAACGAACCGCGGAAGTCTGTTCACGAAGCCGGGTATTATGAATAAGCACTCAGTCAAAATGGTGCCAGTTAGTGAACTTGTGTACGTAAAAAATATGTCGGATAGCTATTATCTCATTAAACCCACAGTCACATGAGATCTGATTGTCAAAACTGATCTGCTGGTGATCACTGGAGGAATATTCCAACACCATCGAGTTCGTTTCCATTACTTGGTTATCATGACTCCCAAGCATAATGCCCAGGTGGTATTTGGTTCTGTGCACTTTGAAGACATATGTGAACAGTTGTATGGTCTCATTCTGTACATAGAAGTCATGTATCAGTAAATATCCATTCATGTTCTCTCCGTTGGCATTAGTGTGCGATAAATGACACATTTCCTAGTTGGCATTAACGACTGTATATATCAGCAACATATGAATACTGAGCGCAACAAGTTCAGATGTGGCCTGATATAATTATCTTGCTTTACATAGGATTATATCAGTTGGACTGTATTGTTATGCAATTTAGTTTCACCAACATTTGGTCATTAGTGGAAAGATAACCACATACAACATTTAATCTATTGTTTCTAAATAACATACCAGCCTGCAGGTGTTTCACTACTATGACTTTTTTGGCCGTGAGATGGATATCTCGTCCAGACTGAGTAATTATTTGGATTATCAGCTCATCAGGCTTATGGTTTCAGCAGTAAGCCTCGAGTTCGGCCTTGATCACCGAAGACCTTTGCATGTTCAACTGAAGACAACTAGTCATAGTCTAACTAGGATGTTTCAAGTGTTATAGCTTTGGCCAGCACGTTATAGTTCTGTGACATGACAAGGTGGACATAGTGTATGTGCCATATCCTGGCGTAATGTACACACGATGCAGTGGCTTGTGGATATCTCTTAGTCAGAAATTTGCTCCTCCTCAATGGAATGCAGACAGTCCTAATTCTTCCTTAAAGGTGAAAGGATGATGGTCGCATGATTGGTAATTTTATCACCGCATGGGTTACGGTAATCCCCTAACTTTGCAAGAGGTTAACCTATGTATACTCTGCATACATCCAAATTCATACTCCGGACTTCCACGAAGCATTGCAGAATAAGTTTTACCTCTTCATCCGCACAGTTTCTGTTCACGCGCTTGAAGTGGGAGTCTTTGGTAAACGCAGACAATGGAAGGGGAAATTCTATGTATTTCTTGAAGGTGCAGTAATTTGGCCAGTTAAATAGGAGCCACAATTCCGAGTTACATTGCGGATAAGGACCTTGCAGAGCAGTCTATTTCAGCTATACTAGTACGGACGTAGGATAGGGTGGCATGTTCTGCAGCCTCCACTGCCAAACCTCCAAGGGCACAGAATCTCATCCTTTAATACGGATGTCCGTCTCCACCACTGTGAAGCCTTTATGCACCAGCATCTTTGTGTACTTAGATGCCGACGAAACGTTAAAATGCCACATTCAATGATTTTGCGTGCAGAGCATTTCGAATCTGGTCCTGCGGCTGACTGCACCTCCTTTGTTGTACCTTAGACAATTAGTTGATTAAAATGAACTGATCTCTAGCTTATCAAATTATAATAGTGCACAATAAAAAAAATATACAAGCGAATATAGTGGGCCAAGAACTTCCAATGTAGTGATAATTATTAAATAAAAAATTAATAAAACCCGTATTTCAACAACACAAAACAGTACATGATTTATTCTCTCCACTTGTCAGCGATCTTCTCTAATGCCAAAGAAATTATATGATAAAACCCCTTTTAATTTAAATGTAAAAGCAATACAGACATATTTTTAATTGCTTGAATATAAAATTGGTATAAAAATAAAATATAAGGTAATTATATTATATAAAATCTCATTAAAATATTCCCCATATCACTTGCTCTTCATCAGAATAACACAGTGGACATAAATTTTTGCATTCGGTGTTGAAGGAGGCACACCCATTTTATGATTTTAAAATAACATTAAAAAGGATGGCCTCCTCCAACTCAAAACGCTACATTTCTTCATTTCAATATTTTCATCTTTTCTTCTTTTTGTGGTGTTGAAGAACAGCAGAGAAAGGTGTGGTTAAACATAAAGTTTTTTGATTTTCAGAATCTTGTTTCACAGAGAAATTGGTTGACGAAGTTGGCATTTCTGATGACTCCACATTTTGTTCATTCAGATTCATTGTCATGGTCGCTATGGAATGTATTTTTAACATTGCTGGTTTCCTCAGAGTAATGTTATTTCTATGTCTGGCCATGAAAGACAAAAACCAATTCTGCCCTGCCATTTTTATTTCATCCCTTCATAGCATACTTATGTTCATCAATTTTGCAAAATTGTGCGCTGCCCTCCTCACACTGACAGATGAGTAGTCAAAACCATGCCAAGAAATTCTTTTGAGTCTAATCACCATATCAGTTTCTTGCTCTGGTGAACATATTGTGGGATGAACAATGACCATTCTTTTAATGAAAATTAGTACACAGTTTGAATCATTCATCCAATCTCCTTGAAGACGAGCTTCACAGACTCTTCCCTGCAGAGTAGGGAATGGAACATTGAAGTGCGAAGCAGCAGCTCTCATACTTAAATTGCCATTAAGAAAACTAATTTTTGCTTGATTCATTCTTTCTTCTGACCACTTCAGTACGCATTCTTTACTGTTATAATTCCTCACCATCTGAGAAAAAAAATTAATGAACTTCCGTAAAATTCAAATATTAAATTTATGTGTAAGCAATGGCTGTAATTATTGTAGGTTATAAGTAGGTATATACCTATAGTTAATATGGGGACACTGGTGGGGGTGGAGGAGTCGGTGAGTCACGGCGGTTATCTTGGATTACGTCACTTTCGGCGGCCATATTGGATTACGTCACTTCCGGCGGCCATCTTGTTTTTGAACTTGACCTTTAAACCCGGTGGCAATTTTGTTTTTCTAGAACATTCCGCCATTTTGTTTTCTGTATCATTCTGCCATTTTGATTTTCGTCCGCCATCTTGAAAATCTTTATTTATTATCCGAATTTAATGAAAACAATTAAAAAATTAAAAAAATTAAATTATAAATATTTTAAAATAAAATTTAAAAAATATATTATTTAATAAAATTTTAATTAAAAACCTACGCATCGAACACTCCACTCCTCTACATTATGAATACACCATCTAGCACACCACACCTCTGTTACAATGACATCGTTATCGAACACCCCACTCATCCCTGTTACAATTTTTCGTTACACCGCATTCTTGAAAATAAATTTATTATCAAAATAAAAATATGTACCCTCGTTGTCTGCCAGAGGCAGCTTCCTTATTTAGTGGAGACTGCCATATTTTGATTTTCAGAATAATGGCTGCATATGTGTCTTGGGATGGTCTAAATGATTTGGTGGCCAGAGTGATACATTTAATTGTTTCTTTTTGTGTAGGAGCCTATAGTGACATGGATGAGATCACCTCCATACTTGAACTCATGCATAATTATTCGACTTGTAATTTTTACATTGGTGGTATTTGAGTGATTTTTATGTTAGATTGAATTCAAAGGGTGGTGGGGGTAGCTGCAATATGCTAATGTGTGCATTTAATTTGATGGTGTTGTGGGTTGGTTTGATAATTTATCACTATGAATTATGGATTTAATGTGGTTTTGTAGGTATGAAGTTATTTACACAAAATGTTTCGTGAGCAACTAATGTTTTGGCTCAAGTCCCCTGCTTAGTTTCACACATGCATGTGTATGTTCTGAATCCAAAAAAAAATATTGGATTTCAATTTTTCTAACAATTTCCTTTCATAACTATAACATTTACCATGTCAAGTATTGTCATGTAGAAGTCTGTGTGTGTAGATAATGGATGTGTGCTGAGGGACTCTTGGGTCCACGATGCCGTGAATTGCTTGAGACTGTTGTGGATAGCACAGGCTCTCAGACATTATTGAGAGATGAGTCATGATTGTGTAATACCTCACGACCCCATCTCAAATTGGCAAAGCCAATAGTGGTTGTACTTGGTCCAAGCTATAGAGGTTAATCATACTTGTTGCATGGTTGATACATGTTTTTACCCCATACCTCTTCACACATCACAGACCTACCGAAACTCAGGAGTTGTTATGAAAACCTGCTCATGAGCTACGTTTTGTGCTAAAATTGTAACAATTTTTATGTTTGGTTGGTTTCAATCAAGGGGCTTCTTTGTTATATTGAGGGGTAGTATGATTAGTTGTAGTTTGTGGGTTAAATTTTTGGATTTCGTTTAAATGAGAGGATTTGAGGCTGTGTATTCATTTTTTTTTCTTTTTGTAGATAGCTATCTATATGATCTTTAAAATAATTGAATCAAGCATTTGAGAAACAACATAAGTCACAAACAACAGATTTTACAGAAAGTGAATAAAATGTAATAGTCAATGGCATGTGGCAAAAAATGTATATGTGATACTATGGATACATTACAACGTTAATTTACTTCTCTTTAATGTAAAAAAAGAAATACATTGTATTTACAACTCCCCCAAAAACTATATTTAAAAATGCTGGACTTATGTTGTTTCTCAATTTCCTACATAAACTCAAAATATATTGTTCTGAAATGTGCTATTTTTGTTTTAAGGTAGTCATAATATTCCACAAAACATAATATTTATTTGCGTACACAAAGTAATACTATAAATTTGCTTAGAACATAAAAAAATACCTATAATTATATGAATATAAATGCATTCAGTCCCTAATGAACTAATCTTGCTGATATGAGAAAGTCTATACGATGTAGGTTTTTAGATCTACCTTTGTATATGCGGCCTACACCAACTTTAACATTGAGAGATCACTTTTTAATACAAATAAGTATGCACACGTCCCTCTTCAAAATGAACTATTTGCTGATGATGTGCGGTAAAGTCTACATTGATGTGATTAATCATCAGGCTGGTTTTGCGTTACTTCAGTTACACATGTTGGCCACAAGAATAATTCATTATAGAATGACTGGCAATCTTCTGTGTGTGGCAAGTAGTTTTGCAACTTGCGGAGGTCATCTATTTTGTTCTGGTTGATAGGGATGCAACCTGCAGGATACACCATGTTTTTTGGAAGAACAAGGTCCGCAAGTGTGCAATTGAGAACCCTAAAATGGTGCTTGACAAGGGAATCAATAAATGGTCGTGCCACAACAAGTCCAGCATTGTCACTTGCATAACTGAAGTGCATGAACTGACTTGGTTTGAAGCTTGTTTTCTGGTCTCTAGGCACAGATTTTCCATAGGACTCTTGTGACAGCACATTCCTCTTAAAATACTTGGGCCACCATTGCTTGAAGTCGAGAATGCTGATGGAATCTGCTATTACAACCGTGAAGGATCTCTTGCAGGATGAAGTTACAATTATCTCAACATACTCCTTGATGGTGTACACTCTGTCGTACTTCTTGATTTTTCTCTTGAGTACTGAGAAATCCCTATCGCAGGGCAGGAAAGAGAGTCCTCTTATTGGGAAGTAATGTTCGATATGTCTAAAACGTTTAAGAGAAGTCAAAGCAGACAACATTCTGATGAATGTATGGTTCTTATTTTGTGCGCTGCACCTATCAGAAAATATGTACAACTCTTTGACTCCCTTCAATGACGAATTCAAGAACTCCAAAACAAATGAACATACCTCATTAGGCCCCTTTGTTGCAATTCCCTCATGGTACACAAAGAAAGTTGCATTGCCATCTTTGAGATTATGTATGCAGAAAACACTGATGGTTAACTGTCTAAGGTAAAACACCTCCTGGACTGGAATGCAAGGCAACTGTAAATTCTGCATGAAATCTATGCAAATGGCTCCCAAATCACCCGCTTTATCAGCTTTGATTATCTCGCTGATTTCCTTTATTTTCGCTGAAAATTTCTTAGCCCGACGCAAATGCACACATTTTTCTGCTTCAGCTACTTTCTTTGCTTTTTGGTTTAAAAAGGGGCTTTTAAGTTTTATATCCAACTCCTCACAAGTCGCACATGTATCTACCTGGGGTAGTCCAAACGACAGAGAAAAATGCTCTCTGAAAACTTTCAGATAGAAGCGATAGTTTGCAGCTGACATTTCAGGGTACTTCTCTTGGAAGAGCGAGTACATGATCTTGACGTCTAGCTTCTCGCTTAAGTAGTGGTATTCTTTGCTACTGTAGTGTGATATTTTAACTGGAAAAGAGGATATATGCTGCTTAATAGCATATATTACCAACCCTGATTTGGTATTACCTGGGATTGATTTCCCACGCATATCATGTGGACTTTTACCTTCAGAGAGCAACTTACAGAATCTACGAATACGTTCCTCCGAGATAGCATGTATGTTACAAAAAGCTGTTTTACATACTTGATTTTTTCCTGAACTCGTTGATATCTCATATACATATGTACATCCTCTTAATGGTTTTGAAGAAGCTTCCTTTGAAATGCGATGTCTACGTCGCATCACCTTTTTCGTGGAAATAAGACTCTGGAGGTAACAATCCTGTTCATTTTTGGTATCTAAACTTGTAAATTTGTTAAAGACTTCTTCTTGTTGTGGTGGAGATACAACCGAGAAACATTTTCATCTGCATCTGCAACACAGAGAATAATGACAGCATAATTTTTCTGCAATTATTCCTTGTGCACTAACAACTTGTCAGGTTAAATTCATTGTGCATTAAAGTATTGTTAGAAGTACTTATGTGCATTATGTTGTCTCACAAAAAATGTAATAAAACTCTACAAACGTACACAAATTTTATATCGATAAAACTTGATAAAAAATTAAACAAAATATGCAAAACATCTATGAATATCTAAACGTTTTTTATGCAACTGAATTGAACAGAATTTCATTTAACCAAACATTACATATTTTTTCAGGAATGTTTAGAAATAAGTGTAAAACATGGTGTGCTTATGGATTCAAAATGCATATAGTTAACTTACTTGCAATTTTCACCCTGTTTTTTGCAGGGATTTCTTTTCCACTCCAACTAGTATATGCTTCACACTTTACACGTGCTCTTTTTATCTGTTCAGACTTATATCTAAATGTATTTCGACACCCTTTCTTGCGCTTTTTACTGTCAGTCACACATTCATTGTCACTGGAAGGTTCCATTTCCTAAGCACAACAACAAGCACATCAAACTGTTTCTTTGTCTATGGTGTTGAAACTACATTACTACAGTACCATAGACAAATAATATTTCACCATGCATCAGTGCTATCTGGTGAGAATAGCTTTGAGGCCAGCCAAGAACTGCCATATTGGATTTTATAATTTTTCATCACAGCTTCTGTTCTGTGTATAGAATGTTTCGTTACGACATAACATAAATTAGAGTTTACCAAATTTCATAAGATGATTATAGTTTTTATATATTTATTATTTTTAATGTGGCAGCTCTGTTCTAAAATATATAAAAATGCAATATTTAATGGGGACTGTTCCTGAAATAATAATAACAGCAGCAGCAGCAGATCAACACTGGATTTATAAAATGCACAATGTTATGACTTGTAGTTCCAAAAATGAAGTTACAAAATGCACATTTCTTTCATAGTAAAGTTATATCCTATGGCTTATCGTTATAAATCGAGTTACAAAATACACATTAATTGCTGGTTATAGTGATAAATGTAACAATTGAATATGGCGAGGCATGTCCGGCCTTAACACAATAAAATCTATGGCTATACAGGAATCAAGCAAATTGGTGCTCTGTGGTGTTTGAGCGGGGTATTTGAGAAACAACATAAGTCCTGAACTTGTGTTGTTTCTCAAATACATAGCAATTAGAGAAGGCTATATCTATGCAATGATTGTGTGGACCTACGTGGTCATTTGCCAGCATGTACAACTACCCTCCAACAAACTGTTATTGTTGATAACTCATTTTCGCCAAAATGTGGACTTATGTTGTTTCTCAAATTCCCGATTCAATTTTGTTATCCATCAGAACTTTGAACATTTTTTTCTGCTAGTTTTTTCTGTGTACTTAAACTTTTTTTTGAAAATGTAGCTGTCTAGGCTTTTGAATATTTTTCAGTTTAATGCTTCTCTGAACTTAATCATTTGTGCTGAGAGGGGGTTGTGTGGACTTTGAATTTTTTTGAGCTAAATGCCCTTGTGTACTTAATCTTTTGTGTGAAAATGTAACTATATAGGGCATTGAATATTTAAGCTTAATGCTTCTCTGTACTTAAACATTTGTGTGGAGAAGGCGTTTTGTTGGCTTTGAATATTTTTCAGCTTAATGCTTCTCTGTACTTAAAAATTTGTAAAAGTTACCAGTTACCAGGACTTTGAATATTTTTTGAATATTTCTGTGTAACTTGTCAGTTACAGTAATTTTACATTTTAATGATTTGTAGATTATTTTCGGGGCAAGGTAGTGCTTACTTAAGGATTGGTTTGTTAAAGCTGTAGTTTGTAGGTTTGAAGTTAAGTATGCAAACATTTTAATGTAATGGGTAGCTACATTGTTTTCTTAAGACTTCTGGTATAGTTCTCCGTACGTCGGGCTTCCTTCGTGTGTTCCGTGCATTGAGGACAGACTACTGATTGTTGTAATGACATCAACCATGCAGAAATGACTTTAATGCCCTGCTACCTATACGGCAGATAATAACTGCTACCGTTATGAACGTTAGTGTGCTGACAACCAGCAGCATGACCTCAAGCAGATTCATCTGTGTGGAAAAATGGTTGCTCGCAGTGATAAATTGCGGTAATATCTTACATCATGTACGGGTGCTGCCCTCACGACTTCAGTCGGCTGGTGTAGTTTCTACTTCAAAACATTCGAAAACTCCAGCCATGTCACACATCATGAGAATACGGCTTGCGGTCACAACCGTAGCCAAAAAATGTATTCGTGTGGGAACTATGCTAAAGTGTTCGCCAGGGCTGGTTTAGTTGAAAGCATATACCAAATGTGCAAAGGGTCCTGATACACTAAAAACTAAAAAGCAGAAAATTGCCGCGCTTAAGCCTGTAGTCATACCTAAGCCAAGCACCAGCCGAACATAGCTGGTGACAGAGGCGGGTTTTGGCCAACATCCACGACTTCATCATTGTAGAAGTGGGAATCTAGGGTAACTTGAAGACTTGTGTGTTAGAAAATAATACTAGTTCTGTCAAGGGCACATGTACATACTTGGACTCTATCAAGGTTAAACTATTAAGCCAACTTCTAGAGTAAATTGAAGATGATGGTCCACTCAAGTATTACATCGTGCTTGAGTGCAATTGTGAAAAGCCAATGGGTACGTGTGAAGACAAGAGGGCCTTCAAAACCACGAATGTTTCACTCTTTGCAGTTCGTGAAGTGGAGGATGACATTACTGAATACATCTTTAAGATATGTAAAGAGGAAGAATACTAATTATGAAAAGGGTCCGGATGGTCTTTGTCTGATATTAAGCGACTACAACTACACATTAACAAGCTTGATCTACTTCGAGCAAGCTCCTACATCGAAATACCTACCTGCATCAAAGAAAAATATGCGATGGTCAATCTGTAAATACTTAGATGAGCACATACATTTTAAGTGTGAAATTCTGGTCAAGTTAGATGCGGGTGAGCATCTGAGCATGTTAATCAGTGCTACAATGACTTTGAGGGAAGGTTCAACTTCATTAACAACGAGTTTCCCAGTCCACTTCGCCAGATCCCTCTGTTCGAGAAACAGAATCCCCGTGCCTGCATAAACATCTATAGCATCGACGAAAACCAGATGATTGTAACATGACATGTGTGGGTCTAGAAGAGAAAATATCATCACTTCAAACTTATGTTCTTGGTCTTGAAGTATGCGGTTTTTGTGAATATTGTTTTGAAATATGCTGATTTGTGTTTGAAATATGATGAATTGTGTTTGAAATATGAGTATTATTGTTTTAAATGTGTGTTCACATTAGTAATAAACACATTTGTATTATTATAGAGGAATAATTCTGAGATAATAAATTAATTTATTGTAATGTGCTCCCAGTTTTTCTTGAGTCATATATCTTTTATTGAGTTTTATTTTTTTGTATTGGTCTTGGAATATATTGAGAGATAACCGTTTTTATTTTGAATTTCTGACACCAAATAAGAAATTTCCGCATTTAAATCAGGTGGCACTTGAATAAAAACATCCATTACTCATTCGTTGAATAGGTTAAGTACAGGCGAGAAACACGCGTTTTTAAGATGATTCTCTTCCCCCTTGAGGTCTGGCAAAGCCCTCTATCTGTAAAACAAGGCTGGTTAATGTTAAGAATGGTGTGTCTATAAAAGCAAGGAAGTGAAATGGCAGCAAAATATTAGATGACTATAATGATCACGAAAATGAGAAGATGATGATACTAATAGTACTATATAAGGTCTTGTTAATTATTTGGAACTAAAAGTTAACGAAGAAAGTAGCATTTTCATGGGGAATTAAAACAATTTTAAACCAAGTTCTAGTCGCCTCCATGAAATTGAGAGCACTTTAAGACAGCCTAAAGCTGAAAATGTTGAAAACTGCGATAATTCACCTAAAGCTTACAAATACTAAGTCAATGATTGAGAACTTGATGCTCACAAGATCGAATACTGTGATAAAGTATTAGGACCTAAATGATGGAAACGACTAATTAAACTTAATTATTCAGATTAGACTTTTGATGTTCAGTGGGACTATTACAATTTTAATGAATTTGATGCTGGTATTAAAAAAGGAACTTCAGAGGTCTTTAAAGTATTAGTAGTTAAATTTTACGTAAGATGTTAGAAGCTAAAGAGATTTATAACACCACATGGAAATATTCTAACATATTGGTAGATAGGTTAAGACTTCTACGTGCCTCGCAAAAATGAAGAAGATTGACCGAATACCAAACAAATATGGTCTTAACTTCGTGAAATAAGAAATGCACGCTACATACAATAATAACTTGTTTTGCATGCATGTGTATAAAAGTGAAAAACAAAATTGGATAAAAAAGTTTGTTTTATTTATTGTTATCTAATTTCTAGCTAAGCTTGGGTTCTCGTAGTACAACTTCTAACTTAGAGATGTAAAATTCGTAATAAATGACTAACATAATAAAGAGTCATAATAACTTCTTTACGGCAATTACGGTGGGTATGTGCTACATTGTAACTAAAATCATTTGGTGCCAAAAGTGGTTGGAGGCATTGTAGCCTGCTTGAGCTGGATCCTATCGTTTCCCTTAGTATTTTACCTAATGTATACTAGATATCGTATCCTACTGAGTTGAATGTTTTATCCAAATGTGTGTCCGTTTCATTGAATGTTTTTGTCAAGTCTGTAGCCAGGGGTGAATATGTAATGGTTCAAAAACCACTTGGTCTTGTAGTAAGCATAAAATACATATTTCAGGGATGTTTCTGCTCTACTGTAAGCTTTAAATTAGCTGAGTTGGTATTTTTTTACCAAAATTTTTTTCCTATGTGTTTATGATGTATCCTTGTGGCCTCGTGGTCTTGTAGCCTCGTAGTATTGTATGCTCGTAGCCTAATGGAACCTTGTAGCTTATAGCTTTGTAGCCAAGAAGTATTGTAGGATTGTTTCGAATAAATAATTAAACTATGTTCACCGAGATAAAAGGATGGGTGAATAAATGATATAATCCAACTCTAAAGGAAGCCATGTGAAGGGGGATCGTAGCGAAAAAAGTAATAAGCGGATTTATATGTTACAGAAAACACAGAAAAATTGGAATAGTGCCTGTTAATGTAACATATAACAAACTCCTGGAAACTGTTTATTTTGATGCATATAAACTAGGCGTAATAAAACTTAGAGCAAAAATTGAATATTTTGTGTGTATTTATAAATGGTCTATAAATATTCCGTGTTGTTAAAATAAGTAATTACCATCCGAGATGTTACTACTTGGAAGATTTACGATGTACGGCGATACTTGGCGAATTCTATGGGTAAAAAATTCAACCTACCAAGTACCCAAGCGATTATTAATTAGAAAAATTGATGTATTAGAAAGATGATCCCTTGTTTGTGAAGTGGCTAGGATTCGATAAATGTGAAAATCAGTTGGATACAATCTACTGAAGCCATATTAATTTTAATGTTTTGAAATGTTGTAATTTTAATATTAATAAATGCAAGTCTAAAGTAAATATAAAATGTAATTATTTATGTACTGTTTGAATCTTTTTATTTGTTACCAGAGTTTGGGATGTTCGTCAAAGGTGCTTAAAATGGTATTTGGTGGCTGGGGACGCGTGGCGACAGGTCTAAATGACGCAGCTATTTGGGGTATGGACGGTTTCTGGTAGAGGGGGGAGGGGGTAGATCTTCTGACGTCAAAGGCCGTGCGTCAGTGACATGTGTGCTTGGCACGCACGAACAGGACTGTAATAGAAAGGGTAGAGGAGTGGGGATAGTTGAACAATTGCAGCCTTAGGATGTATCATTCGTAGTTATCAACAGAGCTAGTAATATGTGTCGTGCCAGCTATGAGAAAATTGCTGAGGATGAGTTCTATGCGTGCTGTCAGGAGCCTAGAGGCCATGTAGAAGCTCTTGCGATGGATGAAGACGAAGAGTCGGAAGACATCGCAGATGTACCTGTGAACACCTCCACTATGACTGTGGAGGATATTGCTGCAAGAGGGGGGGATTCTATTAAACATTTATTCCTCAATTTTCACCTTTGGATCTGTGTGATGCTTGTATAGTTGTGTGAACAGAGTAATTGATGGCTAGTATGGAAATTACTGGTGAGCGGGGTGTTGTGAAGGGGGTCGGTAACGCCTTCTGAATGGTATTGTGTTAACAAGGGGGAGAAGATGGTTTGAAGCAGTGTGTGGTTTTTTATTAAATAGTGTTAATTTTTTTTTAATATTTTATTTCCTTCGACTTCTTGCCACGACTTAAAAAAATACTATTTTCATTTAATATGAAGTGCATCTCGTAGTGGCAGTAGGTAATGGATTTGCTCGTAGCAACTGTAGGTAATGGCTGAGGTGAGTGTTGTAACTGCATCATATACACTATAGCGATCAGACATTAAGTTGAAACGTAAAAGGTTATGTGTCGGATGTGGTCTCTCTCGTGAAGATAAGGGGATCATCTAATACGGTACAAATGTGAATCGGTATTTTTGTTTGTAGCATAATATTCCCGTGAACGATTAAAGCTATGGGTGTTTTTTCTTTCATTAAATTTTTAAGGGGGGTTGGAGGTGGGGGTTCATATATACCCAAACATTTAAAATGTCTGCTTCCGTGCAGCTCTTGTAAACACGTGTACGCAAACATGTTCCTACTTAGAAGAGATTCTTATCTACTTGTGAGTTAGGACTCTGAACAATTTCTGGTTCCTGTGACGGCTATGAAGTAGTAATTAATATAATTTGATGGAAGAAAAAGTTATTAAGTATTTTTACTATAACCTTGGCATCTGCAGTGCTGAGACCTTGTTGTATGTAGTTTCCGTTTTTTGATGTATAGTGTCTGTTGTGAAAACACGTATGCAAACATTAAAAATATCTGCTTCCATGCAGCTTTTAAACCTCGAGTACGCAAACATGAAAAGAGAATATTACTTGTGAGTTAGGACGCTAAAATTTCTGGTCCGGGAAGATGGAGTAATAATTTTTTTTTTTTAAATTATCATTACTTTAAATATCGCATCCACAACGATAGTATTGATAAAATATATTTTAGTTAAAACCTATAAATAATAAGTCTTTAAGATAAAATGGTGGTAACAACAACAAAATGACTGTGGATTTTGTGGATTTCAGTCTATAAGGGTCATGATAAAATGACTGTGGATTTTGTGGATTTTTGTGGATTTTTTCTATAAGGGTCATAATAATGTTGGAAGAGAATTGAAACTCGACGTTACATACACTAATGTACTTTAGAAACCTACACCCGATGATAACATCCATCAGATGAAATCAGGATGGCGGTCTCCACTAAATAAGATGGATGCCTCCGGCAGACAACGATGGTACATTTATTTTGATAGTAAATTTATTTTCAAGAATACGGTGTAACGAAAAATTGTATCAGGGATGAGTGCAGTGTTCGATGACGATGTCATTGTAACAGAGGAGTGGATTGCTAGATGGTGTATTCATAATGTAGAGGAGTGGGGTGTTCTATGCGTAGGTTTTTAATTAAAATATTATTAAATAATATATTTTTTAAATTGTGTTTTAAAATTTTAATAATTTAATTTTTTATTAATTTTAAATTGTTTTCCTTAAAGTCGGATAATAAATAAATATTTTCAAGATGGCGGACGAAACTCAAAATTGCAGAATGATCTAGAAAACAAAAGGCGGAATGTTCTAGAAAAACAAAATGGCCAACGCGTTCAAAGGGCAAGGTCAAATACAAGATAGCCGCCGGAAGTGACGTAATCCAAGATGGCCGCTGGAAGTGACGTAATCCAAGATGGCCGTTGGAAGTGACGTAATCCAAGATGGCCGTTGGAAGTGACGTAATCCAAGATGGCCGCCGTGAATCCCCTACTCCCTTACCGCCCACCGGTGTCCCCATATAAACTCTATATACCTACTGTTATATTTACAGAGTTTATAAAATGCAAAAAATCTTAACTACAAACAAAATTGCAATTAATCGATTAACAGTAATCATTAGATCTAATAAAATCGATTTTAATTTATTCTGTTATATTTTTATAATTTTTATCTTTAAAATTTATTAAATTAGTTTAGATATTGTGTACTTTTATAAATTAAATTCCCTACCATACACCATGAAACATGAAGGTAATAAAAACAAAAACGAAGGAATGTTTCAGTGTGATTCAAATAGCCTCACCAAAAAGAATTCAAATACCCCCACGTGAAAAAAAGTTCTAAACTTTTAATAGTTTGCAAGGAACAGTAATATATGTTGGTAAGTTCAGGACAATTTTATATGTTTAATTTAGAATAAACATAATTGTTATTTACTGGAACATGTTTAAAACCTTGAAATATCTTAACTCAAAATTCCCAAGCTAATTTTAATATAATCTTAAGAAAATACAAAATTATATTTAGAATTTACTAACTTATATTTAAAAAAACAGTTTAAAGAAGGATATACGAATATTAATACTTTCTGTTCTATAAGTACAGTGACTTAAAGATAGTTCTCAATTAATTTGCAACTATTAGGATCTTTCTCTTGAAATGATCACAAAAGTTTTCTTAAAGGTAATAATATCTTCATATTTACAATTAATTATTAAACATTACTCTTTGCCAGAGTGGTAAAGTATTCGTCACTTAAATCACGAAACAGTAATGTTTTGATTTATTGGTACCTGCCCCGCCTCGAGTTAATTTTTTGCTTATGTAATTTTTTTTTATTTAGGTTCTATGTAAGTCTCATATTCTATGCGCTTGCGTATTTTTTGGGTTGAATTTTAATTTCAATTTTTTTAAAAGGATCTGTATTTGCAAGTTTATATATTTTTTAATTTGCTTATATTTATTGGAGGTGGTCCAGTTTATGTGTAAATTTGTAAACTTTAAACTATATGTATTATCTTAGTTTTTTATTTTACGTTCTCAATCGTACCAGGGAAGTACCATAATTGAGTAGGCATATGGATGTGGAGCCTACCATAACGTATCGACGTTTGTGCTCCAACTATGGAACTAATGCAATTATTTCGGCGTTTTTTGTCGGCGCGCGCGGCGCACGAGCGCATGCGCGAAGAGCCGAGGTGCACCACCCCCCAACAGTTGCTGCTACCACCTTGTATGGACTACACGTGTGGCTGAGCGAGCTGCCAGGTGGATGAATGTGGACTAAGACGGCCCGACTAGCTGCGAGGTTTGGCTACAACCCGGCCTCCAGATCGTGTCGCGTCTCCCTAGAGCCACAGACTACCAAGTACGGCCATAGGTAACTTATTTCTTACAGCTTACGCAAGTCTGTGACCGTGCCTGGTATTTGTGCGCAGGGTACGATTTTTAGACAGAAAATAACGTAGGCATAACTATAACCTTAATTTTGGTTCACTGAATATACAATCTCTGTGGGCGTCTTTGTAACCAATTGCTAGCAGTGAGTGCCTTAATTTGCATTTCGATAAAGAACAGTACTGTCGCGCTACTGACCACCCAAAATTCAAGCTATCCACCTTCGATGGCTAATCGTCGTGGGCTGTCTAGAGGTGACAGATTGAGGCAGCTGCTGAAGAGAATGGCTGAGGCGAGGAAGAGAATGCAACAGCACTAATTCTGGCCATGCGAGGATCTCTGCTCTAACTTCTTCAGACCATACTAGTTCCGGAGAAGAAGGACTTTGCTGTACCAGTAGAAAATCTTGAGCTGAGGTATGGCGATCGACACATGGGCGAGGTTTATATAACAGTCCTCAAGACACATCACTAGTGATCCCCTGAAACATTCCCGGAATTGCAAGCTCACATAGATTGACTCATGCACCTCGCCTACCGACAGCAGATATCCACCAGTGCATTTGTATATGGACTCAGAGATGTAGATATTAAGCAGTCTGTTTGTTTGGCCTGGCACAAGAAGAGCTGCGATGCCTTGGTACATGCCTTGGAAATATAAATAGCATGCAGTGTTTCAAGAGACACCAGCACCAAGACAACGAGATCTGGACTGGAGCCCTACAATGGAGGGAATGCCAGAAAAACCATTAATGAAGGAGTTATCAGGGCATTAAAGATGTCCCTGAATGATACTTTAGGTACCCAAATCCAATTATCAGGTGGATGCCCATGGTGTTTCGTCTACCAAGAAATAGGAAACATCCAGTGGGACTGCCTGACACACGGGAAGACATTGCAGCAAGATGAGAAACATGAAGAGCAGCAGGGAAACGAGCAGTAGCTGCTGTGTGGGGGCGCATATCAGCTCTACAGAAAATAGTGTCCCCTAGGGATTTACTTTGTAGAAGCCATGACATCTTGTTGTATAATGGATGAATCAATTGCAGACAGTGTTTACTTAATGTTGAAACAGAAGCAACAGCATCTATGTTTCGCTCAGACATTTTAAGTATAACACCCATCTGAAGATAACAACCATCCCAACAGACTCAAAACAGCCACTGGAGACACTTCAAATTTGCATGAAAAACTGGATTTGAAGGTTAGGATTGGAACTTGGACATTATTATACTTTTTTTCCTGATGTCAGTAATGAGGTAATTCTAGTAGTGGACATAATGAATCAATATGGATTCATTATATATAAGGAGGGACAGGTACTTTATATAAAAGGGGAAGAGGTTGCTTTTTGACCCCGGCCAACTGGAAGTTCCGTAATGCAAGTGGTAGTTAGCAAATCGATTCAATTTCAGCAAACCATGAGCAGATTAATAGCTGCTAGTATAATGTGAGACCTTAGGGGCAACATAAGCAATCTGTATAGCCAAATTTGACATTAATATTGGAGAAGCTTCTGGTCTCTCGAAGCAATGCAAAGGTTGGCGAGGTTGTACCAGCCAGAGTGGCCAACCTAAATCCTCGAACAAGGTTTCTGAAACATGGATATCCATTAGCTAGCTGTGAACCAGTCTCTTGGGTAGGCCATTTTGAGTCTTCTTAACCTAATAGGGATACCAAACAACCACTGAAACATTATTTACAACAGTTATTAAATCAATTTTAAGATAATCTTTCAAATGAGGAGTTGGAAGAAGTTACTGCATTTCTGGAAAGTAACCAGGATGTATTTCCCTCAACGGATACGATATTGGCAGATCAAGCCTCGTCTATCATGGGTCAACACATGTGATGCAGAACCAATCCAACAAGCACTATGGCAGCGGCCTAGAGCAAAACAGGAAGAAGCAGAGTTGACTGCAGGTATGATAGAGGGAGATGTAATAGAACCATCAGTAAGCCCTTGGGTTTTCCCAGTCATTTTAGTAGAGAAAAAGGATGCTAACTGATGTTCTTTGTGGAATACAGGAAGCTGAACAGCATCACCAAAAAGGATAGCTACCCCCTCCCGCATATCGATGACACACTTGACAAACTTTCTGGCAAAAAATAGTTCTCTACACTGGACCTGAAGTGTGATTACTGGCAAGTGGAGCTGCACCCGGAGGATAAAGAGAATACTGCTTTCTCAACATGGAGTGGGCTGTTCTAGTTCACTGTATTTTATTTGGGTTATGTAATGCCCTTGCAACTTTTGAGACATTGATGAAACCTGTTATGCATGGTTTGACTTGGAAAACATGCCTAGTATACCTGGATAACATAATTGTAGTGTGAAATACTGTGAAATATCATACGGTAACCTTCAAAATGTTTTCGACAGGCTTCCACATGCACATCTTAAGTTAAGTCCTAAGAATTGCTTCTTGTTCCAGCTGTTGGAGCATTTGGAGCTGTTGGAGCTGTTGGAGCATTAGGAGCATTAGGAGCATTAGGAGCTGATGGAGCTAAGAATTAGTCGTTTCACGTCTATACAGGGCTACATGTTTATAAGATTGCTGGCTTTCGCAAGTGACCCTGTAGTAGGATAGAATTTATGTAATAAATATTATGTTTGTAAAAGAACTTGTGGTGTTTTATTTCTCTAACCTGACGCTTTTATGGTATTTAAATTAAATTTATTTTCAGCTTCGTCCATAGATCGAAGCAAGTTTCGATTCAATATGTAAAATAATGTGTGATTTTTTCGGTGAATTTTGTAATTTTTCCCGAAATAATAAGTCAATAAATACAAATATCTAAGATGGTGCCTCAATTTAAATATGGCGGGCACCTCATTTTAAATGACCGAATGAACATAAATACTGGGTTGTTAATTGACTTCTTTTAGTTTTTGTGTATTGAGTGTAGCTGAGTAGACTGGTGGAAGTAAGTGAGGAGCTTAATGTAGAATGGACTTGTCATGATGGATATGTTGGTGTTTAAATCGAATGCTGGTGGTCTGATAATATTTTGGGTTATTTAAGAAGATATTTATCGATGTGTGCTATGACAAGCATATAAATGTCTAGTAAACTTATAGAGTAGGTCTCTTGTTTCGGAGACTTTTGTCGTAAGGCTTAAGAAGGATCGACTCTGAAGGCTTTGAAGATGTATGGTACTGGGCATGTCTTGGCTGGAGCTATATCAACACTGAAGGTCCTCTGAACTGAAGATGAGAGGTACAAAAAATAATTGTCTTTGGACCTAGCCTGGTATCGGATAATATATTTTAGTCATGTGTTGTAGACATTTGAAGTCAGTTGGAGGTTATGTGTAGCTGTACATAATAAAATTAAAATTTGCGTACTTTCTTTAAATTATGTTTGAGTTCTGAAAGTTCCATTGTTCTGAGACTCTTGGTCCTTCTAGTAAGTCTAAATTAACCGTGTATGTAGGATGTGTGATTAGTTCTTTGAATATATAATTTAAACTTGTACTCTTTTAAATTCCTAATTTTCTTTTTAAGTAATAACAATGGATGATGTATTGACTTGCGTATTATACAAGCGGACGCTGATATTTAAGCGAGTCTTAGACAGCGGGTCCCTCAGTCCACCTCTTGTAGTGGTGCAGTGCAGATCTGATGGATTGACTTGTCTGCATATAAGTCCGATAAATGAATATTCATGTGTATCCGAACTCAATGGTAGCAACGATGACATCGGTACAAATTTCAATGGTGGCGGGGTCAACGGCTGCAGAGATCTTGGCGGAGGGTCTCGCGTCTTCACCGGGGTCCCTGACGACGGAGGCGATGATGACGAAGCAGATCCCGATGACAACGATGAGGGCAGCCCCAGAGATTCGAATGGTAACGAGGCTACCATCTCCAGAGATCCCGATGATGGCTGTATCTACTGTCTCTTCACTCCAAGAGACTTCACTGTGTGCATATTAGACAGCAGAGGAGACTCCGATACCTGCAACTACACCGAATTTGGTAAATAAAACTTTTTGTGAGCAATTCCCAGCTTCTGCATCAGACGAGTATACTTCAGATTCGTTGACATCCAGTACAGATGATCTGACAATATCGACTGGGAAACCTCTAGCTCATGCAACATACGGGACTTCACCGTCTACAACAGCAGTGCACATTGAAAGTAATATACTTTCCGAGCCGTCGGTGACTCAAGGTCTAACGAGGAGACGTCTGTGTACGTACTGTGACAAAAGTTTTAAATACCGTCAACATGCAAGAAGACATGAAAATCATGTCTGTAGAAGAAACGCAAGTCGTGTGACATTTCCATGTGACCCATGTGGGGTGCATTTCACAAACAAAAGTAATTTGATTAGGCATTGTAAAAGCAAAGTTCATTTGCAAGTTGTACAGCGGGGAAGCGATGGTAATTGCGATGAATATCTGTATCAGTGCTGCTACTGTGGTAAACGTTTTGAACGACTACGAAGTACACGCATCCATGAAAATAATGGCTGCAGAAGAAATCTTGGCCGTGTAAAATTTCTGTGTGAGAAGTGCGGTATAAAGGTTACACGAAAAATTTTCTTGAAAAAAACATTATAAATTTTGTAAAGGTGGGTTTCTAGCATCATCTCTGGTCCACTAAGGTGTTACACTCCTGATCTGATGTATCGTGATCTGTATGAATTAGTTGTATTTTGTCACTCTAAGAACGAAATACAATAATTTATTTTAATAAAAATGACTGTCACATGAACTGAGAAAAATATACGATATATATAAAGTGTCAGATTTCTTTGTGTATAAATGTACAATTTTAAATAAATTATAGAATTAAAAATTTTTTTATATATTTTTCCTAACGTATATCGTTTATCTAAATGTAATAAACTAAATGTGACACGTAATTTTGGTCGAATTCGAATTGCGCGTTTTGTCTTGTTTGTGTGTATTATTATTTTTACCAATAATGCTCAAGACAGTTTTTTTTTGCTAAAATTATTTTTGTCTGAGTATGTCATTTTTTTATGGGTGATGTTTTGGTAAAGTACAGGTACAGGTAATACCGTAACATTAGTGCAAATCTGATAGGAACTTGATTTATTATTTCTGAGAAATAATTGATTACTCCCCGAAATATACATAACATACTTGTAGGAAATTTATAGTCTTAAATCGTAACCTGTCATATATTGGTGTACACTACGGTGGTGATATTAAAAAATTAAATAATGTTAATCAATTGATCATACTTCGGAGTAAGCTGGTGTACTGTATGGGCTGTATCAGTAAGATTCTGGATACTTGGTAAGCGGTTCTTTCTTCCAAGTTACTCACTCCTTCGTTGCTGATTACCAACATGAATTTTTACAACATGGAAAAAAAAATGTATACTGGCCGAGGTCTTGATTTAAAATATTTTGCCGCTTATAATTATCAGAGTATCAACTTTTACAGTATGGTATGTGAGGTTCGACTCCTCTCGTATATGTGCTACAAATTTATTTTTGTTGGTAGCAAGTTATACATTCGTAGGCTGATTTTCTGCTCTGATTCAGTGATGTATACTTTGAAGTGGTTCCAGCAAGTACTTTACGTATGCTGGATTACGATTTCACTGGAGTTTTACGTGTAATGAGTTGGAAGGCTAGCGACGTGATGTATGTATGACTCGAACAAAACATATGAGTGTCGCAGTATTCTGCAAGCTTGCAACTCCTGCGCGAAGGGTCAATGTTCATTTGCGGGTGACGGTATGCGTGTCTCGATCGTGTAGTCTCTGCCTCTATCCTTGAGAATTTTTTTTTTTTTGCGGTTGCCGTGCTTGAATTTATGTACTTTTGACTAGTCGCACGTGAACAAGTTTAAATTCGTATGCATTGGAACATATTTTTCTACATGAGGTAAGAAAAATACATAGATGCTACAATGTCTGAGATAGGTATCGAACACCTGTTCCTTACCCTATGAGTGACTAGCACTTGTTTGACCTATCTCCTCTACCCTCTTTTACTTTGTGATATAGACAGGACATGGTTTTTTTCAGAGATGATGGTTAAAATGTCTTGGGCATAGAGTCGTTTGTAGAAATTACTATGTGTGGTAATTGTTTGGACGAAGTGATAATTTAATAATACACGTAAGAATTAACTTGAAGGTTTTTTTTATGTGTAAACAAATCATTGATAGGATGGATTTGTATGTAGAACTGGTAGTATACCACATCTCTTGAAGAACACTGCATGGTATATAATGAAAGACTCCTGGGCTCATGAAACTAAACTATAGGTGGAAAGGATCATGCGGTTCCTAAGATTGAATGAAAGGAACTTTGTTGATTTTTTTCTGTAGGCTATACTAAGTTGATTTAATTGAGTTTGGGATGATGGGTTGACGGATTAAATAATAAAACTGGACACATAGGCTTTTACAGAAAATGAGAATGGAGCTCACAGGATCATAGATTGTGGTTAATCTCTGACAACTGAAATGTAAAAACGATATCATAAAATGAGTTATATTGATGCAGCTCATGACAATATTGATGGCAGCTACTATGATGATGATTTGAATCTGTGATAGTGACACGGATGCGGAGATTTTAAGACAAATAATAGTATTAATATAGAAAATAGGGAAGCCGTAGCACGCCGATCGTGACGAGAAACAAATATTGGAGGATGCTGATGGTTTCGGGAAGACTGAATCTAATGGAAGTATCAACACCGTGAAAAGTGAGAATACACTCAAGCCTATATTCAGTAGATCGTCCATACTTTGTAAAAATAATGGACTCCTAAAAAAGGAAGCATGAAGGCGATGCAGACACTTCGTCATCAACGATAACGAGTTCTTACGGTAATCTGGGTGAAGACGATGCCTTCTACGGTGATTGCTACAGTGACTCTGAAGCTGGCGACGTGATCGAAGACTGTGCTAAGGCAGCTAAAGCGGACAAGACCGAAGGCTGTGGCGGTGTCCTGAGATCAAAACGATGGAAACGTCGTGATATATTAAATAAATCTGATCAAGCTTGTGATGATCACTGGCTCGATGACGAATGTGACCTTGTCGTTGGTGTTAAAACGGAGGACAGCAGAGATCATAATATTTATAATAAACGTGCAAGGAAGATGGTGGCAGAAGAGATTGATTACACATCATGGAAAGATCCAAACATATTGGTTGACCGGCTAAGACTTTTGGTGGCATCTGTTCGTAGAGGAAACTACTCACATATCGAGGAAGTATCGTCCATACTTAAAGAACTCCGGAACGCTGGATACATACAATAATCATTTGTTTAACTGTCATGTGTGTACTATTGAAAAAAAATGAAGTATTTATATTTAAAAAAAGTATGATTTATTTATTGTATTTTGATTTCCAACTAGGCATGTGTTTCCGCTATTCCATGTGTGATCATTCAGTTTTTTCCTGTGTGTACCGTGTGTACGTTCCGATTTCCTGTGTGTACATTACGTTTTCCTGTGTGTACTGTGTGTACAATCCGTTTTCCTGTGTGTTCTGTGTGTACATTTCGTTTTCCTGCATGTAAATTCCGTTTTCCTGTGTGTACTGTGTGTACATTACGTTTTCCTGTGGGTACTGTGTTCATGGACTATATGAATTACATTGTCATGACTCGATCTCAAGGTCCGGAGACACTTGGGCTATATGTATGGATGACTTTGTACATGAACATTTTAAAGGTTAATCTAAATATCAAAAAACTAGACTTTCATGTAAAGCATAGCGGCACTGTATTTAATTCGTTGGTCAGGTAAAGTGTCTTGAGCTGATTTTCGTAGAGTGAATGATTAATAAACTCCGCGAAAGGAAATGGAAAACAGAATCTTAAAATTTATTTAATATTTAGTTACAACTGTCACTGTTCAAGAGTCGAACCGTGGACAGGAACTGATCTAATCAATTTGTAAATTAATAATTTATTTTTTCGGTGACTTTTGGAATTTTTTCCCGCATTTCTAGCTAAATAATTACATGATTTCAAGATGGTGCTCAAATTTAAAAATGTCTGGCAACTCAGTAATAATAAATGATTACTGCACTGCGGCGGGTTAGAATGGTAAGACAAGTACACACAATATGGTGTCCACCAGCAGACGAAAACAAGATGAAGGTAATGACCACTAGCAGGCGGTAGGTACTCCTGGTAGCATGTACTAAACATAAAATGTCGGATCCATGATGGACGTCAAGGTCAAAGTCAAAGATCAAGGTCAAGGACAAATTTCAAGGTTAAGGTCAAATATCAAGGTCAAGGTCAAATTTCAAGGTCAAGGTCAAAGGTCAAGGTCAAGGTCAAAGTTCAAGGTCAAGGTCAAAGTTCAAGGTCAAAGGTCAAAGGTCAAAGTTCAAGGTCAAGGTCAAAGTTCAAGGTCAAGGTCAATGTACATGGTCAATGACAAAGTTTAATGCCAACAGTCGAGGTTAACGTTATGGTGAACTGAAAATTATATTAACATGTTGCTAGCACATCTAGCTGACGAAAACAAGATGACGGTCTTCTGCGGACGAAGACAAGGTGGCGGACATGACGTCATACCAGATGACGATGTATACCTTGGTATTGGTGGTGTGAGGTCGGTCTAGGTAGCTTCCGTGGAGGAAGGATCGGTTGTATGGTCTTAACGATTTCGAACCAAGGACGGGAATCGATTTAATCAATCATAATTCTAATAAGTTATTTTTTGATGAATTTTGGAATTTTTCCCGATTTTCTAACATAAAAAAGACGGATTTCCAAGATGATGTCTAAATTTCCAGATGGCGACCATAACGATAATTGCAACATAAATAGGATCCAATATGGCGGTCGTAACATAAAGTGTAATGATGACATAGTACTCAACCGAGATGGCGGGCGTAACGAAACATGCATCATTTATATAAACCAAGATGGCGACCGTAACGATAACTGCAACAGTGGTTTTAAGATTTTTATTATTTAATTCGATTATTTAAATTTTTTAATGATTTTCAAAAATTTTCCCGATTTTCTAACATAAAAATTGCGGATTTTAAAGATGGCGACCGTAACGGAAATTGCAACGGTTACGACTTAATACAAGATGGCGGTTCTGTCTCGAACAGGAAGTGCTATTATTGCTTAAAATTTAAAAAAAAAATTCAAGTCCGAACATGCATGTTATTTTTTTATATACCTTATTTAATTCTCAGTCTGGTATATGTCTCGATAGCCGAGCGGTTAAAGGCGTCTGTTTTCCAACCTAGCGATCAGAGCTGCGCTGGTTCGAATCACAGCGCTTCCAATGAATTTTGCATAAAAAATAAATTTGATATGTCGATAAGGACCATAATAGCTCTGGTAGGTAATGAAACATCGACCTTATGTGATGAGACAGAGTGACGCTGGCGCTATCTAGGAACAAACAACAGAAACAAAGTCGACGGTATTCAAGATGGCGGCCTTCAGTGGAACAGAAAAAAAAAATTAAGAGCGCCGCTGGCGCTATCTAGGAACAAACAAAAGAAATAAAGTTGATGGTATCCAAGATGGCGGCCTCCAGCAGAACAGAAAAAATCAATATATGACGACAGAGACGAAAATTTCATCATAATGAGTGGGGCGCTCGATTTAAAGATGGCGGATTTTAAAGATGGTGACCGTGACCTACTTGTCCCGTTACGCTGTGTTCCGTTATGCTGCATCCAATATGGCGGATTCAAGATGGCGGATCCAAAATGGCCGTCGGGGTCAAGGTCAAGGTCAAAGGTCAAGGTCACAACCATCCAAGATGGCTGCCGTCACGTCAGAATCCCAGATGGTGGACCGGCTCCCGGCTCCACGCGCTGGCGCCAGATCTAGGACCGGCTATCCTACACTACTAAGTTAACATGAGTGCAACAGTGTTAAGCAGTGACCGATTTGGAGTATCAGATCGTGCGACAGCTGCCATAGCTTCAAGTGTTCTACAAGACATTGGAATGATAACTGACACAGACTTTTCTCATGTCGTTGACAAGAATAAAATTAGAAGAGAAAAGAGTCGTGTCAGGACCGATTTGCAGAGAATTTCTAACGAAGAAATTTGTGGCCTTTACTTTGATGGTAGAAAAGATGACACTCCATTTGTCAAAAAAATAAATGCCAAGCATTTTCGTAGGAGTAGAAAAGAAGAACATTATTCTCTGATTCAGGAACCTGGGTCGACTTACATTGGACATGTTTCTCCTATATCGAGTTCTTCAGCAGACATTACTCGAAGCATCACTTCTCATCTGTCTGAACATCAAATATCGCTTGAAAAGCTAGAAGTGTTCGGTTGCGATGGCACCGTTACCAACACTGGCTGGAAGAATGGCGTCATTCGTCAGTTAGAACTGCACGTGGGAAGACCACTACAGTGGAGTGTGTGTCTACTGCACTTCAATGAACTTCCTTTACGTAATATTTTCCAGCATTTAGATGGTTCAACCACAGGGCCAAAATACTTTTCTGGACCTATAGGACAACAGCTTACTGGATGTGAATTGCTTTGTGTGGTAGAGTATGAGTCTATAGATTGTTTGGTTCCAGTAGTGGACAGAAATATGCTCAGCAAAAACCAGCAATACTTGTTAGACATATCCATTGCAATAAAGTCGGGACAATGTTCAGAGGATTAGTCCGTTCGAGATCCTGGTTCTCTGTCGCATTCGAGATGGCTAACTGCTGCCAACAGAGTGCTTAGATTGTACATGAGTTTATCCAATCCTTCTGAGAACTTGAAACAAATAGTTAACTTCATCTTGAAATCATACATGCCTGTATGGTTCAACATTAAAAACAGTGACCATTTCACTGATGGCCCGAAACATGTTTTTCTAGCTATTAAAACATCGCGGTATTTGTCTGACGATTTACTTCAAGTTGTTGATCCAGTCATTCAACGCAATGCATTCTTTTCACACCCAGAAAATTTACTGTTGACTATGATTGTTGATAACAGACAACACATTCGGGAGCTTGGATATAGGATGATTTTAAAAGCAAGACAAACCACGCCTATAGGAAAGACTCTTAGAAACTTTGTGCCACCTAAAATTAACTTTGAAGCTACAGATTATGTTGACATAATTGACTGGAGTACTTCCTTGTTATATCCTCCCCCAATGCTTCGGGAAGTATGTGATGATGATATTAAAACACTCATCAATTTGGGAACTAAACCTATCAGAGACATCAAAAAGTTTCCCTGTCACACTCAAGCAGTCAAGAGATGTGTGAAACTGGTCACGGAAGCCTCAACTAAAGTATGTGGTTTTCAAGCAAGAGATGGATATATCAGATCTACACTGTTGTCACGGTCAGTTATTCCTGCTTTCTCCCAAAAGTCTGATTTAAATGTGTACAAGTACATAGTACAAAGTAATAAAGGAACCGTAAAGGTAACAGTAAACCACTGAATCCTAGTAAACTTATGTATGCAAATAACTGTAAAATAAAATTTAAATAAATACTCAGTTTGGATGGTTGGTTGGGGAGGGTGTAAAAGGAACTCAATGTGCAGCCACCTCCTCGTGGTGAGTTCTGGGTCGTTTTGTTTAGACATAACGGGCGAAGAGCTGCACAATAAAACTTTCAAAAAAGAGGAAAATGTCCAATTTTTAAACAGAATGCGCGACCGATAAATACCGTAATATTATTGAATTTTGACTTTATATTTCTTTATTCAACCCTAAAATAAACATCGCACACTATAGGGTGTCCATCATAGAAGTATAAGTTGATTAAAAAAATAAATAAAAAATGTCCCATTGTTGTCAATTTGTATAAACTTGCGGCACTATGCGCGACCGGAAGATTTCAACCGATTTGAAATTACTTTGCATAGTTTTTCTTTTCACCGTTAAAGGCAACTTTTCCGCACTATAGCAATTAAAAATAAATATGTTTATTTTTTTCAGCCCACCAATGAGGAATACTGCACGCTCCAGCCATACACGTGAATGAAACTAGAAAATGAATGTATGCGATCCCGGAAGGCAAAACATATAGTAAATAGAAGTTAAATTTAAATTAAGAAATACAAAACCCAAAGCAACCAGCAAGAACGCGGCGCATGAAACTCGCCTCAGCACGACATGGCTGTAAGGGCCACACAACTCACTGGCACCAGCACACCAAGATTAACGTTATTGGAATTTCTGCTGTAGGCGGCTATTGAAAAATACGAATAAACTGGTGGACAGGCATTTCTTATTAGGTACGTTCATGTGCAGCCACAATGCACTTATAAAAGACGTTACTCACAAGGAAATAACTTAAGCCTTGCCGAACTCAGGTCACAGTTGCACAAGAAAACCGAACGGACTCTGATATAAATTAAAGAAACATGGATGCGTGAAAATTTACGTTAAGACAGAAATTATGTAAACTGTACAAAAAATAATAGCCGGATAAGAGAGAGGGACCAGCGCCCAAGGGATTTATAGCCTTCGCTTCATTGGAACCCTTCTGTGTTCGTCAGTGCTATCGTCGTGTGTTGTCCATAGTAGTTGTTTATCTTCATCGTTGTGTTCGTGTGTTTGCTGCGTTGTCCAGGTTTGTTGTCTGCTTGCATTTGATCTGTCTCGTCGTTGTAAGCCCACTGTGTTCGTCTGTGTTGTTATATTATTTTCAATGACTAAGTTCCTTCAACGGAATTCTTGTGCTGTCTGATATTTAGAGGTTGAATATTTTTTGTCCGTGCTGTCGTCGTTGTATTGTCCATAATACTTATTTAGTAACATCGTTGGTTCCGTTTGTCTGACATCAGCTGATTCAGTCTTGTTTCCTGTGAATTTTTTATCTTCAAATTTTATTTATTTGTTTTGAATTTCGGATTTTTTTCCATAACATACAGTGCAAAAACTGCAGTGGCATATGTCCAAAAAACTGCATTAAATCGAAATTCCCCATTGCATGAATCATTTAAGGCGCATGCGCGCTAAAAATGGCCAGAAAGGGGTAAGACACGCCCCGTGTAGGAGGAGCGGTCGGGAGGGGGATCGACCAATGACAGGAGGCTAGACGTCGCGTGGGCGAATCAAAGAGTGGAGAAACCACTGCAATGCAATGCACCTGTAACTTTGGAAAGAGTGATGGAATTTCTGCTCCGTGGCTTGACATGTAAACCATGTCTGGTACATCTGCACGACATATTTGTGGTGGGAAATATTGTGAACGAGCAACTGCAAGACGTTTTTAACAGGCATCGCCATGCGTAACTGAAGTTAAGCCCTAAGAAGTGCTTCTTGTTCAAACATGAGGTAATATTCCTAGGTCATGTGGTATCGCATGTTGAAGTACGAATAGACCCTGGATCCAGGCTTTCAAGGAGTGACATTAACCTAAAAATAACATGAGTTAAGAAATTTCTTGCTTCGTGCCTGGGTTAGCAGATGATGTCAGATCACTGCATCAGCTGACTTACGAAAAGAGACGGTTTTTGTGAACTTTCAGAACCTTTAAGAGGAACTGTATTATATCCACATACTTGCCAACCTCCATCATCATGGAGAGTATATCCTTGATACAAATGCAAATATATATGAGCTGGGTTTTGTTCTATCCTAGGTTCGGGATGGAAGCGAACGAATCATCGGGTACTGCAGCAAATAATTATCAAAGTTCGGACGCAAATATTGTGTTACAAGAAAAGAACATCTATATGTAGTTAATTTCCTGTAGCATTTTTGCAAGTACTTATAAGGGATAAAGTACTTTTTACGCTCTGACCATGCTGATCTTAAGTGATTGTTGCAGTTCAAAAACCGTGAGAGACAAATCGCTAAATCGATAGAGCAGATACAGCAGTATGATTGCCGAATGGAACACGGAAAGGACCGAAATCACACCAATGTTGACGCGCTCTTTCGCCGACCATGCAATGTAGACTGTAACCATTGCAAAGGGGCAGATTAGAACGAAGGAATCGAAGACATCTGAAGTACGACTATCGTTAAATGCGTGGATAAATGTACCATGCCGGCTTAAAGGTGTCAAAGCGACAAGACACTCACCATTATAAGCTGGTTAGATAGGGATACAGGAAATCCACTATGTCAGGAGTAATCCAGTGACCAAAGGCCTGTGAAAACCTATTAGGCACAATGGTTTTCTTTCAAGATGAGGCATAACTTATTACAAAGTGGATGGGAGAGTCCAAATTGAAAAGTAGTTACCATACATCTACGCCTCCCGATGACTCTAGTACCAGAAGTGATGAAAGAAATGTTTGTTGGGACCTCAGGTGGCCATCTTGGAATAAATAAAACTCTAGTCAACATTCATCAGCACTACTACTTGTTGAGGTGCCACAAGGTTGAAGAGGCTTGGTGCAAACAGAGTGACACATATTTAGCCATAAAAGGGCCATAGTTCCGTAGTTATGGCAAAAATGAGATCCTGCAATATTGGAGCCTTATTTGAGAGTATGGTAATCGACATTGGTGGGTCATTTTTCCAGACTACAGAGTGCCAACGCACTCTAGCAAACGAAAATGTGATGGTTACCCCCACCAGACGACAAGATAGCGGCCACAAGATGGCTGCCATGACGTCGTACTGGCTGCCGTAATTACTGTCTTGGCTTTGTTATCGGGAAGGGGGGGGGGGGGGAGGTCAACCTTCCGGTGGCTTCCCTGGAGGAAGGCTAAATAGCAATTTTTAATCAAATGACATTTTCTGATGCGAATCGAGGACTGCACGGCGTAAATAAATTTTTTATTTAAATTTAAAAAAAAAAATATTTATAATTTTAAAAATTTTCCTTTTAAAATCGCTTAATAATTACGGGTTTTCAAGATGGCGGTCATAGCGAGATTTGAAATGTTCTATAAACCAATATGGCGGATGTAAAGAAAGGTGAAACGATAAAGTCATACACATCCAAGATGGCGGGCGTAACGAAAAATGCAAAGGGGACGACTTTACTAAAAATGGCGGAAGTTTTTATTACAATTTTATTAATGTTATTTTTATAAATTTATCATATTTCCCGGTTTTCTAGCATAAAAATTACTGATTTTCAAGATGGCGTGTATAACGACGGGTACACGTGTAACGGGTGTGATGTAATAATTATTTTTATCAGAATTTTATTTGAATTGTAATTAAGAATTTTTTAAATTTTTTGTACATAAATTGTAATTTTATCGAACTGAGGACCGGGATGGACTGTGTAACCAAACATTTTGAATAAGTAATTTTTTTAAATATTTTTGGTAATTTTTTCTGTATTGGTCGAAAATGAAAGAATTTCAAGTTTACAGTCAAAGTCAAAGTCATGATCTCGACGGCTTAGGGTAGCTTGCTTTTCGGAATCTTTAGCCGCTTCTAGGATTTTTGGTTCTTTCAAAGTCAAATATATTTTGAGGCGATTCGAACTTAGAATTTTTTAATTTATGTGAAATACAGATGGGAAATTTTCCTTTAAAATGGGAACTTTTCCCATGAAATAGGGAAATTTTGGGAATTATTTAAGATTTTTTGGTGGACGATTTTTCTCAAAAATGGAAATTTTGACGAATTTTGGCAAATTTTGACTACTATTTTGATAATTGTTGGCCAATTTTTAAGATAAAGTCAAAAGTCAAGTTCAAAGTCATCTAAGATGGCCGTCGTGACGTCAAAACCCAAGATGGCGTTCAGGACCTCCATCATCTCTTGCGGAACCCTGCGCCAGTATCCCCCAAAGTATACTACTTATATTGGATCAGATGGCCCGTCAGCAGAGAAGCCAGTTCATGTAAACACTCATTTTTATTGGATTTAATGTTAATTTCTTGATATTTATTGTATTTCGTAATTTTGTATACTCTTATTTAGGTTTTTATTTTTTTATATTTTTCATTTAACTACTCGTTTGTTTGCTTATTACAGATTACCAATTTTGGTATGTGCTTCCCTGTATTTAGAATGTATTAATATATATTTACTCTATGCCTATCACCAACCAGATAATAATTCATCTGAATGGGGCTGCCCTACTGGACTCTAAAGCAGTGTCAGATTTTACTTTCAATTTTGCAATTATATTTGGGATTTTCAACTTTTACAAGTGGGATAACTAACATACAACTAGTATATTGCAGCTTTTTTGTGAGATTAACTCTTTGGTTTCCTATTTACTATATTTGAATAAATATTGAGGGAGAAAGTAGCTGTCCATTTGGCATAGTCGTCTTCACCCTTTTTTTTTCCGTTCTTGACAGGCATATCCAGCTAGTTTGGTGTTAAATTTTAATCATACCTCAAAATTTTCTGTATTCCATAAAGGAATTCGTGATGCAAGCGCTGTACATCCCGTTTACAACCATTTTGATTAATCAACAGCTATTTGACCTCGCCTCTTGCACTGATAGACACATACATGTGAAATGCTTTTGAAACTACATCATCAATATGTGTTTGCCTTACAATAAAAATGGCAACATGAAATATACTTCTCACTTCTCCGTTAAAATTTCTATGTATTTACATAAACATCATTTAACTTATAATAGGGAAGTAAAGTTTTAGGAATATTTTACACTTCACAATATATATCTCAATATATTTATAACATTGCAAGAAATAACGGTAATATATATTTATAAAAATTTTATTTTATAAACACCATACTACCAGATTTTAATGTAGATGTAAAATCTTAAGAAAGTATAATAACATAATCATATGACAGATACGTAATATTCGCTTGTCAACCTCCAAATGTCTAATATATATTTTCTTTTACTCAGAACTAAGGATAGAAAGAAAATTAATTTCGTCTGAATACAAAATTTAAAGTCAGTATATTACTATTTATAATGTGCATAGCATTTTTTTATTATATTAATATAAAAAGTTCCATTACTATATTTTATTCAATAAAATAAACTGCATGTTAATTTTCTTCGTTTTAAATATATTTTGTTTAAACATTTTGCATGTCTTTGACATGTCATACGAGAGATAAATTATTTCATCGCCGTGGTAATTCTCATTGATAGGCATAAAGGTTTTTTTTAAGATTACAAGTTGGTTTTGAAGAAAAAAATGTATTCGAGAACCATACAATCCTAAACTATATATATATGTATGTATATGTATAAATAAATAGTGTAGTTCACTTACCTTGTCCATGGCGTACTCATATTTTCATACGCGCGGTGAAATGTTTACTTCTTACTCGAAGTAAAAGAAATTTTATAAATATATGTCGAGGAAAAAAAACTTCACGCCTATTCCATCGTAAATGCAATTACACACGTCTTCATTAATGGTAATACTTTGGCAATTGTGTGTATTTCATCTTAATATAAAAAAAGTGTGATTTTATACAAACGTTTGTGGCACAATATTTTCTCAACAAAAGATAGTAACACATTTTCAGTATAGTTGAATCTGTTTGATTAAAATTACCAATGAAAATATAAAATTCAATGCATATAATTGGGTTTAAAAGGACCTTCTTCAAGGGATAATTCTCCGACAATTATATTTCTGCTCATGTAAGGACGTAAATTAATTTTTTTGCAAATATTTTTTATAAAATCACACAAAATTTACTGGGTTTTGGTTTATAAAAATGACACCGTAAATTTATAAAACCACCAAACATTTGCATATATGTGTGCTTATTTTATTTTCATAGAGTTTAATATTGCTAATGTGACCTAACTTCGAAAGAAACTTTTCAAATGCGGGTGTTATGACTATTTGAAGCAGTTATACCGAGCACCTTCCCGGAAAAAGAGAACATAAGCATGGTTTATTAGACTACATTTGAGTTTGATCTTAGCTTCATCAATAAAACCTTAAGACCATAACACTTAAAAAATTTTCTCCTTGATATTCCTTTTTTTTTTTAGATATCTCATATATGAATATATACCTATACACACACAAAATGTGTACTACTACTTCAAATATTTCCGGTTTTATTTTTATAAAATAAAAAGTCAAACGGCAAGTAATTAAAAAATAATATTCATACATCAATTGGTAATCATAATAGAAAATAATTTTTTTAACACCAAAAAAAATTCTGCATGAGATCTTTTGAAAAACTGTACATTCTTCTCTGTTCTTTTGCTTCGAATAATCATAGGGTCCGTGTTGTAGTTTTTTACTGGCGAGTCACAGATGTTCCACAATTGAAGAGCTGCATTATCATTGGCTTAGTTGAGGGCAAAACGTTTGTCACTCGCCAGTCAGAGCCAGTAACGTTAAAAACATGTTGCAGGACAAAGTCTCAAAGAAGTAGCTAGCATTACGTTTCAGATGTTACCCAATAAATCAAAAAATACTATAAAAATGCAGTCTTTAAAATATACTTTTAAAAGTTTTTGAAATACTAAATTTTTGAATATAATCACAATTAGTTTATAGTTTATCATTTTTTTTAAATGAAGTTAATGCACATGTCAATGTGTTTATACAAAAAATTCTCTCTTCAGTGTAACTCGAACATTAAGCCAGAGTTTTAATTATATCTTTAGGTATAATTCCCCAACAAAACTAAAACAACATATTTAAACATGCAAAAATTTTGTTTCCGTTGGATCATAAAATATTGATCCGGGCTCAAACACACATCAGCTTATCTGGCCACGTATTTGCAATCTTCATCGCAGATTTATTAGGTAGCAAATATACTTAAAAGAACATATACGTCTGCTTTACGGTTATTGAACTACAGTGCTCTTGGCACGACACAGACGACCTTGAGCCAGTTTCATTTAAGGAGAAGAAGTGGTTACCCAATAACTACAGACCTGGCGATGATTTCAACCTTTTCAGAAGTGAAATGTATCAGTGACCGACATTTGGCTCTTGTTATTAGTAGTATACATAAAATATGCAAATACTTGCGGTTCAGCTGCGACCTTGGGCTTGGTTTGGAGTCAGATGAGAAGTGCACAATAGAAGATGCGCGACCAGAAGCTCATTGTTCGCACTGCAGCATCTACAAAAGAATATAAACATATATCATAAAGACGTTAGGTAATGTTTTGAAAAATGTAGTTATGATAAATATTTTATGTTTTAAAAAATGTGTCAAACCAAACTTGATAATATATTCAAAAAAGAAAAAAGTGGTTTGCAACATTTCTTGAGTATTTAGACAATATGCATACTGCATTATTTATTTAAATACATATGCTAGAAAAATGGTATAAAGATTTTATCTGTAGATTTCTATTAATGGTGTATTTTATTTATTATATGAATATGCTTATGAAATCTGTGTGTTGAATTAGCACAACGGTTAGTTTGATGTTTCTAAAAATATTTTTATTAAAAATGCATAGACACTGGATATGAAAGAAATTATATCCTTTTCAAAAATAAGTATATTTTATTTTGATATTCTTAGATTTTTTATGTGAACTTTGTAAAAAATGTATTAATAAACTAATTAAATTGACAGAGATTCTAAATCTATGTCACATAACTATGTGTTGTTAAACAAGTGCCTTATATACAATAAATGTTCTTAAAGTATATACTGTAATATACGCATGTGCAATATATAAATATTTTGTTAAATAACATTCATTATTTCAAATGTATATTACTAGGACAAATTAAATATATCAGCTTTATGTTCCTTGTGACACATACGAACTCTTTGAATGTCAGCAAAACACATTCTATAAGTTTTAAATAAAGCTTAGTTAATATTTAAAATTTCTTAAAAATTAGGTTTCATCTTTAATGGACCCTGTTCACAGTGGATGCTAAATATATTGATTTCAATGCAATTATGATATCGCTCAGTTACAATATTTCTGAATAAACCCTAAGTGAATAGGGTACACAGTCCAGTTATGTCCTAGTTAGAAAACATTTAGCAAAGGTCTACTTACAGTTAATCTGTGATTGTTGGTTTGAAGGCCCAAGGGATGTACGAGAATGTTCTGTCAGTAAATTTGTCCTGCACAATCTGAAAAACCATAAAAAAACACATCTCATCAAGACGTGACAAAACAGAATGATTTTCAAACTGGTGATATAAATTTTGTCAAATTAAATGAGATATTGGAAAGACTACTTTTATAGACGTACGTACACAAATATAACTTGTTCTTTGTTTACTTCTCGTGAGTTGCCTAGCAAGGATTCCAGTGGTAAGTCCTCTCTGAATAAGAATTTCCTATTACCCAAGTTTATATCCAAATAAATTGTGGCACATTCGTTGCTACAGAATAAATACAAACGTGTTTCAAGTCTATTTTATAACGAAATTATTAACTTTTATTATGTCTATAATAATTATTCCCAATGAAAGAATCAGGGGTTCCAGGAAACAAAATAATACATTCCTAAAAAATGAGTTTAGTTACAGTTTTTTAAAACCATTGTAAAAATTTACAAATTTTTACGCAAATGTAGCATATTTTCTACTGTCTCAACTACTGTTAGAGTATTTGTACACAAATACAAGTTTTTTTACATTCTGTTGCTTAATTAAAATATTTATGTAATATTTATATTTCAGGTGTACGTTAGAAGTGGCTTTGAAATTTATATTAAATTTCCCAAGAATTGGTTAATTTACCACAACTACCAGTTTAATTAATATAACCACAATATACAAATAATTTTCTCAAAATAAAGAACAGTTCAAATAGTAAATTAATTTTCTCAAATAAAAATTTAATTTTTAAATTACCAATGTTACTTAGGTAACTATAATTTTAATTTTAATGAATGATTTATAAACATCAGCGATTAATTCAAATAAAATTGGAGGAAAAAATAAAACAATTTGTTCAGCAAATTTCATATAAACTGTAAGAGTTCAAAAATAAATTAAATTTGCTCTATATACAGGCAGATGCCTAGTAGGCTACAAAGTATTTTTAATATTATAAATTAATTTAAAATTTTTAACTATGTGAAATTATTTTAATATATCCTAATTAAGACAACATTTAAGACAAATCTCAATGTGTTCATGTAAATAATACCAAACTGTTAATCGTCACTAAACATGAAGTATTGATTTTAGAAATTCTGTGGGGAGGTACTTTTCTGCGGAACTGATATCTATAATTTTTTTATTTAACAGTTTAACTTTGACTCGTAATATGACGGCACGAAACCATATTTACAATTTAGGGTTGTATAATTCCGGGCTGGATCCCAGCCCGTGGGTGCAACTCTAAGTTCGCCCTCACGAGTATATCACATTTCGCCAATTGGTTGCAAGTGTCGGTAACTAATTAAATATAGCTGAAAATAATGTGACGATACCTGCAGAGTAGCTGCGAACAGTTGTCTGGAGCCGCAGGAGACGGGAAGAAACTCCTCTTCGCTGAAAGAGGCCGCTGCCACTAGAAGATACGTCACCAGAAGCTTACCATTGCCACCGCAGCATCTGGAATACCATCAAAACCCGTATCCACTAGGATTTTAAAACAATATGTTTAACATAGAATTTTTTGAACCAGAAAGTTGCTCAGATAATTTGACCCTTAGAATAGATTCAGTAGCAAATATAACTTGTTATTTGACTAATGACTAGAGACTTGCCTAATTCTTATTTTTTGATTACTCTAACATATAAATATTCTGATTGCCTTTAATTTGCTTCTAGTCCTTTGGGAAATGTCTAATAACCCACGAACCATTGATAAAGGTCTTATATATAATAATATGCAATATATTCTGTTGCCAGACTATAAAACGAAATGTTCAAGTTACCCCTTATTACTCGTGACATTACTTTATTTAAATTCTGTGATTCTATGCTAATGTTATCAAAATTTTTCTTATTTTATTTTAGTTCTTTATATAAACTATGGGCCGGTACCAAAAATGGCATATTTTAAAAAAAAATTTAAGATTGCAATATTAAATTAATTAGTGTATTTTTTATTTCATTATAGTTTATTGCAATGAATTTATTAGAGCATTTTGGAAGTTGTATCTAGCCCCATAAACAAACGTATGCTAATGATTATTTTTATATAAATTTTTTACATAATGTAGTCTATTTGACAGCGGTATCTTTACTAATGTTTTGGTTTTATATTAAGTTGGGCTTATAATAACTTAACAACAAATTACATTACAAAGGTAAGTATGCAACAATTGTTGTTTAATTTAAAGTATTTTTTTAATAACCCATGTAAAAAATATACAAATTGACCACAACAAGCAATTATTTATTACTAGAATAACAATAATGTATGAATATTATTATTTTTAAATTTTTGTCTTACTTCTGCAATATCATAATTTATTTGTTCTCAAGGACTGTAAATGTATGTTTTGCACTTAATAGTGATTTCAATACCGGAGAGTAATGAAGACATCATAACAAAACAATCTGTCAAACGATTGCAATATATGCAGTTATAATTAGAAAAAATTAATATAATTAGGTAATTATGTTGGTGAATATAAGGATGTACTTACATATAAACACTCTATACATTCAATGCAACATGAAAAAAATATTCTGTTTTTAAAGAGAATAGTATGCCCTTTTGTTTTCCAAAATCATTCTTGAGATATGCAATAATATTTTCTTGTTTATAAAATTTCAGACAATACTTTTAAATTAATAAACATATGTAGATGTTAAAAACAATTAAATTTGCATGTAGTTATATATATAGCCATATTGATTATAACATCTTAAAGGTCTAACTACAAACATTTTAAATATTAAAGGATTATAAAGCTTTGCAATAAAACATGATAACTAACCATTATATAAAACAAATAATACAAATACATTATTATTTTAAAAAAAATTCTTTAAAACTATAATTTATTTGCATTCTGTAAAAAAAAAAGTGCTTGCATGTTACTTCCTGACGAATCATAGTAAAATTATACCGAATTTTTTTTTCAAAGTTATACCTAAACAATAAACCATAATCGTATATCTTTAAAAAAAGTAATGTGATCAACCAGTAACATTCATAACATAAATCTTAGGGACATAACCAAAAAAAATTCTTGAAAGGTTGGTTTAACTTTTTTGGTTCATTTCATGCAAATGAGAAGATTTTTTTTATCCCTGAAGTTTTGAATGACATAACATTGATAAATTTTTTAATAACACTACCTGTATATAAGAGGTAAGCAACTATTAACATCTTCAGTGCATTACCATTAATAGGGATAAGTTTGAAATAAATCTGTTGCTAAACGTTCTTTAGTTTTACTAAAGAAGATTATGTGTTTTTGAAAATTTTCACTAAAGACAGAAAAATAATTGTCTAAATTGCAACGTTGACTTCGTTGTGTCAAAAAATTTAATAATGGCCCCCGCGGTTGTCAGCCCATCGCTGCAAAGTTCCTACAGCACGTGAGTATCAGCCAGTTTTGAACATCTGTCAGAAGTAACATGCATCTAGTTTGTCAGAAATGTGGCAGTACCTGTATTGGAGCTGCGAGCGTAGTTTTGTAGACCAGGCGACGCGACGTGAAGAAAGGTGTCCAGTCACACGCTAGGGGAGATGAGCTAACAAAGGCCGCGCCATCTGAAAAACGCTCACAAACACACATAATACTGACGTGAAGTAACATCATTACTTTCTCAATAAGTGACGGGAAGTTTTTTTTTTGGTTTTACTTATCCATTATATATATATAATTTATACATACAACCTAGATATACATACTCTGGCGAATATAATTTATTCATTAGTCACTAATTAGTAAAACACTTTAATATTTGTCATGTCTGTGATACTTTATATGACAGCCAAGCCTTTGATGAATCATGAAGTTAAACGAATAATAAATTTATTTTTTAACTCGACGATCCTCCAGATATTTTTTATCTCTGAAGTTGAAATAGCGTGAAAGAATCAGATCTACGTTTGGGCCATTCTTTTCTCATCGACTCAAATAACGTTAATGTGCGTGGAGAATTTTTTTTTCTAATCTAGTAACAATTGTTACAAAACTAAAGAATTAAAATTTATTTATCCTGGCATTCGAAGAAAACACCGATATTTTAATTTAATGTGAATAGTTTATATAAGCCCTATTGTATTAACTCAAACACCAGAAAAATAAACGAAAAGTTGTTTTTAAAATCAATTATTTGGCAAATCTTAGGAACAAATTTCAAACTTCTGTACTATACACATTAGTGAGAAATTCAAGAATAATTAGCAAAAATGGATATATGCATAACCTTTCTTAAATTATATTATTTGGAGGTGAAAAAAAGTTTTTGCGATTTTAAGTGACATCTAGGATAGAATTCACAGTCCTTTAGATTTTCGGTTAATTGAGAGACATCTTAAATGGGATGTCTATGATTCTCCTTTTGATGATTGAGTTTTCTCATTTACTCAAATTTAATGGGCCAATCAGTGAATCATATTAAATATATATTTTGTTTTAGTTTATTTTATTGAGAAAAGAATATGAGTATTTTTCAGGTTTTTAGATTTTCTATAAATTTACACTATTTTTAATAATATTAAATATGTAAATAATATGTTTTAATTTGAGTGTAAACTACTGCTAATTTGAGGGATGAATTGGAACTCATTTTTCTCATTGCATGCTATAAAATTGAATTTTACATGTTTTAAAACCCTCAATGCACATTTTAAGGTAATTTAAGTCCTAAATATGTTCTTTTTAGGTTTCTGTCTACATATATTATTAATGTTTCACAAAGTTCTAGTTACAAAATTATAAACCTGTGGTTTTTCTTGGCCTTCAAAGCATTAAATTTATTTTCAGTGTTGATATAAATTTATAATTATGAACTTTGCATTTAATTTACATGGTAAACAACAAATCAACTGTTTTTTTTTTTCATTGGAAATAGGCTTTGTACAAAATATAATACCTACTTTTTTTCGAATTAATGGACTATTTTTAAATATCTATAACGTCGCGAAATTTACCACTCTTTAGTTTAAAATATATATATATATGTTTTTTTTACTTACCTTGTCCAGGATGTTCTCGTAGTTTTCAATGCAAAACCCAATTTTTTTTTTCCTGTATTTATTGTGGTTTAACGGAACGGAAAATACTAAGTATCGCTGATCTCTTACTTTGCTTTTTGTAATTAGGCCATATTTTTACTCATACCCTAGTAGTATTCGGGAGGATATGGCAATCCAAGGCACAGACACGCGAAAACTACATTGAGGCAGCAAGAAAACAAATAAAACACTTTCTTCAACAGTAATTATAGTGACGATTTGTATTCCATTTCTGAAAAAAAAAAAAATTATGTATAATCGTACACAACGATATGTAGTTGCAAAGTTTTAACAAATGTTAGAATATTTTTAGTTTTACACTTTGTCATATGTTTTATTTCTGCACTTATGTAAAATACCATTATGTGGTTAATATTTTCTAGCTCTTTGCTTTTTTTTTTCAGTATCTAAATTTAAGCTATGAGTGTGTCAATGTGCCATAAGTTTACCGTTACTTTAACATTCAATAAATATGCACACACTATAAAAGTGAAAACAATTCACTGCTTACGAATTTGTTTAGTGTTATTGTTTGATATAAGGTGTAATTAATGTTTACTTTTTGAATAATCTTTTACGTTTGAGTTTCGTAATATTTCCATTTACAGAGTAAGCATACGTAAATTTTGTGAGTTTTGGTCAACAAGCAGGTATATAATTGTAGATGAAAATTTTTCAAAACACTTATGAAAAAATAAAATGCCCTTCTACAATGAATAAATGTGTTTATGCAACTACAGTGCAATAATGAAATAAATAGCACATAACTAATTTACACTTTCTTTATGTTTTTTTTTCACACATACATCATAATTAGTGATTTTGAACATTGTTTATTGTAACTATAGTTGTACATTGTTTTAATTTCACCAAGGCCTGTATATAAATGATTAATAGCAACTTTTTGTGTTAAATCGCATAAACTTACATTGAACTTGTTTTTTAAAACTATATTATAAACATGTAAAGTTTCTAAAAAATGTAATGTGACATTACAATTCAATTTTTTCCAGTGTTGATTTTGTCACATTCGTTTTTGTTTCTGAATGCAATTTTTAAAATGCTTGCTTCACGGCAATTCATAGCAGCCATACAGGCTGCCTACCGGGCAGGAAAACATACTCATTTATTCTCGGATCTTAGATTAGTTAATAAAAACTTAAATCTGTGTTAAAATATATTGTGCTTAAACATTGTCCATTATTATTTTCTACTTTCATTTAAACACAGTTAATGCACACAAAACTGCATAGCTTTCATTTAGTGTGCTTAACTCATTTATTATGTATTTAAAAGTGTGTGCGGGTTCTGTGCTGAAAACGTGAAAATCACTTATCGTGAAAAACTTGAAACCAGAATCGCCAAATCAAAATAAAAGAAAAAAAACTTAAATAGGTTTAAAAGCACGACTAGAATGTATTGGATACTCATTATACTGGATTCCAGGTAGCCGAGGAGCCTGTCTCCACCATCTTGGATAGTAAAGCCACGGCGGCCATGAAGGTCAAGTTCAAATTCAAGGTCGCCATGATTTCACTATACAAGATGGCGGAAACCGTCTCCTTGGCTCCTCACCTGGAACCCAGTATCAGAAGCCTCCAGTATAATTGCTAACATGTTTAATATTTATTGGTATTGTTTGGAAGAAACATATGCGACAAGGTGAAGTTTTTTCCCGGCGAAATCACGCACGATGTACAACTAAGTAACAACGTTCTCGTAGCATTTCAGTCAGTCAAGCTTGGCACGGTCAAAGCCAGTATTGTGGAAGGTATTTTGCCGACAGAGCTGTGTTTCAAGGCCGTAGCAATAAATGAGTTTCGGAAAGTTGACCGAACAATTGAACAAATATTTTTTTATCTTATATTTTTGTTATTTAAGTACAGTAGAACCTCACATATCCGACCATGACGGGACCGGGCCATGGTCGGAACGGCCAAAAGGTCGGATATCCGTAGGAGCAAAAAAAAACGCCTTTCCCAGCTATACAGTTTGTAGAGTAATACAACTTTATTTGTAAAAATGTTGCTGTATACATCTCGAACATTTACTGTTGTTAAATTATAGATAATAAGATGAATACAATGTAAGCAAACCTTATTTAAAGAATTCAGTAATGTATTTTTGTTTCAGTTTTGCCAAACTTGATTTTGCGGAAGTGTCCCTCCACTTTTTTTGCCCATAATACGTTACGTTACGTTGAAAAACATAGAACAGTACAAGATTATAGTACGAGCACATTCTACACCAACAATCACGTCTGACCTTACAGTTTGCGTCACTTTTTCAAGTCTGAACAGGCTCGCCAACCACGGAGACTAGGTCGGATATCCGGAGGAGTCGGTTGTGGGAAGGTCGGATATGAGGGGTTCTACTGTAATACAATTGAATTACAAAAGTTTTTAATGACATAACTGTTATACTTTATTTTAAAGTACCTTCAGATTTAGGCAAATGTCTACAAACACAGCAATCTGTTCGTGTAAAAAAAATAGTTCAGTATACTGCAATATTAAGTAAGTACATATTTACAATTAAAAATTGAATAAAATTTTGAAAATTCCTATTAAGGAAGTTTATGTATAAGTGAATAATTTTACCATGGTTCGTAAAGATATTGATTCCAGGGTCCTTAGCGCTATAGCATTTCGGACTTGACTTAAGCCCGCCGGCTCACCTCTGGCTACGACCCTGCCAAGTCTATTAAGAATTCGCAAACAGGCAATAACTTGGCGCAAGCTGAAAAATTAGCAATACTTGCGGTTTCGATGGGAACGTAGATTTGATGACCCTCGAGTTGTCAGGTTAGTTCTCCAGCTCATCTAGAAAAATATTAAAGACAAGTTTTATTTCAGATTTTTTTTAATTATTATATGATTACCTATAAAAAAACTAAAAAAAATATGTTTCTGTTACACAAAAGGATAGACTTATCAGTCGTCTAAATAATGAAGGGGGGGAGGGGTTTGTCTGTAAAGTCGGTTTACGGACGATAATTTTACGTGATAACGTCATAAGAAAACATTGATGAAAAATTGGATACTTTTTTAATTTTGGAATATTATTTACAGTGTTTGCAAATTTAATTTAAATAATTTGTTAAAATATAATCACGAACAATTAGTTAAAAAGCCCGCCATAACCTGTTTGATATTTTAGAATATTTTCTCGCACGGTTGTTGGCCGGGTCTTGCACGCTCGGCTCAGACGGAACGTGACAATTTTTCGTTTTTTCGTGCGTGCAGCCGGCGTTCATCGATTTATAAGACGTTATCAAGTTTAAAATTGATAAAATTTCTCTTTTTCATATATACTGACTTGTGACACACCTTAACGCAAATGCCTGTGAGTCGATAGTTCGTTTTCAGATGATTTATCACTGTCTTTGGGTTCTCCAGATAAACAATGGCCCAGGTGGCTTTAAACTATAAAATCCATAATAGGCCAGTCAACAAGAGGAAAAGTAAGCACTTATTACCAGCAGACCTGAAAACTTGATATAAGGGTAATTCGATGACGCTGAATCAAATGGTGCTATTTTTTTTTTTTTTTTTTGCAATCGGATGTGAAGTTTTTGGAGAAATGGGGTAAAAATTGGTTTGACTCAGTTTTTCTCAGAATCTAGGCGTTTAATCGAAAAAAGTTTCAAACAAACGTCGTGGAGGATTAAAAATACATTAAAAAGGTTCTCAGGTTCATCTTCGTATTTGCAAACATGAGCGAGATGTATTGGAGAGAAAGTAGTAAAGCGTATTTGTAAAAGTGGGGCTAGTGTGCGTGCGAACGTACGTGTGAACTAAACACAAACTAAGGGTCTTCGGCTATTCTCGGGCCTCTCCGTTATGACTAGCCAGTGCGAGTGAGAGTCGAAACCATTTGTTCTTTCTTTCTATTTTCTCTCGCGCTAGCGAGTATTTTTCGTCTTTGGCCGTTTTTAACAAAGTATTTACTAGCATAGGCTAATCCTTTTAAAAACGTGCATATATGTTATTTTTTGTTCTTTAAATAACTCATAAATAAAAAATTAAATAACATGTTTTTATAAATTACGAGAAAATAATATTGCTGCAAATTATACTTAATTCCATAGTCAATGGATATTAGAGAACACAGAGAACATAGATAAAAAATTTATAGAATGAATTTGTTTTGTTTTAAAACTGAAGCAAAAAATTTTGCACTTATGTTAAAACCATTAAGTAGGTTATCGTGCACAGTTGAACAATAGAATTGCTGATAAGACTATAAAACTTAACCTCAAATCATGTGTGACTGTATTGGCAACTATTTTCTCCTAGATTTTGATAAAACATATGATAGTTACATTGTATACCCTCAAAAATGGTCTTCCATTTGCTTGCCTGTACCTACGATAACTATAACATATTTTTCTGAGCACCTTGATTTAACACTAGCACATATGTCGTGCTATTTTTTCTGATGATATTTTCCCCAGTAGTTTGGAAATAAATTAATAACATTACACTCTATGTAAAAAGCGACAAAAAATAATTTCTAACTATCGGCCAATACGATTGTTTTGATAGTTTTAATTATTTGGAATAAATCATGCACAGACATTTATGATTTTATTTTAAAAAGTTATTTCGTCTTCTCATCATGGTTTTCTTAAATTGAGACCTTTTTAACAACAGATAACAAGTGTGATGTAACAAGGTGGTATAAAATTCTGAAAAAATAATCCGATTTCAGCAAAGCCAATATATATTTTATAACATTTAGGAAAGTTCATAATTTTGGTCTTAAAATAATAATGTAATTTTTTTTTCCAAATATCTACAAGACAGTTGTATCAGAGTCAAAATTTCTAATTACTTATCTGGTGTATCCTAAGGAGGTAATTTTTCGTATTACTATTTAATGTCCTTGTTAACAATAAAACCAATTTAATCACTTGCTATCTATATACATTGTAAAGACGACTTAAAAATTATACATTGAAAAATGAAATATGAATTACTGTCTTCGGTTTAAAAAGGACATATACTTTCTAATAACTTTATAACAGAAACTTTTTAATACCACGTAATAATATAACTCTGTGTATAACATTTACAATATAAATCGACTTAATTTTTTCAACTAATCACGTAAATACACAATCGATTTTGAGAATTTCCTATAGAAGGATCTCGGTGTGTTTTTAAAGTGAAATTATATTTTATTAACCATATCCATACTTTAAAAAGTAATTTGTTGTATATGATAGATTAAATTGTGTTTGCAAAAAAATTTTTAATCAATTTGTATTCTCTAGTTTGTTTCTATAGGCATGGTCACCGGAACATAAGTAAAAAATCGTCATTTTGAGTTGTCATGACGGTAATGATAAGGTAAAGGTCAGATTTCGGTTGGTATTTTGGGCCCATGTCAAACCTATAATAAAGAGCGGGACAAAGAAACCAAATATATGCCCGAAGTCAAATATCCTTACATTTGTAAGTTATAAAAGGCATATGTCGAGATAAGCTCTCAGTACCTTCATGATGTAACACAAGACATAGTTTGTAGCCTTAAGTCTTATGTACCACACATAATTAGTATGCATCTATATACGTTGCAGAAATTGTTTGAACGTAAGAAAATTGCTATTGTTTCACCAATGGGCGGGAATGTATGTTTTAATTTTATCAGTAATATTAAATACTGCAAACATTATTATTTATGAGAATTCACATTCAAAACATTGTTTCCAACCACAACTGTTGACTTTTAAAATGATTTTTTTCAATCCGATTGCTTGTAGAAAACAAAGGCTAATAATTACAAGTATTTACTTATTAAATTGGGTTTATGAAACTCAAATGACGATTCACTTGTAGTAAAACCTGAGAATGTTGTAATATATAAAATAATGCCATTGTAGACAATAAATATTTCGTTTATTATATTTGATTGTAAATCGATGTAATGTAAAAATCATTGATATCACCTGATTAACAAAAAAAAGTGTATGATAGGAACCGTAGTAAAATAAAAGTAACAAAACACCACACAAAGCCTGAAAACTCTTTCATCAGATTATATTGATTACGATAATGATAATAATCGAGGTAAATATAATGCCACAGGATCATACAGTGATAGCAGCGTGGAGTTATAAATCTGCAAGAGACGAAAATAACCTGCTGTTACTAAGGAAGATTAAAGCATCATTAAAAACGTAGATTGCAAGTGAAAAAAAATACTAGCATAAGATTATTCGAGTCTACTACAAGAACCCCACATCCAATCAATGGGGACAAGACAGAGTTGGGAATTTGTCTACGATCAATGGAAAAACTAACATGAACATGGCGAAGAGTCAAAACACAAGAAAATATTCTTTTAAATACTGGACTATCCTATATTAAGGTTAGAGGGAAAGAAACACATGCAATGTAAATGAAGCCACATAGAAAAAAATGTAAGAACATTTCTCTCGGTTTCTGGAAAACGATATTGAGGAAAATATATTTACAGAATACTGAGGCCTTTGCACCCATGATTAGAGGGTGAATTCATTGCAAAATATGTGACCAGTAAAAATGTAAAATATGAGTGACCTAAGATGGACAACAACAGTTCAAAACAAAAGAAACTAACCCATAAATAATAATTTAAAATCAACGGTGACAATAAGTCAGTTTGTAAACACATTTTCTCAGCGCATTGGATAAAGAGGTAAAAACATTGTAGGCTCCTTGGTGTACGTATCTGTTAAATACTTAAAGAGTTTAAGTTAAATGTTTTTACAGTTTGAGTGGTTATGTCAAGTTACGGGATGAAAAATCAACATGTTTAAATGGTGTAATTAACGTATGTGAATTTTTGCAGCAGGATTTGGTCTACATAAGACTTTTGTGGAATTTTTATTACACTTTAAGAAAATAACATGTCTTTTAAATGATTGGAAGTGATGAAAATAATTAAAAGGATGAACATATAACCGATGCACCAAAAAGTGTGTGATGACATATATAACTCAAAAGGATTCGTTTGTTTTGACGTTAACATTTGGAATTTACACTATCTAACAAACTTTGTATTGTATCACCTTATAAAGTAATAATCCAACATAAGTCCTTTAAAGGTTTATTTTATACTCTTAAACTATACAATATTTAATAAGATACTGTAGTTTTGAACATCATTACAATTTAGTAATCAAACTGACTTGAAAATTTAAAAGAAATATTTTTACAATTACCGTTTGAATATGATGTAAAGAAAAAATCAATTTCAAAGTATTATTAATAAATTGGTTACATTCCTTTAAATTCTAGCAATCAGTAATAAATTAAGAGTATATTAAGTACCCTGCTACATAAATGTATAGCTAACTTGTTTTTTTTTAATTTGAGTCCTTTCTCAGTTTCACATGAAGTTACAATAAATCAAAACTAATAAAAACATAGATTGTGTACAACCAAACCATTTTCATATAAATAATAAAAGGGGCGATGTTGAATCCGTTGGGTCATAGCTTTTTGGGCTGGACTCAAAACAGTGTGCTCACCTCTAGCTACAACCCTGCCAAGTCTTTACAGAACTCACCAAATGTTTCAAATTGTCAGTTAAACATGAATCTAGCTTTAAAGAAATGTTATCATACTTGCGGTCGAGCTGCGAACATTGGTTTTGAAGCCCAGGAGACGGGAAGACAGTTATTTCAGATTATTATCACGGCACCATATGGAAATTGATAAAAATAACACTTCCCCTTAAGCCTTAAAATTATATAGTTATTATATAGTTATTTTTAATTGCATATATAATTTTTATCATATGTAAACAATCTCTGCTTCAATGATCCTTAAGTTTCACTGTATTTTATTTTACAAACGGAACTTATTTAATCATGTAAAATTACAGATATTTGTAAATAAGTAATTTTACATAAAATAGCACTGTTTTCATTATATATGTACACGCAAATATACTGGGTTCAAATTCGTTCTCGGGCATTTATACTTGTGTTGTGCCAGTAGAAACATTAAAGTTATTACATACTTGATAGTTCTAATAAAGCATTATTGGCTACAGAACAGGCAAACCAAAATAAAAAGTATAAATAAAGGATACTTAATTTTTTTGTCAGAACCATGCATGTACCAGTGGTAAGATCATACTTAAAAAAAAATAAACAAAACAATATTTATCAGGCCAAGTAGAGATAATACTTCAAAATAATAAAACCATTATTTTAAAAGTTGATTACTGTAAAATTTCGACTGCTGTATTTTAGCTGCAGTGGCTAAGTGATAGCAAGTGACTTTTTAACGATTGTACATTAATTTATTTTATTGTTTTCAAATCATTATTTTGAACAAAATCATCGGCTGATTGTAGCTTCTTTTCGGTGTGTTTGGTTTGTGCATTGATCTTTCTTTGTCCGTCCTTCGGGTTTTATATATTACATACAGTGCAAACTAGCAATGACATATGTTAAAATTTTTTTATATCAATCTTCCCCGTTGCAGTTTAATTCAAGGAAATTATTTTTATTTGGTTCCGCCACCTACGCGATAGGCAGCTGATCAAACGCATACAAATTGCATAACCATAAGGCGTTTTCCATTTGCACTAAGGTTTTATGTGCTTATTAAAAAAGTCTTCAGGTCTAAGTTCTAGTATAAAGTCAGTTTTTTTTAATTTTTATATATTAATAAATTATCTGCCTATCAAATATTCATTACAAAATAGTCCAGTTTTAAAAGAAATTAGTAATTTAACTTGATTTATACCCTATTAACATTTATGGTTATTAAGCCACATGAAAATTTTCAATCGGTTATTTTGTTCATAGACTATTTCAATATGTAATCAATAATTTTTATTCATTTCTGAAAAACAATTTTGTTGCCTTTGGAAGGATATTTTCAAGCTATAAAAGAACATGTTGAATATTGTTAATTTAAATGTACCAGTTATATTTTAATACTTATAAAAATTCTACATTAGGGTGATTTTAAATATTTTATAGCCTATTAATTTAATTATATATTTTATAATAATCTGAAATGTGATAAAAATTATATGGGCATTGCATTGGCAATATCTAGTCATTTTATTACAATTTTCCGTTTCATATATTCATAATTATATTAACATTTTGATAGTTTAACCTTATTATGCAAACGTATCACTACAAAATGTTTCTGAGTGGTATTTTTCTTTTTCAAATAAGGAGATATTTAATAACCATACAATTGTTCACGGGTAGGAATGAAAACGTGCATACTTTCTTATGCAGTAGGTTCTTTTAAGTAAAATCACTTAATTTACAAGAGTACCATAGTTGCGTTATTTACGTTATGGTAAGTACGCTATCGCAATTTACATACGTGCTAAAAAAAACATAAAAATATAAAGATAAATAAATTTTACATTTTTTTAATAATTTAATTAATTAATGTACTGCAATAAATTTGTATAGTAAAATGTTAATTGTAATATCGTAACTTATTTAGTAAGTTACATATATATTCGGTATCACATAGTTTTTGACCCGACAACGTCTAATAAATCGATGAACGCCGGCTGCACGCACTAAAAATTGTCCCGTTACGCACATTGCCCCGTTACGCGCATTGTCCCGTTACGCTCATTGTACGCTTGCGCTGTATTTATCTCTCTTCCACTCGACTGGAACAACTATCGATTTGACTTTTTCGAGGCACATTAAACTTGAAACACTCCCATTCGTTTCCTACTTTTCCTATCATCGTCCTATCCTTAACAGAATAACACGGATTGGAAGAAGTTAAATAGCAAACATGAATAAAAGTTATAGTTAAAATAATCTCTTCGTTAAAGTAATAAACATATTTGAATTAATGAGTGCAAATAAAAGTAAATTTATCAATTAAATTGTAGATTTCATTTCACTCCTTTGTATCCATACAAAATAGTGATAATTCGATAAAAATGATTAAATTTTATTCATTAAAGTATGAAATCATTTCATCAATGTTTTGTTATGACGTTGTCACGTTAAACTATCGTCCGTAAACCTACTTTACAGACAACAAATTTTTTATTTGAGCCGAACAGAGTTTTGGCAAATTGATGGAGGTTTGCCTATTTTCTTCAAGAGTCTACGTTTCAAGTAAGTGTCGACCACCCATAAGCTTTCACCTGTGAGAAAGTCGAAGCTAAGCAGCGGTACTCGCCCTATTTAACCAGTACTGGGGGGTTGAACTACGCTTTTATCAATGTCGTCTTTAAAGGGCATTCATCCGGTTTGTACTTAAAGAAGTTGTCAAAGTAGAACTTATATTCCACACTGATTTAAAAAAAAACTCCCCAATTAAATCTCACGATCTCAATATGAACATATTCACGAAACTGTTTAAAAGACTTAGAAATGAACCATGTCTAGACTTTCTAGTGAAGGATAGGTTTAATTGTTTGAAAATAAAAACGGGTGTTTGTAATTATACTTTTTTGAAAATTGTTTTAATCGTAGGATTACCATTTAGCTGATAAACATGAAGCTTAAAATTTAATATTGCTATGGTATTTATGTAGTTTACTACCTCTTTTAATTTTCATATTTTTTAAATCGTATAAAAACATCAATGGCATGATGTTCCTGGTTACTATGTACAAATTATTTGCCTGTAGTTTCGCTAGGCTTAATTCGAAGTTAATGTATATCAATGACAAACTCAAAGTAAATAAAAAATAACATTTAAAATCCATGCAATTATATCAACTAGTGTCCTACATAATTTCCTTCTACTAAATTTAGGGTTAGGAAAATCCAGAGAGGTGGGAACAGCGAGTTAAGTATCGCTTGTAATTTTCAAAATTTAAGTGAATTTATTTGGATAATGATTAGCGCTGCTTCTGTCTCTGTGTTTACGTTGTGGTCAAGGCCCATAAGGTCATGTCTATCTCCAGTTGCAACTATAAATAAGATGTTCAGCTGTCCTTATATGGACATGTCTCGAACCATGCAGTATTTTTGACCATGAAAATGCATTTTTTTTCTGTGATTTTCTGGAAAAACACTTTCATTAATTAGAGCCCCTTTACATTTTATATTCACGTTTATGACTCACTGTTCATGGTTGTAAAATAATTCAGCTGAATGTTAAGTAAAAAAAATTTTTATAATTTTTAATGTCATTGCACACTTAGAAATTTAATTTAAATATAGAACTAGAATATAAATAAAATCAATCTTCATTAAACATTAATGCATTTCTGTTCCCGATATAAAAAAATGGAATTTATAAAATTTTATATGAAATATGAATGCTTATCTAAAAGTTAGTCACAACCACTCAGACTGGACTGTTATTTTTCAAAAGGTCACATTGCCTTCATAATTTAAACTCTTCATTACTGACTGCAAACAAACAGATTCTCATTCTTAAATTTAAAAACACACTTAGAATTAGCTTGTTACCGTTTTCGGTAACTTTCTTTGCGATTTAGTTGGCTGTTGCTTGTTTTCTTCTAAGAAGCGTTGGCTTCGTTTTGCATTTAATTATTTAAATTTTTTGTGATTAATAATTCATTTATAGTTTTTGTTATTGTTATTTAATTATTCATAGTTTTGCTTTTTAGGTTTTTCCTTTTTTTTATTATTAAATTGCATTAGGAGGACACAAAGAAAATGAAACCGTTTGCTCAACGGCTGCCTAGTGATGATTTTTTTTTTCCTAACCTAACTAAAACTTAGTGTATTTTGGAGGGGTCCGGGTTAGGGAGGGACCTAGGTGCGTCTCAGGTCGAAGCCTATACGCCTAGTCATGCTGGGATTAGCCATGCAAGGAGAGGGTCGCATGCATCATGTGCTAGGAGGGGATTGGCCAGCCATGGCAGCGATTGGCGCCATGACTAACTCCCCTCACTCTTAAATCTAGACTATAACTAGAGATAGGTTGGGCCCAGGTAAAACCTGCATAGACACAGGGAAAACCCTGGGCACATTCATGCGGGATGCAAATTGGCATGCATTACGAGTAGGAATTTACAGGAGATAGAGGATGGTCTGGGTGAAGTGTTGGACAGAGTAGAAAAGAGTTTACAATGGGGGGGTTGGGCACTTGGGCTCGTGGTCCGCTTTTCCAGTTTTCCAGTACTGGATTTAGTGACCAGGGACGCAAGCGCCCCTGGTGGTGAGTGGTTGCACTGACCACTCACTCCGCCGCCATCAGCACGCCTAGTGATGTGTGGGTTTGGTTGTTACGAGTGTACCCGAGGACGGCCGAAGAAGCTCGATGGTGACGTAGCCGAGTGACGCGCTCAGCGGTGGCGCGCGAGTGTTAGGTACGGGACTTGCGAGCCGGACACGACAGTAGCAGGATGGTTCGGTGTGACCGTCCGGCCCGCGGTGTGGCAGCGGCGCGGAGGCGCGTTGACCACCAGCTGGGGCCCAGTCAACATGCTCAAAGTAAGGAGTTGACGCTCATACTTGTTATGGCCAGAATAGGTGAAGCTCGGTGCTGTGAAATATGTTTTGCTGAAGTAGACGGTGACTAGCAACGTAATTTGACTGAACTCAGGGCCGGTCAATAAATTTTTGGCGTATAGACATTAATGTACTTGTCTTTCAGTCGGGCCCGCATGGTACTAATTTTGATGGAGTGCATGGAGACAGTTCACATACTTTTGTTTGAATATTACGAGGACTGCAGTATCACCCACAAGCAAACGAGTTTAGGGAAAGTGCGCGCACAGGACTGATAGAAACTTTATATCTTAAACTTTATAGTATCTTTATAGTATAGATTTTATATAATTATATATTTATATATATTTGTATACCTTTTGGTAGGATAACTATGTATCTAATGTATACGTGGGGGGTTGTGATCCTTGGTAATGAGTAATAGCCATGAAAATAAATAATGACTGCACTTAATTGTTTTATTTTTTTTTTTAATGGAACTCACACATTGCCCGGGGAATAAGCGGAGAGGTAGCCATTTACCTTTGGTTGCCCTTGGGGCATGAGTGTGGGGAAAAGTTTCTAATTGCACTGTTGCGGCAGTTAAGCAGCAGGGTGGTTGCAAGCTGTCGGAGTTTGTTAAAAAAAAATTACAATTTCTATTGCTGGATTAAACAATATGTCATAAAGAAAACCTTAAGAATCCACAAAATAAAAAGGTAAAAAAAAAAAAGAAAACAATTAAACACAGCCGAAGTCAATTCAATATATACAGCGAGCACAGAGAATTTGAAGGCGTTAGCCAGATCAATTACACAACACAGACTAACAAGCTTGGCGTCCTAAGACAAAACAGTTGCGATGTTTATAAAACTGAGATCTGTTCCCTTCATCAGCTACATACTGATATCAGGTTGTTTTTTTGTTTGTTTGCTTGAATATCTGGGCACGTCATTTATTGAGTTGAGACCCTGTGGAGTTTTCTTGGAGTATTTGATCCATGGGACCTTTACCAAATGTATATATGATTAATAAAAACTATTTCTAAACAATTTGAGGACTATGCAAAAAAACTATTTTATTTATTTTTGTTGGGATTTATGTTTTATCTATTTTAGTTATATAACATACAAATTACTTGCATTACTTTCACTTAAAGATCAATTCTGTATTTAAAATTTAAAAATGTATAAGATATCTGGCTTTCTTCTGTTCTCGTTGGAGTACTTCTTTAATTGTTATGGTGCATGAATTTTGTAGTGGTATGCTTCTTTTTTTTCGATTTACTCGTCCAATTTTAGTTTAGTACTTATATCCCCAGCTGGTCACATTGCTTTTGAAATCTCGTCTCATAATATAGTGTAGTGCTCTTTTTATTATATCTTCCATTTTAATTAACTGTATTGTTTTATAGCTTTAAGAGCATTACGTTAGGCTGTAATGCTTTGGTTTCCATTTAAGTTGGATATGATTATGGTTTGCAATATTGTGTAATTCCTTCATTCATGTTATGAATATTGTTATTTTCCCTCCAAAATTTATTCTAATGTCTATTTTTTGTTCCTTTCTTGTACTATATATGCGGTTTATGAAAAATGTGTTTCTCTTATAATCTGGTTTCTGTTATTATGCAAAGTCTATTTTTCTTGGAACACAAGAATACAAATATATATATAGGTTTATAATGCGGATTTTGTTCCATTGATATATATCATTATTCATTAGATATTTTCAAACTTCTTTGTCAGTTTAAAGGATACCAGTTACTTCGTCTGTTATTTTGTTTGATTTTTTTTCTTTGTTTGTGAAGCTTTTGTTTTCTCATCGCTGTCCTCATTTTATGTTTTAATTCATTTTGAATAGTTCTATGAGTATTACATCTTTTTTTCTACAGTGGTTTTGCAATTGCCTGCCTTGTCTTTGATTTTATTATGGTGGTTAACTGAATCTAAAGTTCTTCAGTTTTTATGAAATGAATTGCTTCAAATACCCTCTCTAATATTTAGTTGATATAGTATCGTATTATTTTTTCCAATGGTTGTTCTTCTGGTGACGTCTGTTTCTTTTCTTGCAGATATTAGTTATAAATCTGGGTTTTGATTTATTGTGTTGGCTTCGGTATGGTGGAATGCTTGTTGCTGGTTTGTGGCTGTTATATGTTTAATATTGCTGATCTTTTCTTTAATTTCTCTTCGAGTTCTTGTCTTTTTGGTTTTGTGTGTCGATTGTTGGGTGCTTCCCATTGCAATTGGTATATGTGTAGTTTGTACAGTTATATTCTTTATATCTGTGGCTTTCTGCACACATCATGCATTTCTCTATTTCTTTACAACTGGTGTGGTATCGAAAAGCCAGCCATTTGTAACCTTACAGTAGCTTTTTTTTTTTTGTAACGCTCTGTTTGTACTGAAAAATCTTGAATGTTCGTGAGGTCTATGAATAGTTCGTGTTACCTTTGTGGACTTACAAATTTCTATAGTGGCACTGGCACTCTTACAGAGTGGTCTTACTGTTAGCGAGTCAGTTGTATAATATTAACGATATTGACTCATTTACTCTCTAGCATTACCTTTGATTCTTTAGCATTTATTGAAGAGTCAAGTCATTGCAATAAGATATTACTGTTGGTATTCTGATTTGATGAGTGAAGCTAAGAACACTTAACTTTTAAGGACGTCTAAGCAATTCTAGTAAGCAGTTTCTGTTTTGGCATACTATATTCCATTCCTCTTTCGTAAATATTAACTTTATGTTTCCTAATATGGATTTGGCAATTAATTCATTTAAATTATTGTTTTAAAGTTAAGTTCATTAGAGAAGGTTGTCTCTTCTTGCATGTAATATTTTTTTTTTACTTTTCTGTTCATCTATTAGTACATTAATATCGTGTCAGCTTTTTATCTTTCTTTGTTTTCCTTCTAATTACGCTTTTCATCATAATATGTGTAGTTTATTGCCCTAAGTTCGGTGTAGGTGTTGAGAAGTTGTTTCGTGGTTTTTAAATTCCATTGTTTGATTTCATGGCTTTTAGATTAAAGGTTAATTTTAAAGATTTTTTTTTGTGAACAGTTTGCGTGCTTTACTTCAGGGAAATTGAATTGCACAGGGGCTATTCCTTTAAAGGGTGTATCTCCTGGAGTGATGCCCGATATAGGCCGAACTTGAACTAATCGAGTAGACACTGATTTGTGCATCCTGCTGACTGCTAAAACTGACCTCTGGTGTAGGACTTGGTTATAGGCTGTCGTCGATAGCCGTCCAGCTGGTGTATATTCAAACATGATTATGAACAAAGCAAGGTTTCCTGAGGCTGGTTTGCTGGTGGTGATTTTTAGCTTGTCTGGATAGTCTGGCTTTTCTGGCAGGGTTGACTTTTCTGGCAGGGCTGGCTGTTCTGGCAAGGCTGGCTTTTCTGGCAGGGATGGCTGTTCTGGCAGCGCTGGCTTTTCAAGCAGGGCTGGCTTTTCAAGCAGGGCTGGCTGTTTTGGCAAGGCTGGATGTTCTGGCAGGGCTGGCTGTTCTGGCTGGGCTGGCTGTTCTGACAGGACTGGCTTTTCTAGCAGGGCTGGCGGTTCTGGAATGGCTGGCTGTTCTGGCAGGGCTGACTTTTCTGGTAGGGCTGGCGGTTCTGGCATGGCAGACAGTTCTGGCAGGGCTGGCTGATCTGGACGGGCTCGCTGTTCTGTCAGGACTGGCTTTTCTGGCAGGGCTGGCTGTTCTGGCCGGGCTCGCTGTTCTGGCAGGACTGGTTTTTCTGGCAGGACTGGCTTTTCTGGCAGGGCTGGCTGTTCTGGCATGGCAGGCTGTTCTGGCAGGGCTGGCGGTTCTGGCATTGCTGTCTGTTCTGGCAGGGCTGGCTGTACTGGCCGGGCTCGCTGTTCTGGCAGGACTGGCTTTTCTGGCAGGGCTGGCTGTTCGGGCATGGCAGGCTGTTCTGGCAAGGCTGGCTGTTCTGGCATGGCAGACTGTTCTGGCAGGGCTGGCGGTTCTGGCATTGCTGTCTGTTCTGGCAGGGCTGGCTGTTCTGGCAAGGCTGGATGTTCTGACAGGGCTGGCTGTTCTGGCCGGGCTTGCTGTTCGTGCAGGACTGGATTTTCTGGCAGGGCTGGTGGTTCTGGCATGACAGGCTGTTCTGGCAGGGCTGGCGGTTCTGGCATTGCTGTCTGTTCTGGCAGGGCTGGCTGTTCTAGCAGGGCTGGCTGGTCTTTTTTATATGCTTTGTCTTGTTTCAGCTGCTGTAGATTAATTCCTTGCAGCTGCGTGACCGCTGCGCCCTCCTCTTCAGAGGAGCTAGGGTGCACTTTCGAAACATTTGATGGTCTTCTTTGGTTGGCCATGGTGCTTGTTAATCAGAGCGCATCTGCCCAACTCCAGGGTGCAAGGGTGAATAGGGCACCTCCGAATGACATGTCCATTTCCCCTGTCCAAGGTTGGCTGTTCTACTGCCTGACTGCTCCCCAGAGCCTGGAGTGGATCCGAGCCGCAGCAGATTGTGATATTTATTAAAAATTAGATTTTAAAACTGATCATTATCCGTGAATGTTACCTAATTGTTTTCGGAAAGGCCACAAGCATAGGGAATGGCCACTGTACCAATTTGTCAGTTTTTCGTTCAATGTGTAAGGGTTTTTGGGTTTGTTATGTGCTTCTATTGTGATTCTGTGTGGATAACCATTTGATATGGAGTTATCTTTCAAGAGTTTATATTTATCAGAAAATAGTTTTTTGTCAGAGGGAAATATTTCAGCTAGGTTGGTTCAATTTTTTAATAATGCCATCTTTGCTGTTTTTTGGTGGCTGTTATTGAAGTGAAGGTATTTCCTGTTACTTCAGTTTCCCATATACATTTGTAGTGGTTTTTCAGTTTTTCTTTGAGACATTGCTGTGCCTTAATAAGAATTACACTGAAACATATTAACCTTATTCCAAAACAATAAATTACTATAGCGTTTTTTTTAATTGTTTTCTTTCTTACAAAGCAGTTTAAAAAAAAACAATCTTAATTCTGACGCTGGGTGCCTATAATCTCATGGTGCAATTTTTATTCAGATAAACTTTAATTTTAAATTTGTACCTTCTACTGAGGTCTAATATAAATAACCAGCTCGTTTTAACATTATTCTGTACGTAATTATTATTTTCTTTTTTAAATATTCCCAAACTAACAATGGTAAGTATAAAAAGTTTTCTAGAAAGATAACTTTAATTATTAAGTTGTTTGATTGCAAAATATATAGTCGGGCAATAATTCAATATCCATGATTGAGAAAAATTTAAACTGCAACAGTGATTCATGAAGATACACATACCTAAAAGATTTTACTGTTGGTAATAAAGTAGATCGTTTTGTAGATACATGAAACCAAATTAATTTTCACTCAGATTCACAGTTCGGTAATTTTACTATAAATATTTTAGTGATGTAACACAAATTTTGTGATGATATTAAAGTTGTAACAATTAAAAAAATGTCATTCCTACAAAAAGAATTGCTACACTGTTAGAAATTACAGTGTGATTACAGACTTTTTAGCGCAAAAATGCGCCTTAAATAAATGGTACTTGGTAGTTTAAAATTACTAGATCTTCGCAACAACAATCTTTAACCTTGCTGATGACTTTTCCTGGGTCTATTTTGAACAGGCAAACATGCGTGTGAAAGGAAGAAGACTGGTTTTGGTGTAGGAGTTAACAGTTTTTAAAACTATTTTAAATTCACTAAGATAAATTCTTAAAAAATCGTTGTCCATGTGAGAAAACTAAGTACCTAACAATACATCAAATTTTGTTTTTATATTTGACAATCCTTGAATGATTTCCAATCGGTATTTTTTTTTCGTAACTTCAAGTTAGTTTTAAAGATTATTTATACGTGTGCAAATGTTTACTAATTTTAACTTTATTTGAAGATTATTAATTTTGTGCAATATTTTTTACTTGCTTACATAAAGTGAAAAGAAGCATCTTAAAATGCATTGTTCTCCCCTTAACTGCAGCTGTAGGCTATACACGTGGCTTTACATGGTTCAAATAACGTCAAGTAACCCATTGTCTTTTAAGATGCCTAACATTAAAAAGAGATCTGTTATTGGAATAGTGAACATAGTTGTATCTTTTAAAAAAGGAAAATATTCCTGACTTTGAACAACCTAATATTTTAAAACTTCTCAGATAAAGAAAATATGAATTGCACTTTTAAATGAAAATATTCAAGAGTTAAAAACAAAATCTGTAAATTTCACGTAAAAATTTAAGTTTTATTCTCACCATGCAGTTAAAATATGTGAATGAAATAAATCAGATTGTTTAAAAAAATTATATTATTCTGTTTAAATCTTTAAAGCAGTATTTATGACTTTTTTTAAAAAAAAAACCAAGTCATATGAAAAGATAATTAATTTCGATGAAAAGTGTGGCCATGTATCCGCTCAGATTAAGGTATAATGTTTCACTAGGTCATTGCCTTCAATATCAATTCTCATCATTGCGGATTGCAAAGCGATCAAATTATAATTACATATTTTTTTAATCATATCTTAAAAATCTTCCTTTTTTATAAGGGTAACCGTTATTAACTATCATGTGGACACAAAATTTATAACTAAAAATGGTTGAGCATTGTTCTCTCATTTCTCTCAATGATAAGTGCTGGTCACAGTGAGGAAAAAAATGTTTGACTTCATTTGGGAACCTTTATTAATTTGTGTTAGATATTTTGACAATATTACTAACTAAAACTTTCCATACATATTTATGCGGTCACTTTTCCCAAATATTTACATTTTAAAACATTTTCGTATTCGTATATGAAAAATTTGAATAGAGAATTTAAGTATTATTTTAACTAAGTGCTATTGGAATATAACATTTCATTTACTAAGTATGTCCTGAAGTCAATTTATAAATTGCCCAAACGATACTTCTGTCAACTTTTTTAATCTTTAAAGGCTAATGATTATAAAAAAATTAATACAGAATCCCGTGCCTAGATACGAACTGTTGCAGGAGGTTTGATACATTTTTTTAACAATATTTTATAGCTTCTTTTATTTAAATATTCTTTCATGAATGTTAGGTAGAAAAGATCTCAAAGTTAATGTCAAATGAAACTTTATGATTGTGTAACTATCCTGTATATATGTTTGATAACAAAAATAGTAGTAGTAAAAGTAATTCCAAGTTTTATAAACGTAAAAACTTTCTTTATAATTATTATAATAAATATTCACCTCACAATTTACTACTTGTCTTCGTAAACTCCTCGTAAGCTCGAAGTAAATGTTTCAAATATCATCAGTAGAAATAATATATTTTTTTCATTTTTAATAACATTGTAATACAACAATTTTATACAATAATGTTGAAACAGCTCAGTAAGTTTAAGGTTTGTTTATAGGAAGTATTTACAGACTGATATGAAACGTTTAAGAAAAAATATACCAAAAAAATTGGTTTATAAAGTATGTTATATAATGTTTCAGGTTAATATTTAAGTAATGCGACAGAGGTTTAACTTCTAACAGGCGTGGAATCTTTAAAGTTTTAACTTTTTAAATTATTTTATTATGGTGGGCAGTATTTTAACATAAATCCTTGTTGAAAGTAAAATCCAAAGCAGGGATTTATTGGATTGCAGCTTCTAGTTGGAAAAATACTTTTAAGATACATCCACTTTCAAAATGCTTTAGATAACTAACCAAATGTAAAATATCTTTGACGATATGTTCGTCCCAACACAAGTTTCCTGCCTAATAAATTATTTGTACTTTTAAAGTTGCTATTGTATTTTCTTATGACTATTCAAGTTAATAAAATGTATTCCAGTATGGTTAATTTGACTACTATTGAGTTTACTACAGCACACCAATACGTTTAGTACATCCCCACGTTTTCACGAAACATGCACCAGTGGATTTTGTCACACGTGGTTCCAGCATCTGCATGACTTTAGTTCGTGTCTAAAGCATGTTCTGCATTCGTGCGCATTTCGCTATCAAACTGTCAACATTTTCGTTGTGTAATGAGCGCTTATTTCATTGCATTTCTGGTGCATACTAAAATGTCACCCTCAGCGCACCTAAAGAAGTAGAACCTCGTAAAAGCAGACAGTGCTAACTCCGGTAAAAGTGGAAATGATATATGTTCAGCGTTGAGTCATTTCCGTGCGACGCTTTTGTAATCCGGTTGTTCGGCTGGGATTGATAAATATTAAGTACCATCTTGCTGAACAGAATTATAGTTAGGTTCTAAAAAGGACAAAAAAAGTTACCATTTTAACTTAGAAATCAAAACCTGTCGCTTATTTATCGCATTCGGCATTATTTTGAAAGAAATCTGCGTTAAATTTCGTGTTTTAATTCCATAATAAAAGTTTATTTGCAACATGAGAACACATGAACTTGCTCGTTGCCGAGGTGAGATGTTTACACATCACTGGCGAGCAGTGAAACACTCGTACACAATTTTGTTTCTCCAAGCAACAGCCTCTCCGTGTGCCTGGGGCCTCGGCAGTTGAGTGGTCAGTTCTTACCTCGGCGACCCTGGTTCGATTCCCGGCTACGCAAAGCCTTATATCTCATGGAAGTGCTGAGAAACATGGAGGGCGTTGCCGTAAGCAGGTTGTTTTCCTCTGGTTACTCTCTTTTTCCCGTCATCTATTCCTTCAGTGCTCCATTATTATCTGATCAACCCTTATCTATGGTGAGCTCCTCGAAGTCAACGATGTGTTAAGTCTGATCCATTAGTTAGTTCGATGCAAGCTCTTCGAAAAGTATCTAACACTTCAATCAGGGAATATCGACAAAAAAAATATTCAAAACAATATATTATACTTAATAGGTGTTACCGACCAAGAGGTGTTGTAATTTTTAAAGAATAAATTTTCAATGCTGACCATCACTCTTTTTTTTTTGTTCCGCTTGATTTCTCTAGGCAATTACTGGTATGTTTCTATCACAGAAATATTAATTAATTCTTATTTATTTCTTACCACGCACTTAGATATTCAAGGCGCGCCTGCAATAAGCAATATATATATATATATATATATATATATATATATATATATATATATATGCAGTACCAGGTACTGTATTTAATGAATGACATGAAATTTTTCTATGATGACGATTGTGGAGAAGCAACAATTTTCTGTAGACTCTGTTTTGAGATTAAAATGATATTATTGTTTCTGTAAAAAATTTAAAACAATCACCAAACATCATTGCCTTTTCAATTGAGTGACACTTGAAATGGCATATGCTGGTCAGATGTATGATACTGTGGTCAAGGAATAAAGAATTGATCTCGCAGAGGTGTACTTTATTATAAAAAAAAGTAAAACCATGTATATATGACGAACGAATAATGAAAAATCAGCGAAAATACCACATAATCAGAATTAATGATGAACCATATTAGAGAAATTAAATAATGTTGTAACTAGAAAAATGATATTCAGCTGTCCTTACATAGATATGTCACCAACCATGACTTCATTTTACCACGACAATGTATTTTTTCTCTGATTTTCTGGTAAAGACCTCTGACTTTATTAGAGTACCTTTACATTCTATATTTACATTTTTGAATTACTTTACATTATTGGCAAGATATTTAGCTAAATATTATGTTAAAACATATGTTATAATTAAACAACATGGCGGAGGCACCCTCTAGAAAGTTATTGTGTTTTCTAGCGTACCTGGTATCGTGAATTGATAATAAAGATAGTGGCAACGTCCTCTAGCAAGTAATGCTATTATTCCTTAAAATCCAAAACAAAATTTACAAGTCCGAATATGTGTGTTATTTTTTGATATGCAGTATTTAATTCTCAGTTTGGTAAATGACTCGATGGCGTGCGAGGAGTTCTGGGTTCGATTCCCGGGCAAGGCATGGGTGTAAATTTGTAAGTGTTTACATTTGTCACTAATTTGTCTAAGTCAATGAAACTGTCACAAGAAAATAGTCAAACTATAAGAAATAATAAGTAAATAAAGGGGGGATGTTTGGCTGGCTTGTGATGAAAAATCACGGGCCAGACAAACATTTTAATTATAATTTTAAACATATTTTTAAAAAAAAGTATGGCCGTGTGGTCAAAGGCGTATGTTTTCCAACTCAGAGGTTCAAGCTGTCATGGTTCGAATCACTGTAGTTGCAATTAATGTTGTATAAAATAAATTAAAGTTATATATCGATAAAACCACGACAACATTTTCAGGTACTGGAACATCGTCCTTGCCTCAGACATAGCAATATTGGCGCTCACTAGGAACATACAGCAGAAACAAAGATGTCGGCCTCCAGCAGAACGAAAAAATATATATCGTTCGTATACGATCGCTGCTTCCAGCAGACGACTACAATATGACTGATATGATGTCAGAATGGAAAAACTGATTGTGACATCAGATCCAAGATGGCAGCTGTTGCATTAGGATTCAATATGGTTCTCGTAACGAAAATTGCAACTTCTTGTATCCAAGATGGCAGGCGTAACGAAAAAATACATTGTTCGGGGAGTAGGACATTCGATTTCAAGATTGCGTAATTCAAAATGGCGATTGGTCAAAGGTCAAGATCAAAGTTAAAGGTCAAGGTAAAAGTTAACGCTAAATGTCAAAGGTTAAGGTCATCCAAGATGGCTGCAATTACGTCAGGGCAGCCCGTCATTGACAATCTAGACCCTTTTTTTCAGGAAATACTTTTATATACTACTAGTTTGTAGAAATCCACATATATAAAGCATGTGACCGTGCAAACCACACTTGCACCAACTGCAATGGAAAACCTACCGCAAACGACACAACAAGCCCAAACAGAAAAGTACTCGAAGATAAATTAAAGGAAAGCTCTGATATAGTAAACAAAAAACACCCACAAACCAGCAACAAGTATACCTACCACCATACCGAAAACAACACTACAAAATTTCCTTGAATTATAACTCACAATGGCAACAAAAAAAACTGGCAGACATGACACTGGATGAACAACGAGAAGAAAAAAATAAAACGATCAACAAACAACAAAATAATAAAAAGGGCATAAGAAGCATATTAATTAATTAAAACTGAAAATTCCAGATTGTGATAAACACCATAATAAAAATCAAAGCCAAGTCAGGCAAATGCAAAACCACTGTCGAGAAAAAAAAGGAGTTATACTAATGGGACTATTCTAAATAATACAAACGACAAACCAAGAAGGCAACGAAGTAAAGTACCTACAAACACTGTAAGAACCTACGAACAACGAAGTAGACTAAAAAAAGAAAAAATAGAATAATCTACTCAACAGAAAATGAACAAACAATAAAAATAGAAGAAAAAACAATTAACAACTAAATGGAGGAAAAAGATACTCCTTCAGCTGAAAAAGGAGCTGCAAGTTCAAGAAAACTATACTAAGTAGAAATACCAGAGGAAAGAAACAAAATTCGCACAAAATAAGGAAAATTCTATTATGGACATTTTAAATAACACAGATTCAATTAGCAGAACTAAATTTTTAGTATTGAATGCAAACAGACTTTGAAACCAATATAATTTGCACCCTAATCTTCCAAGTAAACATAGACATAGCACTGTACAGCAAGCAGGCTAATAGACTTATTTTTCGGACTAACTGATGTCTAAGAAAGTCAGATAACAAAGAAAAATGGATTGAAAAAATTGTTGGAATAACAACAGCATTTAAAAATGAAGGAAAAATTCACATGGTATAGAGATTTGAACTAGATTGAACAACCATAATCATCCCAACATTAAATGTAGACCTCAGTATTACAGCCATACATAATGAACCTAAAGCTAGACATTTGGCGGATAGTTACCATGGAACATAAATTGAAGCAAGCACCATACTGCATTATTGAAGGAGATTTCAAAGAAAAATAACCACCTGGGGAAATAAGTGCTACAACAAATGGACGAGAACTCTTAACACCTTGCATAAGAATACAACTTCATCGTTGGTTCTGTTTGTCCGACATCACCTGATTCAGTATTGTTTTCTGTGAATTTTTTATCTTCATAAATTAATTTATTTTTGGAATTTTGCCATGCCAAAGAATGCCAAACTGCAATGGCTTATATCTAAAAAACTGCTTTTAAGGAAAGGTTATTGTTCTCTAAACCCAATCTCATCTTTGCGGATTGCAAAAAGAACAAATTTTACTTGCATTAAAGTTTAAATTTAAATTAGTTTTCAATTTGTACTGTTTTTATATGAATAATTCTATAAATTTAAATTCAAACGAATTAGTATTTAGGTTATGTAGTATGTATTCTATAGTACCTAACATCATTTATAGGCAATATATAAGGCCGAAATAATTTAATAAAACTAAGTTTGGCAAATCTATAAAACGTTTATTCAATAAAACGCAAGGACAGTTAGTCAAGTAATAAGCAAATATAATTTTAAATTTAAATATTTTCTTATTTTGGTTTAAATCTAAATTTCAATGTGGGCGCCCTCAAAAATTGTGTGTGTCTGGTTGAAAAATATGAAAATGTAAGTTAAACATTATTGTCAGTAAGTGCAATCGAATATCAGTTTTTAAGTAATCAATTTGTTCTATTTCGTACACATTTTAAATAATTTTACATAGTATGCTCTAGAGTCAAGTTGAAAATCACAAACACGATTCCACTGCAAACAAGTATAAGCTTTATTGGCTAGTTCTTATAAAAAATGAAAATATAATCCTATACGTCGTCACATTGCTGTGTCTAAATTCAAACTGATGCAGTATCTTAGTTGAAAAATTCTTTACATTATTTTGTAAGATTATAATTTTTGAATCTTCTTTGTGACAGGCCAGGTAGAAAGCAATCTCAAATGTAATGCTGGAAAATTATATCCTTGTTGGTGATTTTTTTTTTCAAATTAACCTTTTCTATAAACTTGTAAAGTTGAATTAATTCTGATCTGAAGTACCAGCATGTCTTTAACAATTCTCAGTAATTAAATATTTTGCATGCTTAAATATAATTAACATCACAAAGCTTAGAATACAAAATTTTCTTAAACGATTTCACCCAATATTTGGATCGTGTGTTTGTTAAATTTACTGTCGCCCAATAATATAAATATGAATCACCAGTAAAATATAATTAAACTTTAACTTTGAAGAATTAGTGAATGATATTCTAAAATGGGTTCTGTCCAGCCAAGCGGTGCGGAAGTTTGAATTTGCATTCCGTAGTGAAGTAACGCAAAGTTGGTAATGATTTTAAAATTTCATTACCACCAAGGCGTTCCATCAACACGAAGTGCTACAGTTTTTAAAATACAGCGAACCTACAGACATTTAATAAAAAAAATTTTCCTCACATAAACTAGTGGAGATCTTTAGTTTCAAATTACTAGACCTTCAAAGAAATTGGTAAAAACTTGCACGTGTAAGGAAGAATATTGTTGTTTGGTGTAAAAGTAACATTTTTTTAAAAGTATTTTCAATAGTCCAAGATAATGTAATGAGTTCACCTTCTAAGTTAGAAAACTTTGTAACCCGTGAATTCACAACATTTATTCGTAAATTTAAAATAATTACTAGATAATTTTTATATTTAGATATTTTTGTTAATCCAAGGCGAATAAGTTTAACACATAATTCTACTTTTCACCAGAAGTATCCAATACGAATATAAAATACTAGCTGCCCGACCCGGCTTCGCACGGCTATACTAATGGAAAAAAATTAAGCCACATCTCCCATTTACAGTGATGGTAAATTAAAAAATAATTCAGTGAAAATTTACTACAATGCTGTAATAATGTACCGGAGAGAAAATGAATAGCACCGATGGTTTCCCGACTCGTGCACGCAACGTACAACTGATGTACCCGTACTTCGCTACGGCAGTCTACAGGCAGATCACTCTTGCGCCGCTCATTATACACGCCCTCCTTGAGGGTACGCAAGTGCCGCGCGATGCCCGTTGCCATGGAGACGCAGAAGGCATGAACAATGCAAAATATTGTTCTCATGCAAACAAAGTACCCACTGTTGCCTGGTTTTAACCACCCATGGGATCTAATTTTCGGAAAATGTCATCCTGTGTAACATAAGGTACATTACTGTGAAGTTTAAAGTCTGTAAAATATATATACTTGAAAAAAAGGGCAAAAAAAAAAAACAAATTAAACACAGAGAGGAAAAAAAACAATAGTTTAGTTTTGCGATTTAAAGTGATAAAAAGTATTTAAATACTAATTGAACTCTTATGAGGGTACTGATTACTTCGTTGTTAATATCACACGGGTGTTTTTTACTTGTATGGGAAAATTAAGAATGATAAGGCATCTAGTGCGTGGCAACAATGTTAATAGGCAATATTAAATAAACTTCTAGCGCCTGCGGCATTGTCAACACACACTTCGTACGTGTACTGCATGTTGTATCTAACCCCCTCCAACGCATTTGATTCTAAATTGGACTTTTAGTAAGGATCCCTGATGTTATTGATAATATAATATAGCCTATAGCCATCCTTGATAAATGTACTATCCAACACTGAAAGAATGTTTCAAATCGGACCAGTGTTTCCTGAGATTAGCGCGTTCAAACAAACAAACAAACAAACTCGTCAGCTTTATAATATTAGTATGGATTTTATGCAATCCTTTGTATTCTACTGAAGTGTAACAGAAACATCTACACTTTATATTTTTGATTTAACTTTAAAATTCCTTGCATGTACATACCTTTGCATTGTTCACACGATGTCAAATAGTACATGCTGTCCTACAACCTACAGAGGTAGGTTGTTGAAATAAACGACATAAATTAATGTATCGGTATAGTTGGTCTATCTCAGTCATGCGCATTATGATTTTATTTTTTAGTGTGCTAAAAATAGTGATTTTATTTTTATTATAACTTTTAAGTGAGAAAAAGGCATTCTGGAAAACACCTGTTGGCAAGAATAGGAACTAATTACAAAAGGTGTCTTGTTTGATATAAAATAATTCCCGCTGATGAAATATTAATATTTTAATGCAGTGATTGATACCATTTTAAAACTCTGAGTTTGTATCTGGTATTAGTCTCAGAAGCTTACATGGATCCTGGTACTAACATGGATCCTGGTACTTTGCCTGCATCGTTATCGAAAGGACACATGTGTAAGTTCTGCAGCAAGGAGTTTGTCCTGAGAAAGAACGTAAGACAACACCATAAGAATGACTGTGTTAAAAACCCACTTCGCAAAATGGTAAGTTGTGTTCGGTGTAGCAAGTCTAATCGTTTAAGCGAAGAGAGAGCTTGATAAGACACGACAGAACTTGTAAAGCCAAGCCCACTTACCAGATAGAGGACAACGATGGAGCTACTATTCTAAAGAGTGTGCTGCATGACGTAAATAATCTTCCGTGCCTTGAACGTTTCATAGCTCACTTGATATCGACAAAGAACTTAAATTCAAGGATTCTGACGGTTTAAGGAAGACTAAAGACGATAAAAGTATCATCACCGTGAAAAGTGAGAATACATTCAAAACTAATTCAAGTAGATCCACCGTATTCGGAAAATGGTGGACACTTAGAAAGGAAGCTTGAAGACAATGAAGAAGATTCGACGTCAAAGATTGCAATACCTTATAGTAATCCAGGTGGAGATGAAAATTTGTTTTAAAATTATATTTTGCATTTCAAAAACTATTTTTTTTTTATTTCTAGAAATTTGTTTTCTAACTAAGAATGAGTTCTCGACAGCTTCCGTTTTGTGAATGTGCATTCGAATGTGCTTCCGTAGTCGGATGTGTTTCCAAATATGCTTTATTTGTGCTTACAAACGTGTTTCTTTTTTTATTGTGCTTCCAAATGCGCTTAATTTTTTGGAATGTTTTTTTTTCCAAATGTGCTTCCTTTTATAATGTGTTTCCGAACTTACTTCCTTTTTAATGTGCGTCCTTTTATTAAAGTCCTTCCATATATGCTTCATTTTTTTTTTTAGTTAGCTTCTAAATTTACATCCTTTTCTTTGATTTTGGATCGTCAAGTTTGTAGTCATGTCATGATTGTCCTCGTGGTTCGAGACGTCTTGTATAAGTCAGTACACGAGCTGTTTAAAATATTTGCCAAGTATCGATAAAAAAAAATAAGGTTTCATGGTTCGGATTCGATTGGCCTATATGAAGATGTGTTGATTATTATTTTTATTGGTTATGTCTTTTTTGCGGCATATGGTCTGGGTTCGGCTCTGTGTTAATTCACATGCATTACAACGTATTGAGTTATTTATTATTTTTCTCGTCTTAACTCATGAAAATTTAATGTTTTGAAAAGGTAATTTTATTGTTTGCTTTCAGTCTCGATTTAGTATATTGTTTGGTACATTGGTTAACAATATACTATTTGTCTCCTCTAATTAAATTAATTTTGTTTTGAAAATATTAAGACAAATTAAAAAGTTTTTTGGTTAATATTTACTGTCAACATAATAATACTTTTTGCACCATGTAGAATGATCTTTAACTGCAATTATAGTGAATAATGAGCAACTCTTTTTTCTTTAGAATTGAATACATTGAATTGTTGTGAATATGACGAAAATTATTTAAGAAAGTTTTAATATGTTTGAAAAATGTTTATTTCTAACATAGGCTTTATGTAACTTTTTATTGTTGGGACACATTATTTTTATTCAATATTTATTGAATTTAGGTTTAGGTATTTAATTGTATCAGCTAGATTCACTGCGCGCGAGTAGCTGTTGCAGAAAAGTGTACGGACTCGACAAGACGGGTCGAATGTTCGCCGGCTGAGCGCGAGCGCGTGACGTCACGAGCCGACACCAGCGCTGAAGACAGCAGAGTGGCGGCGGAAGGCGAGAGAACCTGACTCGGGAGTAGCGGTGCTACGAGCAGGTGGCGGCTGGTGTGCACTGCTACGAGAGAGTGTCGCCAACAGGTGGAGTTGTGAGGCTGACAGTAGAAAGGGCCTTGAAGCTCTTGTCTAAAGTTAGTACACATGCAATTTTCCAACATCAAAATAATGCATCAGTAGTATAGGATAGTATTTTCTGGCACAGGCTTCCAGGCTGTAGTGCTGTGTGTCCTTTCCGACATATTGGATTGTGACGTCACGGCGGCCATCTTGGATGACCTTGACCTTGACCTTTGACCTTGACCTTTAATTTGATCCTCAAAAATCGCCAAAATCCGCCAAAATTGGGCAAAATTTGCCCAAAATTCCTCAAAATTCGCCAAAATTTCCATTTATGTGGAAAAAAATTCCGCCAAAAAATCTCAAATAATTCCACAGTTCAAAAATTAGGATTTCGAAAATCCTCAAAAGTCGCTTTGCCCTAGAAAAAACGAAAACTCCTAAAAGCGGCTTAAAACTCCTAAGAGCTAGCCGCTTATAAGCCGCCGACCTTGAAAATAAGGATGTCATGGCAGCCATATTGGATGATGACGTCACCGTTGCAAATTTTGTTACGGCCGCCATCTTTAACTTTTTTATTTATTATCCGATTTTAATGAAAAAAAATTTAAAAATTATAAAAAAAATCCATTTATTAATATTTTAATAAAAGATTTATAAAAATTATATTTTTACGACACGGAGTTCGGAGTCCTCGGTTCGAACCCGGCGAGGGCAAAAAAAATTAAAAATGGCGACCGATCCTTCCCCCCGTGGTGTGTGCTAGCAGACTGACTCCCACCACTTTTTTTCAAAGCATATAGATCGTCATCTAGTATGACGTCATGTCCGCCATCTTGTCTTTGATGCTGGAAGCCATCATCAATGTATCGTCGGCGAGAGTGCGCTCACGCCATGTTAGTTTAGTTCTTATCCGATAGAGTGCAGTAATCATTTATTACTGTGACACCCGCCATCTTGAAATTTGGCCGCCATCTTGAAAATCCGTAATTATTTAGCTAGAAATTCGGGAAAAGTTCCAAAATTCATTAAATAAATCACTCATTAATTTACATATTGATTCGATCGATTCACGTCCTCGGTTCGATACCCGATCGATGCAATAATGTTTAATTTTATGAAAAAATAATAATTTCAATAAACCATGTTAAACTTTCGTAAAGAGACTTTAAATCCTCTACTACCATCATCCTATCAGACGTCAAGACTACCATATTGGAAATTCGTAATTTTAATGCTAGAGATTCGGGAAAAAGTTCAAAATTCATTAAATAAATTTGTAATCAATATACTGATTGATTGGATCGACTAAGGTCCGTGGTTCGATCCCTTGTCGATACAAAACAACATTAATATTTTAAAAAAGTACCACTAAAGTGTAAGGTTTGAGAAAATAAAAAACACCGCAAGTTCTTTTAAAAAAACTTTTATTTCATACATACTACACTACTACAAGTACAAAAAAAAACACTGACAAATTACTAAAGTTTTGTGGATTTCTCGATTCAAACAGTCTTCTTATTGTACGGACTAAGCCTTTTACATGACTTTAAATGTCTATACGATCCGTTCATCACCACAGCCAGAGACGGACTGAAGTTCATATCACTTATATAGTCTCATTAGCCGGTACAACACATGAGTCGAAACAATAACCATGTTCATTATACGTCTCGGAGCATTTTTTATAATGACGATGTAAGCTATCGAGACGTGAAATTAGTTTATTACATTTTATACGCTGAAATTGTATTCTTTGAACATTATTAGAACAACCGCTCCTTTCATGTCTGCGCGCATTTGAAGTTCTAGTAAATGATGCGTCACAATATTTGCACTGATGCGATGCACGCTCTTCATGAATTGAAGTCTGGAATGCAGATGGTGAAACTTCAGCTGATGGTGGAACAGCACATATCGAAGTCTCCTCCAGCATTGTCAGAGGCGTTGCCAACGGGATCTGCTCCAACATCGTCGGCGCCGACGTCATAGTTCTCGTAGTCGATGGTACATCCTCCATCGAGTACGACGTTAAAATCGGTAAAGATGCCATCGAAGTCTCAAGAACAGGCAATTACGCGACTTATACACCAGAAGAAACAAACTAGGTGATCCGTACACCGTCAACGGCAGTAACAAAATAAGCGTCCTGCTGTATAGGACTCGTTTATATACATTAACCGGTTTGAATAATACGCTAGTCAAATCAAGAACAATTTACTAAAATACTAGAGTCAAAACAACATTAAAAAATAGAAGCACCATCAACAAAAAAGGAAGCACATTTGGAAGCACCTTCAAAAAAGGTAAAACAATAGGAAGCACCGACTACGAAAAAACAGCACATTTGGAAGCACCGACAACGAAAAGACAGCACATTTGGAAGCACCGTCATCGAAAAGGCAGCACATTTGGAAGCACCGACTACCAAAAGGCAGCACATTTGTAAGCACCGACTACGAACAGACAGCACATTTGACAGCACCGACAACGAAAAGGCAGCACATTTGGAAGCACCGACTACGAAAAGGCAGCACATTTGACAGCACCGACAACGAAAAGGCAGCACATTTGGAAGCACCGACTACGAAAAGGCAGCACATTTGACAGCACCGACAACGAAAAGGCAGCACATTTGGAAGCACCAACTACGAAAAGGCAGCGCATTTGGAAGCACCAACTACGAAAAGACAGCACATTTGGAAGCACCGACAACGAAAAGGCAGCACATTTGGAAGCACCGACTACGAAAAGGCAGCACATTTGGCAGCACCGACAACGAAAAGTCAGCACATTTGGAAGCACCGACTACGAAAAGGCAGCACATTTGGAAGCACCGACTACGAAAAGGCAGCACATTTGGCAGCACCGACAACGAAAAGGCAGCACATTTGGAAGCACCGACTACGAAAAGGCAGCACATTCTTAAGCACCGACTACAAAAAGGCAGCACATTTGGAAGCACCGACAACGAAAAGGCAGCACATTTGGAAGCACCGAAAACGAAAAGGCAGCACATTTGGTAGCACCGACAACGAAAAGGCAGCACATTTGGAAGCACCGACAACGAAAAGGCAGCTCATTTTGGATGCACTATCATAAAGGCAGCACATTTTGGAAGCACCATCGAATAAGGAAGCACATTTGGAAGCTCCATCAACAAAAAAAAAAAAAAAAAAAAAAAAAGGCAAAAAGGATGCAAAATTTACGAGATCTAAGTCTTAGTTAGAAATCAGAATACAAGAAATAAAAACATTAAATTCTTATAACTTAAATTATTTATTTTATTTCTTTTCATTATACAAATGCAAGTAAAACAAGCCATTATTGTATGTAGCCAGCTTCCCTCAGTTCCTTGAGTATGAAGGATATTTCTTTGATGCACGAATAGTTTCCTGCACAAAGCGAACCATGTAGAATTCTTAACCGGTCAACCAATATGTTTGGATCTTTCCATGATGTGTAATCATTCTCTTCTATCACCATCTTCCTTGCACCTTTATAATAAATATTATGGTCTCTGGTGTCTTCCGTTTTACCACCAACCTCAGGGTAACTTTCATGTTTGAGACGGTGATCATCACAAGCTTGATCAGATTTATTTAATATATCACGTCGTTTCCAACGTTTCGGTCTCAGGACACCGCCACATTCTTCGATCTTGGCAGCTTTAGGTGCTTCATCATAGGCTATGTCTTTGTCAGCAGCCTCAGAGTCACTGTAACAATCACCGTAGAAGGAATCGTCTTCACCCAATTTACCATAATAATTCGATGTTGATGATGTTGAAGTGTCTTCATCGTCTTCATGCTTCCTTTTTAGGAGTCCATCATTTTTACAAAGTAGGAAAGAACTACTTGAATTCGGCTGGAATATATTCTCACTTTTCACGTTAAGGATTCTTCCATTGTCTTCATTCTTCCGTAAATCATCATCCTCCTTCAATTTTAGTTCTTTGTCGAGATCGGAAGAGCCAAGAAAATTATTGTCGTAATGCAGATCACTCTTCCTTAGGCTAGTAGATTCATCGTTGTCCTCTAGCTTGTACGCAGGCTTGGCGCTACAAGTTCTGCCATGTCTTTTTAGGCTCTCTCTCCGCGTAAACGACTTGCTACATCGAACACAACTTATCATATTGCGCAGTGGATTTTTAACACAGTCATTCTTCTCGTGTTGTCTTTTATTCTTTCTCAAGATAAACTCTTTACTGCAAAACTTACACCTATGTTCTTTCGATACAGCGTCAGATCCCAAATCGGAATTCATATTAGTTACTGACACTAATGTCAGATGCAAACTAAGAGTTTTAAATTAGATATATTACTTAAAAATAATTTTTTAATTATTTCATCAGCGATAATTAATATATCTCATGCAAAAGTACTTTATGCATGTAGTTCTGCTTTTCAACAACAGATGTCGACACATGTTGCTTGCAGGTAAATAATATTTAGTTATTTTATGCGGGATGCCTGATGCTCACTAACGATCGCAAAAGAAGGATGGCTCCGATAGACTCCAAGGAAAAGGAAGTTCGTCTTGCATGTTGGTGCTCCACAGATGTCTCATGGCGTAATATTAATTTGACTGAGTAATGATATTTGACAATTCCACCTGATAAAAAAAAATTGCAAGTTTTGATTTATTAGCAGAAATTATCGAATTAAATGTAACTCCAATTAAAATGACATGTCTCATTAGACAAAAAAAAAAATCCATGCAGAGAGCGGTTCCTCAGAATAGTCAGAAACACTTGAAGAAACCACAGGAATGATTGCAAGAACACGGGAAAAACCATCAAAATATTGACATTAATAATCAGGAGCACACGGAGAAAACCATCATAATATTGGCAAGAATAATCAGGAGCACACGGAGAAAACCATCATAATATTGACCAGATTAATCAGAAGTACTCGGAGAAAACCACCACATGTTTTCCTTGATATCATAAAATTACAGGAAAAAATATTTAAAAATAAAAAAAAATTAAAAAAAAAATAAAAAAAATGCATAAACAGTTTCTGATAGCTTGTAAACTTATCATTGATGAGCAAAGATAGAGTTCTTGTACAAGCCAGAAATTTATGCATTTTTTTTATTTTTTTTAAATTTATTTTTATTTTTAAATATTTTTTCCTGTAATTTTATGATATCAAGGAAAACATGTGGTGGTTTTCTCCGAGTACTTCTGATTAATCTGGTCAATATTATGATGGTTTTCTCCGTGTGCTCCTGATTATTCTTGCCAATATTATGATGGTTTTCTCCGTGTGCTCCTGATTATTAATGTCAATATTTTGATGGTTTTTCCCGTGTTCTTGCAATCATTCCTGTGGTTTCTTCAAGTGTTTCTGACTATTCTGAGGAACCGCTCTCTGCATGGATTTTTTTTTTTTTGTCTAATGAGACATGTCATTTTAATTGGAGTTACATTTAATTCGATAATTTCTGCTACTAAATCAAAACTTGCAATTTTTTTTTATCAGGTGGAATTGTCAAATATCATTACTCAGTCAAATTAATATTACGCCATGAGACATCTGTGGAGCACCAACATGCAAGACGAACTTCCTTTTCCTTGGAGTCTATCGGAGCCATCCTTCTTTTGCGATCGTTAGTGAGCATCAGGCATCCCGCATAAAAGAACTAAATATTATTTACCTGCAAGCAACATGTGTCGACATCTGTTGTTGAAAAGCAGAACTACATGCATAAAGTACTTTTGCATGAGATATATTAATTATCGCTGATGAAATAATTAAAAAATTATATTAAAGTAATATATCTAATTTAAAACTCTTAGTTTGCATCTGACATTAGTGTCAGTAACTAATATGAATTCCGATTTGGGATCTGACGCTGTATCGAAAGAACATAGGTGTAAGTTTTGCAGTAAAGAGTTTATCTTGAGAAAGAATAAAAGACAACACGAGAAGAATGACTGTGTTAAAAATCCACTGCGCAATATGATAAGTTGTGTTCGATGTAGCAAGTCGTTTACGCGGAGAGAGAGCCTAAAAAGACATGGCAGAACTTGTAGCGCCAAGCCTGCGTACAAGCTAGAGGACAACGATGAATCTACTAGCCTAAGGAAGAGTGATCTGCATTACGACAATAATTTTCTTGGCTCTTCCGATCTCGACAAAGAACTAAAATTGAAGGAGGATGATGATTTACGGAAGAATGAAGACAATGGAAGAATCCTTAACGTGAAAAGTGAGAATATATTCCAGCCGAATTCAAGTAGTTCTTTCCTACTTTGTAAAAATGATGGACTCCTAAAAAGGAAGCATGAAGACGATGAAGACACTTCAACATCATCAACATCGAATTATTATGGTAAATTGGGTGAAGACGATTCCTTCTACGGTGATTGTTACAGTGACTCTGAGGCTGCTGACAAAGACATAGCCTATGATGAAGCACCTAAAGCTGCCAAGATCGAAGAATGTGGCGGTGTCCTGAGACCGAAACGTTGGAAACGACGTGATATATTAAATAAATCTGATCAAGCTTGTGATGATCACCGTCTCAAACATGAAAGTTACCCTGAGGTTGGTGGTAAAACGGAAGACACCAGAGACCATAATATTTATTATAAAGGTGCAAGGAAGATGGTGATAGAAGAGAATGATTACACATCATGGAAAGATCCAAACATATTGGTTGACCGGTTAAGAATTCTACATGGTTCGCTTTGTGCAGGAAACTATTCGTGCATCAAAGAAATATCCTTCATACTCAAGGAACTGAGGGAAGCTGGCTACATACAATAATGGCTTGTTTTACTTGCATTTGTATAATGAAAAGAAATAAAATAAATAATTTAAGTTATAAGAATTTAATGTTTTTATTTCTTGTATTCTGATTTCTAACTAAGACTTAGATCTCGTAAATTTTGCATCCTTTTTGCCTTTTTTTTTTGTTTTTTTTTTTTTTTGTTGATGGAGCTTCCAAATGTGCTTCCTTATTCGATGGTGCTTCCAAAATGTGCTGCCTTTATGATAGTGCATCCAAAATGAGCTGCCTTTTCGTTGTCGGTGCTTCCAAATGTGCTGCCTTTTCGTTGTCGGTGCTACCAAATGTGCTGCCTTTTCGTTTTCGGTGCTTCCAAATGTGCTGCCTTTTCGTTGTCGGTGCTTCCAAATGTGCTGCCTTTTCGTAGTCGGTGCTTAAGAATGTGCTGCCTTTTCGTAGTCGGTGCTTCCAAATGTGCTGCCTTTTCGTTGTCGGTGCTGCCAAATGTGCTGCCTTTTCGTAGTCGGTGCTTCCAAATGTGCTGCCTTTTCGTAGTCGGTGCTTCCAAATGTGCTGACTTTTCGTTGTCGGTGCTGCCAAATGTGCTGCCTTTTCGTAGTCGGTGCTTCCAAATGTGCTGCCTTTTCGTTGTCGGTGCTTCCAAATGTGCTGTCTTTTCGTAGTTGGTGCTTCCAAATGCGCTGCCTTTTCGTAGTTGGTGCTTCCAAATGTGCTGCCTTTTCGTTGTCGGTGCTGTCAAATGTGCTGCCTTTTCGTAGTCGGTGCTTCCAAATGTGCTGCCTTTTCGTTGTCGGTGCTGTCAAATGTGCTGCCTTTTCGTTGTCGGTGCTTCCAAATGTGCTGCCTTTTCGTAGTTGGTGCTTCCAAATGTGCTGCCTTTTCGTTGTCGGTGCTGTCAAATGTGCTGCCTTTTCGTAGTCGGTGCTTCCAAATGTGCTGCCTTTTCGTTGTCGGTGCTGTCAAATGTGCTGTCTGTTCGTAGTCGGTGCTTACAAATGTGCTGCCTTTTGGTAGTCGGTGCTTCCAAATGTGCTGCCTTTTCGATGACGGTGCTTCCAAATGTGCTGTCTTTTCGTTGTCGGTGCTTCCAAATGTGCTGTTTTTTCGTAGTCGGTGCTTCCTATTGTTTTACCTTTTTTGAAGGTGCTTCCAAATGTGCTTCCTTTTTTGTTGATGGTGCTTCTATTTTTTAATGTTGTTTTGACTCTAGTATTTTAGTAAATTGTTCTTGATTTGACTAGCGTATTATTCAAACCGGTTAATGTATATAAACGAGTCCTATACAGCAGGACGCTTATTTTGTTACTGCCGTTGACGGTGTACGGATCACCTAGTTTGTTTCTTCTGGTGTATAAGTCGCGTAATTGCCTGTTCTTGAGACTTCGATGGCATCTTTACCGACTTTAACGTCGTACTCGATGGAGGATGTACCATCGACTACGAGAACCATGACGTCGGCGCCGACGATGTTGGAGCAGATCCCGTTGGCAACGCCTCTGACAATGCTGGAGGAGACTTCGATATGTGCTGTTCCACCATCAGCTGAAGTTTCACCATCTGCATTCCAGACTTCAATTCATGAAGAGCGTGCATCGCATCAGTGCAAATATTGTGACGCATCATTTACTAGAACTTCAAATGCGCGCAGACATGAAAGGAGCGGTTGTTCTAATAATGTTCAAAGAATACAATTTCAGCGTATAAAATGTAATAAACTAATTTCACGTCTCGATAGCTTACATCGTCATTATAAAAAATGCTCCGAGACGTATAATGAACATGGTTATTGTTTCGACTCATGTGTTGTACCGGCTAATGAGACTATATAAGTGATATGAACTTCAGTCCGTCTCTGGCTGTGGTGATGAACGGATCGTATAGACATTTAAAGTCATGTAAAAGGCTTAGTCCGTACAATAAGAAGACTGTTTGAATCGAGAAATCCACAAAACTTTAGTAATTTGTCAGTGTTTTTTTTTTGTACTTGTAGTAGTGTAGTATGTATGAAATAAAAGTTTTTTTAAAAGAACTTGCGGTGTTTTTTATTTTCTCAAACCTTACACTTTAGTGGTACTTTTTTAAAATATTAATGTTGTTTTGTATCGACAAGGGATCGAACCACGGACCTTAGTCGATCCAATCAATCAGTATATTGATTACAAATTTATTTAATGAATTTTGAACTTTTTCCCGAATCTCTAGCATTAAAATTACGAATTTCCAATATGGTAGTCTTGACGTCTGATAGGATGATGGTAGTAGAGGATTTAAAGTCTCTTTACGAAAGTTTAACATGGTTTATTGAAATTATTATTTTTTCATAAAATTAAACATTATTGCATCGATCGGGTATCGAACCGAGGACGTGAATCGATCGAATCAATATGTAAATTAATGAGTGATTTATTTAATGAATTTTGGAACTTTTCCCGAATTTCTAGCTAAATAATTACGGATTTTCAAGATGGCGGCCAAATTTCAAGATGGCGGGTGTCACAGTAATAAATGATTACTGCACTCTATCGGATAAGAACTAAACTAACATGGCGTGAGCGCACTCTCGCCGACGATACATTGATGATGGCTTCCAGCATCAAAGACAAGATGGCGGACATGACGTCATACTAGATGACGATCTATATGCTTTGAAAAAAAGTGGTGGGAGTCAGTCTGCTAGCACACACCACGGGGGGAAGGATCGGTCGCCATTTTTAATTTTTTTGCCCTCGCCGGGTTCGAACCGAGGACTCCGAACTCCGTGTCGTAAAAATATAATTTTTATAAATCTTTTATTAAAATATTAATAAATGGATTTTTTTTATAATTTTTAAATTTTTTTTCATTAAAATCGGATAATAAATAAAAAAGTTAAAGATGGCGGCCGTAACAAAATTTGCAACGGTGACGTCATCATCCAATATGGCTGCCATGACATCCTTATTTTCAAGGTCGGCGGCTTATAAGCGGCTAGCTCTTAGGAGTTTTAAGCCGCTTTTAGGAGTTTTCGTTTTTTCTAGGGCAAAGCGACTTTTGAGGATTTTCGAAATCCTAATTTTTGAACTGTGGAATTATTTGAGATTTTTTGGCGGAATTTTTTTCCACATAAATGGAAATTTTGGCGAATTTTGAGGAATTTTGGGCAAATTTTGCCCAATTTTGGCGGATTTTGGCGATTTTTGAGGATCAAATTAAAGGTCAAGGTCAAAGGTCAAGGTCAAGGTCATCCAAGATGGCCGCCGTGACGTCACAATCCAATATGGCGGAAAGGACACACAGCACCACAGCCTGGAAGCCTGTGCCAGAAAATACTATCCTATACTACTTGCATCAACCAATATATTTTAAAGTTATTCTCTGAATTCGAGGGAACAAATTGTATACCGGTAAGCTTAAATAATTTATTGGAGATTTTAATACATGTAGTGCCTAACCAGACCTTTATGTTTAGTGATTAAAATTAATACCACTATTGTAGACATATAATACTTATAAAACCATCCGATTGTGTGGTCACAAAGTATAAATGAATACAATTTTCGTGGCAGATGTTTGTTTTAAAACTTACGCCAGATTAAACATTAGTTTTTTTTACAATATAACTTTATAATTCTAATTAAATTCGTTTAAAAAAATCTAAAATAGCCCGGAAAATAGTGTAAGGAGCTTTCATGAAGCGGGTCACCCAGGTTGCCAATAGACCCAGCCTGCTGTCAGCTGACTGGTGGGCCACTTAGTAAACACATAACACTTAGTGATTAAAATGTACTGAACTCTGGCTTAATAAATATTAAGAGTACTCAATAAAAATATTATACAAACGAATATAGTGGGCAAAGAACTTCCAATGTAGTGATAATTGTAAAATTAAATTATTACAACCCGTATTTCTACAACACAAAACATTACATGTTTTATACTTTCCACTTGTCAGCGATATTCTTGATGCCAAATAAATTATATACAAACCCTTTTTTATTTTAAATGTATTCGCATTAAAAAAAATTTTATTTCAATAACTATAACATTGGTTCAATAATTAAATAATAAGGTATTTATATTATATAAAATCTCATTATAATATCCCTCGTCTCTCATGATGATCATCAGTCTAACACAGCGGACATAAATGTTGCCTTCCGTGGTGAAGGAGACACAACCTTGTGATTATTTTAAAATAACTTTACAAGGATATGTCACCTCCAACACAAAACGCTACATGTCTTCATCTGATGTTTCTGACAAAATTTCGTTCGAGTTCGTAGAGGTCTCATGTTCTGTCCTTATTCGCTTCTGTTTTCTATGAAACTTTGCAATATAACATTTTTGTAGGCATGTTCTTGTCAATTTTGTTTAATTAAAATATATTTTCTTCATAGTTCTTTTTTTTTTTCAGTGTGTTCCGGAGATGTCATGTGTCACGCGGATCCCTTTGCTCGAGTCAGTATTTTCTTATTTTCCTCTTTTTGTGTTGTTGGCTGCTCAACAGAGAAAGATGTGGTTGTACTTAAGGATTTTAAGTTTTCATAAACTTATTTCTCAGAGTAATTTGTTGACGAAGTTGGCATTTCTGATTTATCCACATTTATACCAACATCAGTTTCATTGTCATGGTCACGAGGGATTGTATTTTCAAAAATTGATGGTTTCCTCAAGAAAATGTCATTTCTATGTCTGGCCATGAAAGACCAAAACAAATCCTTCCCTGAAATTTTTATTTCATCACTCCGTCAGTTTTGTAAAATAGTACACTTCCCTCCTCACACTGACAGATGAGTAGCCAAAACCATGTCTAGAAAGTCTATTGAGTCTATTCACCAGATCAGTTTCTTTCTCTGCTGAAAATAGTTCGGGATTACCAATGGTCATTAGTTTATTGAAAATTTGTGCATGGTTAGCATGATACATCAAATCTCCCTAAAGACGAGCTTCAATGTCTTTTCTTTGCAGAGTAGTGAATAGAACATTGAAGTGCAAAGCAACACCGAACGAACCGTGGAAATCTGTTCACCAAGCCGGGTATTATGAATAAGCACTCAGTCAAACTGGTGTCAGTTAGTGAACTTGTGTACGTAAATAAAAAGTTCGGATAGGTATTATCTCATCAAATCCGCAGTCACATGAGATCTGAATGTCATAACTGATCTGCCGGTGATCACTGGAAGAATATTCCAACACCATCGAGTACGTTTACATTACTTGGCTGCAATGACTCCCAAGCATAATGTCCAGGTGGGATTTGGTTCAGTGCGCATTGAAGACATATGTGAACAGTTGAATGGTCTCATTCTGTACTTAGAAGTCATGGATCAGTAAATATCCATTCATATTCTCTCATTTGGCATCAGTGTGCGATAATTGACACAGTTCCTAGTTGGCATTAACGACTGTGCATAGCAGCAACATATAAATACAAGACCGCATCAAGAAAAGATGTAGCCTGATATAATTATTTTGCTTGAAATAGGATTATATCAGTTGGACTGTATTGTTATGCAATTTAGTTTCAACACCATTTGGTGATTATGTCTAAACTGTTGTTTCGAACAAACATATCGGCCTGCAGGTGTTTCACAATCATGGCTTTTTGGGCCCTGAGATGGAATATCATCCGGACTGAGTAAATTTTCTGGATTATCAGCTCATCAGGCTTATGGTTTCAGCAGTAAGCCTCCAGTTCGGCCTTGATCACCGAAGACCTCTGCATGTTCAACTGAAGACAACTAGCCATAGTCTAACTAGGATTCCTCAAGTGTTATAGCTTTGGCCAGCACAGGATAGTTATGTGACATGATAAAGTGGACAAAGTGTATGTGCCATATGCTGGCGTAATGTACACACGATGCTGTGGCTTGTGGATATCTCTCAGTCAGCAATGTGCTCCTCCTCAATGGAATGGAGACAGGCCTAATTCTTCCTTAAAGATGAAAGGATTAAGGTCGCATAATTGGTAATTTTATCAGCACAAGGTTTACGGTAATCCCCAAACTTTGCAGTAGGTTCGCCTATGAATATTCTGCATACATCCAAATGCATACTCCGGACTTCCACGAAGCATTGCAGAAAAAGTTTAACCTCGTCTTCCGCACAGTTTCTATTCACGCGCTTGAAGTGGGAGTCTTTGGTAAACTTGGACAGTGGCAGGAAAAATTCTATGTATTTCTTGACGTGCAGTAATTTGGCCAGTTAAATAGGAGCCACACTTCCGAGTTACATTGCAGAAAAGGACCGTGCAGATCAGTCTTTTTCAGCCATACCAGTACGGACGGAGGATATGGTATCATGTTCTGCCGCCTCCACTGCCACACCTCCAAGGGCACTGAATTTTAACACTTAATACAGATTTCCTTCTCCACCACTGTCAAGCCTTTATGCACCAGCATCATTGTGTCCTTAGATGCCGACGAAATGTTAACATGCCACATTCAATGATTTTGCGTGCAGAGCATTTCGAATCTGGTCCTGCGGCTGACTGCACCTCATTTGTTGTACCTTAGTACCTTAGACAATTAGTTGAATAAAGTGAACTGATCTCTAACGTATAAAATTATAAGAGTGATCAACAAAAAAAATATACAAGCGAATATAGTGGGCCAAGAACTTCCAATGTAGTGATAATTATTAAATATAAAATTAATAAAACCCATATTTCCACAACACAAATCATTACATGATATATTCTCTCCATTTGTCAGTGATCTTCTTTGATGCCAAATAAATTATATGATAAAACCCGTTTTAATTTAAATGTAAAAGCAATACAAATATATTTTCAATTGCATGAATATAACATTGGTATAAAAATAAAATATAAACAAATCTTTATATTTATATATTTCTTGTATGCGTGTGTATGTCACTGAACTCCTCCTAGACGGCTGGACCGATTTTGATGAAATTTTTTGTGTGAGTTCACGGGGATTCTAGGATGGTTTAGATTCACAATTTGGTCCACTGGAAAATGTTTATTTAATTAATTTTTTTATTTATAAATTGTTGTTGATCTTTGAATGGTTTAGGTTTACAGTATATATATGTGTGTGTTGTGTATTTATTTATGTGTTGTTGTTAATCTTTGGATGGATTTTATGAATTGTTATTACATTAAAATTAAAATAGAATTGGTTATTGAGATTATTATATTATTATTTATTGAAATAACATTTTAAAGTGTATTTAAAAATAAAGGTGCAAATTTGTGAGGTGCAGTATTGAAGTGAGTATTTTACATGATTTTTCGTGATTTTAATTATGTTTACACGTGAATTCAATACCAATTAACTTAACTTCCAAATTTAAATTGTCAGTTCTCACTTTATTCTACAAATTAAATAATGTAATAAAAAATATACATTGTGCAAAATAAGTAAGGTGCAGTATCAAAGTGAGTATTTAACATGATTTTTCATTACTTTTAATTATGTATAGACGTGCATTCAATAACAATCAACTTAACCTACAATTTTAAATTAGTTCTCATTTTATTCTATGCAACTTATGACGTATTGATGTCTCTTTGAAAATAAAAATATAAGTTTGTAAAATAACATTTATAGTATCTTATAGTAATTATAGTAATTTCAGTTCGACCCGGCAGATGACGCTGCGATTAGATTCAGGGAAATTTCCTGTAAATTTTCGAATTTAAAACGTTTGGACAGAACAATGTCGGTTAGGTCCGCTATAAAGATATATAGAGATATATATGTAGAAAGATATATAGAGAGGTAGAGATATAAATAGAAAGATAGAGAGAGTTATAGAGATATACAAAGAGAGATAGAGAATTAGAGAGATAAAGAGAGATGCTTAGTATACGTTTAAAAAATTACAAAAAAAATTGATTGAGGCATTGCAACGCATGCCGGGCATTATCTAGTTATACTATATAAAACCTCATTAAAATATCCCCCGTCTCTCTTAATCTTCATCAGAATAACACAGCGGACATAAACTTTGCATTCGGTGTTGAAGGAGGCACACCCATTAAATGATTTTAAAGTAACATTAGCAAGTTGGCCTCCTCCAACACAAAACGCTACATTTCTTCATTTCAGTAATTTCATCTTTTCTTCTTTTTGTGGTGTTGCAGCGCAACAGAGAAAGGTGTGGTTGAACTTAAAGTTTTTTGGTTATCAGAATCTTGTTTCACAGAGAAATAGTTTGACGAAGTTGGCATTTCTATGTCTGGTCATGAAAGACATAAACCAATGCTGTCCTGTCAATTTTATTTAATCCCTTCAAAGTATAAAGGTAAAGTTACTCTTTATAGCAAGAAGTAATGAACGATTCAAATTCATGGAATATATATTTGTTTTTCTCGAAGTTTTTATACGAAATGTAATGTAAGAGTTTTAACGTGTGGTTTAGTTTTTGTTTTATCCTTGGTTGTTGGTTGTTAAAAAAAAGAAATAATGTAAAAGGTAGAGAATATAAAATAATTTTAAACTTGAATTATTATAATTTTATTTAATGAAGTTATATATGAGACTAAATGTAAAATTTCTGGATTGTAAGTTGTTGAAATAGCTTGGGAAGTTGGGATTTATCGAAATCCTTGAAGATAAACTTTATACTACAGCGACGTGAAGATTGGTGCAGGAGCCACATACAGAATGGATGTTGAATTGATGAAGCTACCAGACGACTACTGAGAGTACGGTGCCATCATCGGGACGATGAAGAGTCGCAGGAGTGTTCTATCTGGTGTTCGTGTGCTACTTACATTGGTATACTTTTCAAGGTATTGATATAGAGATCACTCTACCAAAGGACCGGTTATTCAGTGGTGTAGCCAGGATTTGTGTATAGGGGGTGTTAAGAAGCACACCCCCCCCCCCCCGGAAATTTAAGTGGTTGGTCCGGGGGTCTTCCCCTGGAAAAATTTGAATTGTAAGATGTAAAATAATGCTATTTTAGCAGTTTTCGGTATTTAAATTTAAATATTGTAATGGTAAAAATTTTATTAATTTTTAATATGAAATTTGTTTGAGTGATTGATAAGAAAATAATTAATGATTTGGTGCTAAGGGGGGGGGGGGGTTCGAACCCCTAACCCCCCCCCCCGGTTATTCCCCTGCGGTTATATAAAATAACTTCTATGAGGTTGATCAGTTGGTTGAGATATGGAGAACTGTAAAATGTTACTATTTATAATTATTTAAACTGGAATCATACTCCAATATAATCATAGTTGCACTAGTGAAGGGCCCTTTGTTTATAATTAAATAGTAAGAAGTCAGTCGATTACTGGTAAGGATGAGTAGTAGTTTGATACCCGTATGATTGTCATTTGTTTAATGTCTTCTTTTAGTTTCTTTATCTCCACTTGTACAACCCCAGAGGAAAAAAAACTCCGACTGAGTTAACTAAATCTTGGCAAAAATAATATCTTAGTTTATTCAATATTCGTAAAATTAAAATAATAATTTATAGAGTATTGATATTAAATTTAGGAAATGAAATCAAATATCTAATTATTAACTCTGAGTACCACCTACCTTGAGCATTGGTATAATATAACTATTATCCAAAATCTACTTAAGGCAGTTGTACAGAAATTGACCGCCCAACGAGAGGCCGAAAGAGTTTGTACAAGTTGAGGATAAAATTTAAAAACTTTAAGTAATCATGACGGATGATGTAAGAACTAAGTATTTCTTAAGATGAAGTAATTCTAGAACTACTTTAGAAACAGACTCCACAGTAAATCCATAAATAATGGAAACCAATAATAATATGGAAGTACAGAATAGAGAAAGGGATTATACAGATCAAGATACTGCAGCAACACCAACGTCAGGCGAAGTAGTTTTACCGAGGATAGAGACTAATACGCTTAGTTTAGAACATGTACTGAGGTTCATGCAAGGAGCAGAGGAAAGGCGCGAGCGGGAAAAACGCGAAGCAGAGGAAAAGGAACATAACCGTACAAAAAGGGAAAATGATGAAATAATGGAAAATTAAGTTCTTGTTCACTAATAAAACTGAACAAATTCGTGAGGATTTGAATGAGACGTTGCAGGAAACGGAACAGTATTTTTCTATGGTATGTAGCAGACTAGAAGCATTAGAAAGCACTATATCTAAATTAGAAGAAAGGGTTGAAGACAAATTGAAAGAGCATGAAAAGAAGTTTCATGATATTGCTGTAGGTGTAGTAGATGATAAACTGGACTTGATTAACAGATATAATGAAGCTAAATTTCATGAGCTACATACACTACATAAAACATCACAGGAGAATGCGGAGACACGAGTCAACAAAGTAGAAGTGCGGTTAGACGAAATTGAAAAAGAGATACGTTTAAATAATGCTTCTTGTACGACTAGAGATATTGAAATGACACATTTACAGAATGGACCTACACAACACCAAAACACAAATGTAGACAGTTCAGCTGAGAACGTTCCGGAGTCGGGAAGTACTACTGTGTTAGTTAAATCTTCGACAACAGATCCAATACTATCTATGCATCATGCAGCCAAGAAATGGCTAGATAATATACCTAATTATTCTGTAAACAGTACAGAATATTCTATGCGATTCATTCGTTTATTTGAGGATTACTGTAAGACGTTTGCACTGTCCGAATCTGACAAATTAAAATTCATAGGTCGTTTGAAAAATACGGCATTTTTTTGGTGGGAATTATTACAGGATACAGTAACAGAATACTAACAGTTCAGAAAATTATTCTTGCAGCAATTCTGGAACACATGTATTCAGAGTAATTTAAGAGTTCAATTACATTCAGAAAAGTTTGACAATAGGAAAACGAAAAGTTTAGAATCACATGTGAGTGAGATGTATGAGCGAACTCGTTACATGGATTGTAGAATGGAGGACGAAGAGTTTGTGGCATTAATTTTGTCTCAATTACCAATTAAATATCAGTTACAATTAACTGGCAGATCATTTTCAAGTATAGCAGATTTTAAAGAACAGCTTCTAGCGTACGACAAACTTGAAAAATTAGAACGAGTGAACAGCAACAAAGAAGGTTACGAACGTCGTAATAATAGCCAACCAACACCGCTATATTAAAATTGGCATAGCAACAAATTTGATATTGCAGGTGAACTGGGACAACCACCAGCGAACACATTAATAGTGAACCAGTATAAGCGAAACTGGTACAATAGAAATCAATAGAATATGAGAAATTATTATCATTGAAAGATTTGTGCAATGGGAGTGCATGACTTGATGTAAGTTTTTGGACATACGCCATTGGTAAGCATTGCTTATCAATGGCGTATGTCCAAAAACTTACATGAAGTCATTAACTGAACACAATACGTAAATGCAAATACTGACGTCTACAGAAAACTCCCTACGTAACGAACACAGGCAAACGTACCACCGTGCTCACAAGACAAGTTGCTGTATGAACACATGTCACGACTGGCATAAGAATAACCACGGGGAATACGTGTGATTTGGGTGACGACGAGACATTTTGTGGACATAATTAAAACTTTAAGCCAACTTCAACGGATATAAAATCAGTTAAGCTTATTTATTATGGTAGCACAGGCAGTACTGTTTATTGCTTGTATAATATATTTTTATATCCCTTTTAGGTAATTTGTTTATGTACTGGGCAGTAATATTTGTTCAAATGTTTAAAATATTTATTTAAAAGTCACCCACTAAATCTATGGCAACCACTTTTGTGATTGACGATGTATGCGCTGTTGGTTGAACCGAGGCAGGCGACTTGATTAAGAGTGCTGCTTTGATAAATTATCACATTGTTCATTTGTTGTGTGTTTTTGTTATAGCCGTCCAGCGACGAGTATTCAACCCCACCACTCAGGGGTGCTGCTTCATAACAATCAATGTCAGTTCGACAGTGAGATGAGCTATTTGTTTGGAGAATATTGCTGTTAATAATATGTTGTATTGACGAATTCTACTGGGCATCTAATTTTCTGACACACTCGCATCCGTTCTTTCCTGCCTTGTTAGGGTTTCCCTATTCCTCTAGTGATACCCGTGACAATATCTTCAAGTGCAACTAATATCTACATGTTGGTGAAAAAAAATTGCTTGGCATCCAATATAACTCGAAGGTGTTAAAAGTGGACACCACGTGTAACGTTATTTATTGCTATGTGATAATTCAAATTATTTGAAATAGTTTTTTTACTAAATGTTATACAATAAATACTAGCGTAAAACAGAGACGTTTGTTAACTTGAAAAACAAGTCTGGACAGCTGAAATATTTTACTGACTAGTTTCACAAACAAATCTCCCAATTATATATTTTTTCTTAGGCATCTTTTCTTGATCAATTCTTGAATACAGTTTGAATATAATTTATTAAATATTAAAGAGAAGTGGAGATAAATAACATGTGCATTTGCAAATTTGACTTAAAAGCATATATTTGTTAGATAATTAAAACTTATATGAACAAAGCATTTGTGGACAATACGTGGTGTATATATATGTGTGTGTGTATATATATATATATATATATATATATATATATATATATACCAGGCCTAAAATTGATAATTTTTAATCATAAGATTGTGTTGGAAAGTATCAAATGCTTTGTTAATGTTGAAATAAATACAATCTTTTATTATATTTGGTACATATATTATATATATAATATGTGTGTGTGTTAAAGATGATCTTCCTGATTGAAAACATTTTTTTTTTCAGAAATATTATTTTTTAGGAATAAATTCATGTGCCAATAAATATTTTTTTCTCGAAAAATTCTAAAATACTACATAACAAATATATTGGTCCATAGTTTGTGACTAAATTTAAACTGTCAATAATACTTCAAGGAAATATATACCGATAAATGGATGAACACTTAACATTGGTATACAACCATTATTAAAATGAAGTGGTAGCTGAAATATTATAGAAAATTATGGCACAGCTTACTACAGCCTGAATCCAAGTCCGAAATATTAGAATCTTAAATAAATGCATACAAATAAAACATATTAATGAAACAAGACCCATCTTTGATTAAAGTGAAAAATTAACTAATATAATCAGCTGCTGCCATTCAATGAAAAAGAAATAAAAATATTGCTGCTACACCCATGTGGCATTCAATTTACTTGTGACTACCCGCGGGAGGGGGCCAGTAGGCTATTTTATCGAACACTATAATATATATATTGTGAATACATATTTCCGATATTATATTGCACTGTTATCTAAATGCTTTATTATTTTTAGAGAAATGAAAGTGGTAGTTACACGGAAAAGACCTGGGTTAAATTTTACAGTTGGCCTCCCTGTGTATGTGATGTCAGTGTCCTTTCAGCGAAATAATTTTTTTTATGTGCCAAAAATTACTGAAATAATAATTCTGGAATGTCCAAGTAGTTTTTTTTTACATCAATTGACCTACCTAACTTGGGTGAGCAAGAACTTATAAATAGGGGCAGGCATTTTTCGCGAAAAGATCTGAACACTTATTAGACTATAACAAGGTATACCCGCACCTGTGGTTTCTTCCTCGTGATTGGCGGCCGAATGCGAGAGAAGTCGTCACCTTGTTTGACCGAGCCACTCAGGAAGCGTTGGATTCTGCATTGAATAACTGTGATTGGTAAGGACCGGAAAAATTCGCGATTTCGACGGCCATCAGGATAGACTGCACATTCCTCTGTACACTCGGACAAATAACGCCAGTTTACTGGCTGCAGACTTGTAAGTCGTCTCAACTGGTATGTCTGTGATTCTATTCTTCTTTGGTTGGAGGTTTATAATTGGTTGAGATTCGTCTATATGAACATTAAGCCAATAGCAAAATCATCTTAAAGGTATATGTATTTGACTTCTAGCGTATCGCCGAATAAATCCGCGAATTTTTCCGGTCTCTAGTGATTGGTGATGTTACAATCGATATGTACCTGGGAGAAACTCTCCCAATAACGAAACAGAGACGATGCTACAGTGTTTAACTTTCATCTAGTCTCGAAATCTTTTCGCGAAATCTGTATCCCCCTACTTATAAATTTTTTAATATGTTCAAGCCCTGTAGCCTCTTGCTTTGTTTGCATGTCTTATGTGTTCCACGGTAATCCGTTAGCGGGGCGCCTGAGTTTCCGTTCTACTGTTGCTGGTTCCAGCTCAAGGTCGTGTCTTTGGTGAAGAATGTCGTCAGGAGGAAGGGGAATGGAATCCCGTGCGTCACGGCGGAACGGGGTGGTTGATGTAAACAGGATGAAAAGTACTATTATGGAAAACTACTACGGTTATAAGTATACAGGGCTGCTTTCTATAACCCAATTTTGGAAACATTTGTTTATATTAGTGCGCGATCTGTTGAGTTGTTTTATGACTGGAACTACAGAAAGTAACCGTCAGAAGCGCTTTTATTTTTGGTGGCAGATATTTGTTTTTAGACTTATGCCAGATTATATTTCCATTGTTTTTGTTACAAGATAACTTTAGGATTTAAATTAAAATCGTTTGAAAAATCGAAAATAGCCCCAAAAATTGTGTAAGGAGCTTTCAAGAAGCGGGGCACCCAGGTTCCCAATAGACCCAGCCTGCTGTCAGCTGACTGGTGGGCCACTTAGTCAACACATAACACTTAGTGATTAAAATGGACTGAATTCTAGCTTATTAAATATTAATAGTCCTCAATAAAAATATTATACAAACGTATAAAGTAGGCAAAGAACTTCCAATGTAGTAATAATTGTTAAATTAAATTATTACAACCCGTATTTCTACAACACAAAACATTACATGTTTCAATCTGTCCACTTGTCAAATAAATGATATAACCAAACCCTTTTTTTAATTTTAAATGTAATAGCAATACAATTTTTTTTATTTCCGTGATTATAACATTGGTTTAATAAATAAATAATAAGATATTTATATTATATAAAATCTCATTATAATATCCCTCGTCTCTCATGATGTTAATCAGACTAACACAGCGGACATAAATTTTGCATTCCGTGGTGAAGGAGACACACTCTCGTGATTATTTTAGAATAAAATTACAAGGATATGTCTCCTCCAACACAAAACACTACATGTCTTCATCAAATGTTACTGACAAAATTTCGTTCGATCTCGAGAAGGTCTCACGTTCTGTCATTATTCGCTTCTCTTATATATGAAACTTTGCATCAGGATATTTTTGTTGGCTTGTTTCTTGTCAATTTTGATTTATTAAAAGTTAATTTCTTCTTAGAATTGTTTTTATCAATTTGTTCTGGAGATGTCATGTGACAAGTTGATCCCTTTGCCCTAGTCAATATATTTTTTCTTTTCCTCTTTCTGTGGTGTTATCAGCAAAATAGAGAAGGATGTGGTTGCACTTAAAAAATTTTGGTTTTCAGAAACTTTTTCACAGAGAAATTGATTGATGGAGTAAGCATTTCTGATGACTGCACATGTTGTACCTACTGCAGTTTCATTGTCATGGTCACAAGGGATTGTATTTTCACAAAGAGAAGGTTTCCTCAAGGAAAAGTCATTTTTATGTCTGACCATGAAAGTAAAAACCAATCCTTCCCTGACATTTTTATTTCATCAATCCATCAGTTTTGTAAAATAGTAAACTTCCCTCCACACACTGACAGATAAGTGGCCAAAACCATGCCTAGAAAGTCTTTTGAGTCTATTCACCAGATCAGTGTCTTGCTCTGGTGAAAATATTTTGGGATTACCAATGGTCATTATTTTATTGAAAATTTGTGCATGGTTAGCATGATTCATTAAATCTCCTTAAAGACGAGCTTCAATGACTTCTTTTTGCAGAGTAGTGAATGGAGCATTGAAGTACAAAGCAGCACAGAACGAACCGCGGAAGTCTGTTCACGAAGCCGGGTATTACGAACAAGCACTAAGTCTAACTGGTGATAGTTATTGAACTTGTGTACGTATATAAAAACGTCGGATAGGTATTATCTCGATAAACCCGCAGTCACATGAGATCTTAATGTCAAAACTGATCTGCCGGTGATCACTGGAGGAATATTCCAACACCATCGAGTTCGTTTCCATTACTTGGCTGCCATTAATCCCAAACATAATGTCCAGGTGGGATTTGGTTCAGTGCACATTGAAGACATAAGTGAACAGTTGTATGGGCTCATTCTGTACAAATAAGTCATGGATCAGTAAATATCCATTCATGTTCTCTCCTTTGGCATCAGTGTGTGATAAATGACACAGTTCCTAGTTGGCATCAACGACTGCACATAGCAACAACCTAAGAATACTGAGCGCATCGAGACCAGATGTAGCCTTGCTTGAAAAAGGATAATATTAGTGTAATCTATTGTAATGCAATTTAGTTTCATCACCATTAGGTGATTGGTGGAAAGATGACCACACACCAACATGACTAATCCATCGTTTCGAACAAACATATCGGCCTTCAGGTGTTTCACTATCATGGCTTTTTTAACCGTGAGATGGAATATCATCCAGATTGAGTAAATTTTCTGGATTATCAGCTCATCAGGCTTAAGGTTTCAGCAGTAAGCCTCCAGTTCTGCCATCACCGTAGACCTCTGCATGTTCAACTGAAGACAACTAGTCATAGTCTAACTAGGATGTTTCAAGTGTTATAGCTTTGGCCAGCACAGGATAGTTCTGTGACATGACAAGGTGGACAAATTGTATGTGCCATATGCTGGCGTAATCTATACACGATTCTGTGGCTTGTGGATATCTCTCAGTCGTCATGTGCCCCTACTCAATCGAATGCAGACAGACCTAATTTTTCCTTAAAGATGAAAGGATGATGGTCGAATAATTGGTAATTTTATCAGCGCATGGGGTACGGTAATCCCCAAACTTTGCAAGAGGTGAACCTATGTATACTCTGCTTACATCCAAATGCATACTCCGGACTTCCACGAATCATTGCAGAATAAGTTTAACCTCGTCTTCCGCACAGTTTCTGTTCATGCGCTTGAAGTGGGAGTCTTTGGTAAACTCAGACAATGGCAGGGGAAATTCTATATTTTTCTTGAAGGTGCAGTAATTTGGTCAGTTAAATAGGAGCCACACTTCCGAGTAAAATTGCAGATAATGACCTTGCAGAGCAGTCATTTTTAGCTATACTAGTACAGACAGAGGATAGAGTGGCATGTTCTACAGCCTCCACTGCCACACCTCCAAGGGCACTGAATTTCATTCCTTAATACGGATTTCCTTCTCTACCACTGTAAAGCCTTTATGCACCAGCATCTTTGTGTCCTTAGATGCCGACGAAACGTTAACATGCCACATACAATGATTTTGCGAGCAGAGCGTTTCGAATCTGGTCGTGCGATTGACTGCGCCTCATTTGTTGTACCTTAGACAGTTAGTTGAGTAAAATGAACTGATCTCTAGCTTATCAAATAATAAGAGTGCTCAATAAAAAAATATACAAGCGAATATAGTGGGCCAAGAACTTCCAAAATAGTGATAATTATTAAATATAAAATTAATAAAACCCATATTTCAACAACACAAAACATTACACGATTTATTCTCTCCACTTGTCAGCGATTTTCTTTGATACCAAATAAATTAAATGATAAAACCCATTTTATAATAAATGTAAAAGCAATAAAAATATTTTTTTCAATTGCATGCATATAAAATTGGTATAAAAATAAAATATAAGCTAATTATATTATACAAAATCTCATTAAAATATCACCCGTCTCTCTTGATCTTCATCAGAATAACACAGCCGACATAAACTTTGCATTCGGTGTTGAAGGAGGCACACCTATTTAATGATCTTAAAATAACATTAAAAAGGATGGCCTCCTCCAACTCAAAACGCTACATTTCTTCATTTCATTATTTTCATCTTTTCTTCATTTTGTGGTGTTGCAGCACAACAGAGAAAGGTGTGTTTGAACTTAAAGTTTTTTGGTTTTCAGAATCTTTTTTCACAGAGAAATTGGTTGACAAAGTTGGCATTTCTGATGACTCCACATTTTGCTTTTTCAGTTTCATTGCCATGGTTGCTATGGAATGTATTTTCAAAAATGCTGGTTTCCTCAGAGAAATGTTATTTCTATGTCTGGCCATGAAAGACAAATCCAATTCTGCCCTGCCTTTTTTATTTCATCCCTTCAAAGCGTATTTATGTTCATCAATTTTGCGAAATTGTGCAGTGACCTCCTCACACTGACAGATGAGTGACCAAAACCACGGCTAGAAAGACTTTTGAGTGTATTCACGAGAACAGTTTCTTGCTCTGGTGAAAATATTGTGGGATGAACAATGACCATTCTTTTAATGAAAATTAGTACACAGTTTGAATCATTCATCAAATCTCCTTGAAGACGAACTTCACAGACTCTTCTCTGCAGATTAGGGAATGGAACATTGAAGTGCGAAGCAGCAGCTCTCATACTTAAATTGCCATTAAGAACACTAATTTTTGCTTGATTCATTCTTTCTTCTGACCACTTCGGTACGCATTCTTTACTTTTATAATTCCTCATTTGTATAATGTAAAAAAATAAAATAAATAATTTAAATTATAAAAATTTACGGTTTTTATTTCTTGTATTATGATTTCTAACTAAGACTTTGTTCTCGTAACTTGTGCTTCCTTTTTGCCTTTTTGTTGATGGAGCTTCCAAATGTGCTTCCTTTTTTATGGTGCTTCCAAAATGTGCTGCATAGGTGATGGTTTAGTTAAAATGTGCTGCCTTTTTGATTATGGTGCTTCCAAATGTGCTGCCTTTTTGTTGATGGTGCTTCAAAATGTGCTTCCTTTTTGTTAATAGTGCTGCCTTTTTTTATTGGATTCTTGGTCCTCTTGTAAGCGTAAAAAACATGGTCCGTTGGTTCAATTGAATATAATTAGCTGACGATGAGGAAGTACGTGAGGTTCGAAAATAACTGGTCTATACGTCTGACATTGATTATGACCTGGTCTCTCGGTCCGAAGACGCTTGGTCTATATGTATGTATGGCTTTGTATATCAACGGTTTAGAGGTTATTCAGATTATTGAAAAACTATACTTTTATGTTAGGCTTATCGGCAACATATTTAATTCGTTAAACATTGTCGTACATTGACTTGTGTTTTATTTTTGAAGAGAGAAAGATTTATAAACTCCACGAAAGGACATGGAAAATCAGAATATTAAATTTATTTAATATTTAGGTACTCTTGTCACTGTTCAAGTAACGCATCGAGGGAAGGAATCCAGCGATGCAATATGTAAATTAATGAGTGATTTTTTGATGAATTTTGGATTTTGTCCCGAATATCTAGCTAAATAATTACACGATTTAAAGATGGCACCCAAATTTCAAGATGGCAGAGGAAACTCGGTAATAAATGATAACTGCACTGTAGCGGGTTAGAATAAAATTATCCAGATGGAAATGTACTCTATAAGACGAGTACACACACAAGATAGTGTACTCCAGCAGGTGGTAGCTCCTGGTAGCATGTACTGAACTTAAAATTTCGGATCCATGATGGTCAACAAGGACAAAGTCAAATTTCAAGGCCAAGGTAAAATTCCAAGATCAAGGTCAAATTTCAAGGTTAAGGTCAAATTTCAAGTTTAAGGTCCAAGTTCAAGGTCAAAGTTCAAGGTCAAGGTCAAAGTTAAAGGTCAAGTTCAAAAGTCAAGTTCAAAGTTTCAGGTCAAATTTCAAGGTCAAGGTCAAATTTCATGGTCAAGGTCAAAGTTCAAGTTCAAGATCAAGGTTCAAGGTCAAAGTCAAAGTTCAAGGTCAAGGTCAAAGTTCAATGCCAACATTTGTGGACACGGGTATGGTGACCAGAAAATTATACTAACATGGTATCGGCACACTCTAGCGGACGAAAACAAGATGGTGGTTTCCAGCGGATGAAGACAAGATGGCGGACATGACATCATATCATCTGACGATGTATGTACCTTGGTAGATCAGTCTGTAGGTGGCATCTGTAGAGGATCTGTTGTTTGTATTTTATTTTTTGCACTTACTGGTTTCAAACCAAGGACCTTTGTCGATCTAATCAATCGTTATATTTATTGCCAACTTATTTAATGAATTTTGAACTTTTTCCCGCATCTTTTGCATTAAAATTACGGATTTTCAAGATGGCGTCCAAATTACAAGATGGCGGGTGTCACAGTTATAATAAATGATTACTGTACTCTAGCGGGTACGAATTAAACTAACATGGTGTCAGTGCTCTCTAGGATACGATACAATAATGATGGATTCCAGCAGACGAGGACAAGATGGCGGACGTGATGTCATGTAGCCTGTCGATATATATTCTATGACATAAGTGGTAGAGGTCAGTCTTTTAGCACCCACTACAAAGGAAAGATCGGTCAGAATTTTTAATTTTTTTTGCCCTCACCGGGTTCCAACCTAGGACTCCGAGCCATGTGTCTTAATGTATGTTTTTAAAAATATTTTTATTAAAATTTTATTATTTAATTTTTATAAATATTAATAATTTTTCATCAGAAACGGATAATAAATAAAAAGTTAAAGATGGCGGCCGTAACAGAAATAGCAACGGTGATGTCATAATTCAAAATGGCGGAAAACAAACTGCCGAAATGTTCGAGAAAACAAAATGACATCATCCAAAATGGCGGAACCAAAATAACCTCCGTGGTCAAGGTCAAAGGTCACGGTACGACTTGTCCCATTACGCTGATGGCCTCTAGTCATACATAAGCCAAGCACCAGCCGAACATAGCTGGTGACAGAGGCGGGTTTTGGCCAACATCCACGACTTCATCATTGCAGAAGTGGGAATCTGGGGTAACTTGAAGACTTGTGTGGTAGAAAATAATACCAGTTATGTCAAGGACACATGTACATACTTGGACTCTATCAAGGTTAAACTAATAAGCCATCTTCTAGAGGAAATTGAAGAGGATGGTCCACTCAAGTATTACATCGTTCTTGAGTGCAATTGTGAAAAGCCAATGGGTACGTGTGAAGACAAGAGGGCCTTAAAAACAACGAATGTTCCACTCTTTGCAGTTCGTGAAGTGGAGGATGCCATTACTGAATACATCTTTAATATATGTAAAGAGGAAGAATACTAATTATGAAAAGGGTCCGGATGGTCTTTATCTGATGTTAAGTGTCTACAACTACACATTAACAAGCTTGATCCACTTCGAACTAGCTCCTACATTGAAATACCTAACTGCATCAAAGAAAAATATGCGGTGGTCAATCTGTAAATACTTAGATGAGCACATACATTTTAAGTGTGAAATTCTGGTCAAGTTAGATGCGGGTGAGCATCTGAGCATGTTAATCAGTTCTACAATGACTTTGAGGGAAGGTTCAACTTCACTTACAACGAGTTTCCCAGTCCACTTCGCAAGATCCCTCTGTTCGAGAAACAGAATCCCCGTGCCTGCATAAACATCTATAGCATCGACGAAAACCAAATGATTGTAACATCACTTCTCGCTCTAGAAGAGAAAAGAACATCACTTCAAACTTATGTTCTTGGTCTTGAAGTATGAGGTTTTTGTGAATATTGTTTTGAAATATGCTGATTTGTGTTTGAAATATGATGAATTGTGTTTGAAATATGAAAATTTGTGTTTTAAATGTGTGTTCACATTAGTAATAAACACATTTGTATTATTATAGAGTAATAATTCTTAGTTAATAAATTAATTTATTGTAATGTGCTTCCAGTTTTTCTTGAGTCATATATCTTTTATTGAGTTTTATTTTTTATATTGGTCTTGGAATATATTGAGAGATATCCGTTTTTATTTTGAATTCCTGAAACCAAATAAGAAATTATTGCATCTTAATCAGGTGACACTTGAATAAAAATTTCCATTATTCAATCGTTAAATAGGTTAAGTACAGCCGTGAAACACTCGTTTGTAAGATGATTCTGTTCCCTCGTGAGGTCTGGCAAAGCCCTCTATCTGTAAAACAAGGCTGGTAATGTTAAGAATGGTGTGTCAATAAAAGCAAGGAAGTGAAATGGCAGCAAAATATTAGATGACTATAATGATCACGAGAAATGAGAAGATGATGATACTAATAGTACTATACCAGGTCTTGTTAATTATTTGGAACTAAAAGTTAACGAAGAAAGTAGTATTTTCATGGGGAATAAAAAAAAATTACACCAAGTTCTAGTCGCCTCCATGAAATTGAGAGCAGTTTAGGACAGTCTAAAGCTGAAAATGTCGAAGACTGCGATGATTCACCTGAAGCTTACAAGAACTAAGTCTATGATTAAGAACTTAAAGCTCACAAGATCGAATACTGTGATAAAGTATTGAGACCTAAATGATGGAAACGACTTTTTGAACTAAATTATTCAGATTAGACTTATGATGGTCAGTGGGGCTATTACAATGTTAATGACTTTGAGGCTGGTATTTAAAAGGAACTTCAGAGGTCTTAAAAGTATTAGTAATTAAAGTTTACGTAAGATGTTAGAAGCTTAAGAGATTTATTACACCACATGGAAATATTCTAACATATTGGTAGATAGGTTAAGACTTCTACTTGCCTCGCAAAAATGAAGAAAATTTATCGAATACCAAACAAATATGGTCTAAACTTCGTGAAATAAAAAATGCACGCCACATACAATAATGACTTGTTTTGCATGCATGTGTATAAAAGTGAAAAACAAAATTGGATAAAAAAGTTTGTTTTATTTATTGTAATCTAATTTCTAGCTAAGGTTGGGTTCTCGTAGTACAACTGCTAACTTAAAGACGTAAAATTCGTAATAAATGACTAACATAATAAAGAGTCATAATAACGTATTTACGGCAATTACGGTGGGTATGTGCTACATTGTTACTAAAATCATTTGGAGCCTAATGTGGTTGGAGGCATTGTAGCCTGCTTGAGCTGGATCCTATCGTTTTCTTTAGTATTTTAGCTAATGTATCCTAGATATCGTATCCTATTGAGTTGAATGTTTTATCCAAATGTGTGTCCGTTTCATTGAATGTTTTTGTCAAGTCTGTAGCCAGGGCTGAATATGTAATTGTTCAAAAACCACTTGGTCTTGTAGTAAGCATAAAATACATATTTCAAGAATGTTTCTGCTCTAAAGTAAGCTTTAAATTAGCTGAGTTGGTATTTTTATACTAAGATTTTTTCCCTGTGCGTTTTTGATGTATCCTTGTAGCCTCGTGGTCTTGTAGCCTGGTAGTATTGTAGGCTCGTAGCCGATTGGAACCTTGTAGCTTGTAGCTTTGTAGCCAAGAAGTATTGTAGCATTGTTCGGAATAAATGATTAAACTATGTTCACCGAGATAACAGGATTGGTGGATGAATGATTTAATCCAACTCTAAAGGAAGCCTTGTGAAGGGGGTTTGAAGCAAAGGGAGTAATGAGTGGATTTATATGTTACAGAAAACACAGAAAAATTGGCATGGCGCCTGTTAATGTAAAAGATAACTTACTCCTGGAAACTGTTTATTTTGATGCAAATAAACTAGGCGTAATGCAAACTTAGAGCTAAAATTGAATATTTTGTGTGTATTTATAAATGGTCGACATAAATATTCCGTGTTGTTAAAATAAGTAATTACCATCCGAGATGTTACTACTTGGAAGATTTACGATGTACGGCGATACGTGGCGAATTCTATAGGTAAGAAATTCAACCTACCAAGTACCTAAGCGATTATTAAGTAGAAAAATTGATATATTAGAAAGATGATCCCTTGTTTGTGAAGTGGCTAGGATTCGATAAATTTGAAAATCAGTTGTATACAATCTACTGAAGCCATATAAATTTTAATGTTTTGAAATGTTGTAAATTTTTATATTAATAAATGCAAGTCTAAAATAAATAAAAAATGTATTTATTTATGTACTGTTTGAAACTTTTCACTAGTTACCAGAGTTTAGGTTGTTTGTCGAAGGTGCTTAAAATGGTATTAGGAGGCTAGGGACGCGTGGCGACAGGTCTAAATGACGCAGCTATTTGGGGTGTGGATGGTTCTGGTAGAGGGGGGAGGGTGTATGTCTGCTGACGTCAAAGGCCGTGCGTCAGTGACATGTGTGCTTGGCACGCACGAACAGGACTGTAATAGAAAGGGTAGAGGGGTGGGGATAGTTGAACAAATGCAGCCTTAGGATGTATCATTAGTAGTTATCAACAGAGCTAGTAAAATGTGTCGTGCCAGCTATGAGAAGATTGATGAGGATGAGTTCTATGCGTGCTGTTAGGAGCCTACCTAGAGGCCAAGAAGAAGCTCTTGCGATGGATGAAGACGAAGAGTCGGAAGACATCGCAGATGTACATGTGAACATCTCCACTATAACTGTGGAGGATATTGGTTGGGGGGGGGGGTGGATATTTGACACTTATTCTTCAATTATCGACTTTGGATCTGTGTGATGCTTGTATAGTTGTGTGGACAGAGTAATTGATGGCTAGTATGGAAATTACTGCTGAGCGGTGTGTTGTAAAGGGGGTCGGTAACACCTTCTGAATGGTAATGTGTTAACAAGGGGGAGAAGATGGTGTGAAGCAGTGTGTGTTTTTTTTTAATAGTGTTAATTTTTTTATATTTTATTTTCTTCGACTTCTTGCCACGACTTAAAAAAATACTATTTTCATTTAATATGAAGTGCATCTCGTAGTGGCAGTAGGTAATGGCTTTGCTCGTAGAAACAGTAGGTATTGGCTGAGGTGAGTGTTGTAACTGCATCATATGCACTAAAGCGATCAGACATTAAGTTGAAACATAAAATGTTATGTGTCGGATGTGGTCTCTCTCGTGAAGATAAGGGGAACATCTAATACGGCACGAATGTGAATCGGTATTTTTGTTTGTAGTATAATATTCCCGTGAACGATTAAAGCTATGGGTGTTTTTTATATCATTAAAAATTTTAAGGGGGGTTGGGGTTTGGGTGGATATAACCCCAATCATTTTAAATTTCTGCTTCTGTGCAGTTCTTGTAAACACGTGTACGGAAACATGTTCCTACTTAGAAGAGATACTTATCTACTTGTGGGTTAGGACTCTGAAAATTTTCTGGTTCCTGTGACGGCTATGAAAAAGGAATTAATTAAATTGTATGGAAGAAAAAGTTATTAAGTATTATTACTTTAACCATCGCATCCGCAGTGCTGAGATCTTGTTGTACATAGTACCCGTTTTTTTATGTATAGTGTCTGTTGTGAAAACATGTATGCAAACATAAAAAATATCTGCTTCTATGCAGCTTTTAAAACACGAGTACGCAAACATGAGAAGAGAATATTACTTGTGAGTTAGGACGCTGATAAATTTCTGGTCCGCTAAGATGGAGTAATAAATGTTTTTTTTTTAATTATCATTACTTTAATTATCGCATCTACAACGATAGTATTGATAAAATATATTTTAGTTAAATCTATAAATTATAAGTCTTTAAGATAATATTGTGGTAACAACAACAAAATGACTGTGGATATTGTGGATTTTTGTGGATTTCAGTCTATAAGGGTCATAACGATTAAATGAATGTGGGTTTTGTGGATTTAAGTGGATTTATTCTATAAGGGTCATAATAATGTTGGTAGAGAATTGAAACTCGACCTAACATACACTAACATACTTTATAAACCTACACCCGATGAAACTTTCATCAGATGAAATCAAATTGGTGGTCTCCACTAAATAAGATGGCTGCCTCTGGCAGACAACGATGGTACATATTTTTATTTTGATAATAAATTTATTTTCAAGAATGGGGTGTAACGAAAAATTGTAACAGGGAGAAGTGGGGTGTTCGATGACGATGTCGCTGTAACAGAGGAGTGGGGTGCTAGATGGTGTATTCATAATGTAGAGGAGTGGGATGCATAGGATTTTAGTTAAAATTTTATTAAATAATATTTTTTTAAAATTTTATTTTAAAATTTTGATTATACTTTTTTTAAAAATTTGTAATGATTTTTATTAAAGTTGGATAATAAATAAAGATTTTCAAGATGGCGGACGAAACTCAAAATAGCAGAATGATCTAGAAAACAAAATGGCGGAATGTTCTAGAAAAACAAGATGGCTGCTGGGTTCAAAGGTCAAGGTCAAATCCAAGATGGCCGCCGGAAGGGACGTAATCCAAGATGGCCGCCGGAAGTGATGTAATCCATTATGGCCACTGTAACTTTTCGACTCCCCCTTCACCCACCGGTGTCCTCATATGAACTATAGGTATATACCTACTTATAACCTACAAAAATAACAGCCATTGCTTACACATAAATTTAATATTTGAATTTTACGGAAGTTCATTAATTTTTTTTCTTAGATAGTGAGGAATTATAAAAGTAAAGAATGCGTACCGAAGTGGTCAGAAGAAAGAATGAATCAAGCAAAAATTAGTGTTCTTAATGGCAATTTAAGTATGAGAGCTGCTGCTTCGCATTTCAATGTTCCATTCCCTAATCTGCAGAGAAGAGTCTGTGAAGTTCGTCTTCAAGGAGATTTGATGAATGATTCAAACTGTGTACTAATTTTCATTAAAAGAATGGTCATTGTTCATCCCACAATATTTTCACCAGAGCAAGAAACTGTTCTCGTGAATACACTCAAAAGTCTTTCTAGCCATGGTTTTGGTCACTCATCTGTCAGTGTGAGGAGGTCAGTGCACAATTTCGCAAAATTGATGAACATAAATACGCTTTGAAGGGATGAAATAAAAAAGGCAGGGCAGAATTGGATTTGTCTTTCATGGCCAGACATAGAAATAACATTTCTCTTGATAGAGTTCATATAAACTAATTGGTTATAATTGGTAACCTTAATTTACACAAATATCTTAAACAGAAACTAAAATGGTGTATACAAAATAAATATGAAAAATTATAAAAGATTTATTAACTTTTTGTTTAAGTTTCTTTACCAATTAATGTTTCTAGATTATTCAATAAGTGTTATGATTTTTTTTACAAATTTTACAGTTATTAATGGCTTTAAAAGTGTCACTAATTCTATAATTACAAGTTGAAATTCTTAATCCAAACCGAGATATGTCTGAAGCATCAATAATGGTAATGAAATGTATATAATAAAATGTGCATCACTGATTGAACGTCTAATAAATATAAAATGCAAATTAAATTAATATAGTAATGTAGCATATTTAAAAGTAACTTAATATCCTTAAATTTTTAAATATTAAGTTAAGAATTTTTTCCTGCATTTTTTCAGTTAAATTACAATTAAAATTAGTTATTTAATTCCAAATTACGACACAATATGCTACTTTATAGCTAATCAAATTGAAGTAAAAAGTATACAATCAGGTATTTATGCAGAAAAGTTATAAATTTAATAAGACTTAAGATTATCTTCAAGCGCAACTAATAGTATTATCTATATGTTGGTGAAAATAAATAGCTTGGCATCCAATATAACTTGAGGGTATTAAAAGTGGACACCACCACTCTTAATGTTATTTCTTGCTATGTGATAATTCTAATTAATTGAAATAGTTATTTTTACTAAATGTTATACAATAAATACTATCGTCAATCAGAGACGTTTGTTAACTTGAAAATCAGATCCGGACAGCTGAAATATCTTGCTGAATAGTTTCACAAACATATTTCCCAATTATATATTTTTTCATCAGCATCTTTTCTTGATCAATTCTTGAATACAGTTGGAATATCATTTATTAGATATTAAAGAGAAGTGGAAATAAAGAACATGTGCATTTGCAAATTTGACTTAAAAGCATCTATTTGTAAGATAATTAAAACATATATGTGTTCATGTATATATAAATGTATATATATATATGTATATATATATATGAACAAAGCATGTGATACTTTCCAACACAATCTTACGATTAAAAAATTATCAATTTTGGGCCTGGTCGAACAAATTTGATATTTCTTTAACTGTGAGATTAAGTTCGATAGTATAAAATGCTTTCTTCATGTTGAGATAAATACAATATATCATTATATTTGGTACACATATTATTTATATATATATAAATATATATATAGGTACGTGTGTGTGTTAAAGATGATATTCCTGATTGAAAACGATGGGTTTTTTCATAAATATTATTTTTTAGGAATAAAATTCATGTGCTTATAAATATTTTTTTCTAGAAAAATTCTAAAATACTTCATAACAAAGATACTGGTCAAATGTTTGTGACTAAATTTTAACTGTCAATAATACTTCAAGAAAATATATACCGATAAATTGATGACAACTCAACATTGGTTTCCAACCATTATTTAAATTAATTTAATGTAGAAAATTATGGCACAGCTTATTACTGCCTGAATCCAAGTCCGAAATATTAGAATCTTAAATAAATACATACAAATTAAAAATATTAATGAAAACAAGACACATCTTAGATTAAAGTAAAAAATTAACTAATATAATCAGATGCTATTACCCAGTGAAAAAGAAATAAAAATATTGCTGCCACACGCGTGTGGCATTTTCAGTTTGCATTTGACTACCCGCGGGAGGATGGGGGCAGTAGGCTATTTTATCGAACACTATTATATAATATATAAGTATATATATATGGTGTTACGTTTTACCGCGGGTTCGTAAAGGATAGCCCAATTAAAGATTTTATTTCACACACAGTTTTTTTTATTCTCACTACTTATCACTTACAATTAATCTTCTAAGATGGCAAATAATTTACAATACTTAAAGAAATGTCTATTCCCCAGTCCCTCGTTCCACACACCTCGCTGGGCCGCACCTCTGGCGCAACTGTCGCCACAGCACCCCTCGTGGGTCTCCGCCGCGGGACTCCGTCGCCACACTCTCTCACCGCTGAATCTCACTTCCTCTTCACCGAGATCCCACTCGACTCCTCGCTCGCAACTTCGTTCGGGACTCCGCCGCGCCCGCGACTCTATCGCCCGGAAACTCCGCCGCGGGAAAACTCCCGACTCCACTGAACTCACTCACTCCCTGCCCTGGAACCTTCGTCCAAGGACTTCGCAAATCTGCCGCACCCGCGGCACTATCGCCCAGATCTCCACCATGGGAGAACTCACTCAGTCTCCGACTCAGACTGACTCTCTCGAGGCCGCCGTCCTCGTTTTATCTATCAGCCGCAATTTCTGGAACTCACGAGAGTGGCCGGGGCCTGTCGCGTCACTCCGAGCCGTCCAGACGGCAGAAATCTCTCGAAAACACGTGTCGGCGGCTCGCGCAACTCCCAGCTGTCCGGTGTCAGTTACGTGTCAAAGGCAGGGCGCCGCGTGGGGAGTGATGGGAAGGAGGGAAGAAAGCGACAATCCTTGTTATCTTCCAGGCGCGCGCGGCACATATCATATTGCGGCAAACGCCAGCCAGCTATGCACCTCCATATGTCCCGGCCAATGTCATGTTCGTAATAATATATATTCTAAACACACCTTTCCATTAGTCCATATTTTCAAGTAAATCAGTGTGGTAATTAATTATAAAAAATGTTTAATATGAAACCCCGAACCAATTGGTGAAAGGCAAAAGTGCGAATTTTAGTGACTGTAAGCAAAGCATACGGTAGTTTTAATTTTAATATTATAGATTTTATGTCTGTAAATAAATATAAAAAATACTATATGTAAGTTATTTATGTATTGATTTATGTTAGAAAAAATTGAAAAACAATTTATAATTCAAACAAAATATATAATTTGAAAATTATATTTAACTGTTATCGAAATGCTTTATTAGTATTAGAAAAATTAAAGTGATAGTTGTACGGAAATGGCCTCGGTAAAATTTTTCAGTTGGTCTCCCTGTGTTTGTGATGCCAGTATCCTCTCAGCAAAATAATGTTTTTATTTGCCAAAATACTTGCTGAAATAATAATTCTGGAATGTTGAAGTAGATTTTTTTGCATCAATTGTCCTAGCTTGGATAGACAAGAACTTCTAAATTTTTCACTACGTTAGAGCCCTGTAGCCTCTTGCTATGTTTGCATGTCTTCTGTGTTCCACGGTAAATCCGTCAGCGGGGCGCCTGAGTTTCCGTTCTACTGTTGCTGGTTCCAGCTCAAGGTCCTGTCTTTGGTGAAGAATGTCGTTAGGAGGAAGGGGAATGAAATCCCATGCGTCACAGCGGAACGGGGTGGTTGATGTAAACAGGAGGAAAAGTACTATGAAGGAAAACACCATATTTTTACTTTTACAGATCGCAGTTATAAGTATACAGGGTTGCTTCCTATAACACAGTTTTGGAAACATTTGTTTCTATTAGTGCGCGATCTGTTCAGTTGATTTATGACTGGAACTACAGAAAGTAACCGTCAGGTGGGCCTTTTTTTTTTTGGTGGCAGATATTTGTTTCATGACTTACGCCAGATTATATTTCCGTGGTTTTTGTTACTAGATGACTTTAGGATTCTAATTAAATTGGTTTGAAAAATCGAAAATAGCCCCAAAAATAGTGTAAGAAGCTTTCACGAAGCGGGGCACCCAGGTTGCCAATAGCCCCAGCCTGCTGTCAGCTGACTGGTGGCCCAAGTAGTCAACACATAACACTTTGTGATTAAAATGGACTCAATTGTAGCGTATCAAATATTTAGAGTACTCAATAAAAATATTATACAAACGAATATAGTGGGCAAAGAACTTCCAATTTAGTGATAATTATTGTAAAATTAAATTATTACAAACCGTATTTCTAAAACTCAAAAAATTTCATGTTTTATTCAGTCCACTTTTCAGCGATATTCTTGATGCCAAATAAATGATATAGCAAAATCATTTTTATTATAAATGTAATAACAATATTTTTTTTTACTTCCGTGATTATAACATTGGTTTAATAAATAAATAATAAGATATTTAAATTATATATAATCTCATTATAATATCCCTCGTCATCATTATGTACATCAGACTAACACAGCGGACATAAACATTGCCTTCCGTGGTGAAGGCGACACACCCTTCAAATTATTTTAAAATAAATTTAAAAGGATATGTCACCTCCAACACAAAACGCTACATGTCTTCATCTGATGTTTCTGACAAAATTTCGTTTGAGCTCGTAGAGGTCTCTCATTCTGTCCTTGTTCGCTTCTCTTTTATATGAAACTTCACAGTACGACATGTTGTTGTCTTGTTTTCTGTCAATGTAAATTTATTAAAAGTTAATTTCTTCTTAGAATTGTTTTTAACAATGTGTTCTGGAGATGTCATGTGACACGTTGATCCCTTTTCTCTAGTCTATATATTCTTATTTTCCTCTTTCTGTGGTGTTGGCAGCAAAACAAAGAAGAATGTGGTACACAAATAAAGATTTTTGGTTTTCAGAAACTTGTTTCACAGAGAAATTGATAAATGGAGTTGGCATTTCTGATGACTCTACATGTTGTACCTACTTCAGTTTCATTGTCATGGTCACAAGGGATTGTATTTTCAAAAATTGCTGGTTTGCTCTTGGAAATGTCATTAATATGTCTGACCAAGTAAGACAAAAATCAATCCTTCCGAGCCATTTTTATTTCATCACTCCATCAGTTTTCTAAAATTGTACACTTCCCTCCTCGCACTGACATATAAGTGGCCAAAACCATGCCTAGAAAGTCTTTTGAGTCTATTCACCAGATCAGTTTCTTGCTCTGGTGAAAATATTTTGGGATTACCAATGGTCATTATTTTATTGAAAATGTATGCATGGTTAGCGTGATTAATCAAATCTCCTTAAAGACGAGCCTTAAGGACTCTTCTTTGCAGAGTAGTGAATGGAACATTGAAGTGCAAAGGAGCACCGAACGAACCGTGGAAGTCTGTTTAGGAAGCCGGGTATTATAAATAAACACTCAGTCAAAATTGTGCTAGTTAGTGAACTTGTGTACGTAAAAAATTCGTCAGATAGTTGTTATCTCATTTAACACACAGACACATGAGATCTGAATGTCAAAACTGATCTGCTGGTTATTAATGAAGGAATCTAGTTCGTTTCCATTACTTGGTTGTCATGTCTCCTAAGCATAATGTCCAGGTGGGATTTGGTTCTGTGCACAATAAAGACATATGTAAACAGTTGTATGGGCTCATTCTGTACATAGAAGTCATGTATCAGTAAATAAATATTTATGTTTTCTCCTTTGGCATCAGTGTGCGATAAATGACACATTTTCTAGTTGGCATCAACGACAGTGCATAGCAGCAACATATGAATACTGAGCGCATCAAGTTCAGATGTAGCCTCATATAACTATATTGCTTGAAATAGTATTATATCAGTTTGACTGTTTTGTTATGCAATTTAATTTCACCACCATTTTGTGATTAGTGATTAGTGAAAAGATAACCACATACCAACATAACTAATCTATTGTTTCTAAAAAAAACATACCAGCCTGCAGGTGTTTCACTACGATGACTTTTTGGGCCGTGAGATGGAAACCTCGTCCATACTGAGAAATTTTTTTTGATTATCAGCTCATCAAGCTTATGGTTTCAGCAGTAAGCCTCCAGTTCTGCCATCACCGAAGACCTTTGCATGTTCAACTGAAGACAACTAGTCATAGTCTAACTAGGATGTTTCAAGTGTTATAGATTTGGCCAGCTCAGGATAGTTCTGTGACATGACAAGGTGGACAAAGTGTTTGTGACATATGCTGGCGTAATAGACACACGATGCTTTGGCTTGTGGATATCTCTCAATCGACAGGTTCCCCGACCTCAATGGAATGCACACACGCCTATTTCTTCCTTAAAGATGAAAGGATGATGGTCGCATGTATGGTAATTTTATCAGCAAATGGGTTACGGTAATCCCGAATCTTTGCAGTAGGTGCACCTATAAATACTCTGCATACATCCAAATGCATACTCCGGACTTCCACGCAGCATTTCAGAATAATTTTAACATCATCTTTCACCCAGTTTCTGTTAGCGCGCTTGAAGTGGGAGTCTTTGGTAAACTCAGATAATTGTAGGGGAAATTCTATGTATTTCTTGACGTGCAGTAATTTGGCCAGTTAAATAGGAGCCACACTTCCGACTTACATTGCAGATAATGACCTCGCAGAGCAGTTTTTTTTTTCAGCTATACTAGTACGGAGGGACGCCAGGGTGGCATGTTCTGCAGCCACCAGCGCCACACCTCCAAGAGCACTTAATCTCATTCCTTAATACGGATTTCCTTCTCCACCACTTTCAAGCCTTTATGCACCAGCATCTTTGGGTCCTTAGATACTGACGAAACGTTAACATGCCATAATGAATGATTTTGCGAGCAGAGCGTTTTTAATCTAGTCCTGTGGCTGACTGCACCTCATTTGTTGTACCTTAGACAATTAGTTGATTAAATTAACTGATCTCTATCTTATCAAATAATAAAAGTGCTCAATAAAAATATTATACAAGCGAATATAGTGGGCCAAGAACTTCCAATGTACTGTTATTTATAAAATAAAAAATTAATAAAACCCGTATTTCAACAACACAAAACATTACATTATTTATTATCTCCACTTGTCAGCTATCTTCTTTGATGCCAAATAAATGATATGATAAAATCCGATTTAATTAAAATGTAAAATTAATACAAATATATATTCAATTGCATAAATATAAAATTGTTATAAAAATAAAATATAAGGTAATTATATTATATAAAATCTCATTAAAATATTCCCCGTATCTCTTGCTCTTCATCAGAATAACACAGCGGACATAAACTTTGCATTCGGTGTTGAAGGAGGCAAACCCATTTTATGATTTTAACATGACATAAAAAAGGATGGCCTCCTCCAACACAAAACGCTACATATCTTCATTTCAATATTTTCATCTTTTCTTCTTTTTGTGGTGTTGAAGCATTTCAGAGAAAGGTGTGGTTAAATTTAAAGTTTATTGATTTTCAGAATCTTATTTCACAGAGAAATTGGTTGACGAAGTTGGCATTTCTGATGACTCCACATTTTGTTCTTTCAGATTCATTGTCATGGTCGCTATGGAATGTATTTTCAACAATGCTGGTTTCCTCAGAGAAATGTTATTTCTATGTCTGGCCATGAAAGACAAAAACCAATTCTGCCTTGTCATTTTTATTTCATCCCTTCATAGCATACTTATGTTCATCAATTTTGCACAATTGTACACATCCCTCCTCGCACTGACATATAAGTGGCCAAAACCATGCCTAGAATGTCTTTTGAGTCTATTCACGAGATCAGTTTCTTGCTCTGGTGAAAATATTGTGGGATGAACAATGACCATTCTTTTAATGAAAATTAGTACACGGTTTGAATCATTCATCAAATCTTCTTGAAGATGAGCTTCACAGAATCTTCTCTGCAGAGTAGAGAATGGATAATTAAAGTGCGAAGCAGCAGCTCTCATACTTAAATTGCCATTAAAACACTAATTTTTGCTTGATTTATTCTTTCTTCTGACCACTTCAAGTACGCATTCTTTACTTTCATAATTCCTCACCATATGAGGAAAAAAATTATTGAACTTCCGTAAAATTCAAATATTAAATTTATGTGTAAGCAATGGCTGTAATTATTGTAGGTTATATTTACATAGTTTATAAAATGCAAACTAATCTTAACTACAAACAAAATTGCAATTAATCTATTCACAGTAATCATAAAATTTAATAAAATCGATTTTAATTTATTCTGTTATATTTTTATAATTTTTGTTTTTAAAATTTATTAAATTTAGTTTAGATATTGTGTACTTTTAAAAATTTAATTATCTACCGTACACCTTTAAACATGAAGGTATTAAAAGCAAAAACGAAGGTATCTTTCAGTGTAATTCAAATAGCCTCATCAAAAATAATTTAAATACCCCCATGTGAAAAAAGTTCTAAATTTCTAATAGTTTAAAGGAACAGTAATACATTTTGGTAAGTTGAGGACAATTTTATATGTTTTATTTAGAATAAACCTAATTGTTTTTTACTGGAAGATGTTTCCATTCAATTATTTAAAACCTTGAAATATATTAACTCAAAATTCCCAAACTAATTTTAATAAAATCTTAAAAAAAATACAAATTTATAATTATAATTTTCTAACTAATATTTAAAAAAACAGTTTAAAGAAGGATTTACGAATATTAATGCTTTCCGTTCTATAAGTACAGTGACTTAAAGATAGTTCACAATTAAGTTGCAACTATTTGGATCATTCTCTTTAAATGATCACAAAAGTTTACTTAAAGATATTAGTATCTTCATATTTACAATTAATTATCAAACATTGCTGTTAGTAGTATAGGAATGGCGGTCCGGGGACATGGCACCGGCGCGTGGAGCCGGAGCCGGTCCTCATCTCTGATTCTGAATAGTTTCTGGCTGTGGAGCCGGGAGCCAGTCCGCCATATTAGATTGTGTCGTCACGGCGGCCATCTTGGATGAGCGTAACGGGACACAGCGTAATGGGACACATCTTAATAAGACAAGTAGATCACGGCGGCCATAATGGATCCGACATCTTTAAATCGAGCGCCCCACTCATTATGATGAAATTTTCGTCTCTGTCGCCATATTAATTTTTTCTGTTCCACTGGAGGCCACCATCTTGGATACCGTCGACTCTGTTTCTATCGTTTGTTCCTAGGTAGTGCCAGCGTCGCTCTTGATTTTTTTTTCTGTTCCACTGGAGGCCGCCATCTTGGATACCGTCGACTTTGTTTCTGTTGTTTGTTCCTAGATAGCGCCAGCGGCGCTCATGTTTTTTTCTGTTCCGCTGCATGCCGCCATCTTGGATACCGTCGACTTTGTTTCTGTCGTTTGTTCCTAGAGAGCGCCAGCGTCGCTCTGTCTCATCACATAAGGTCGATGTTCCATTACCTACCATAGCTATTATGAACCTTATCAACATTTTAAATTTAATTTTTTATGAAAAATATATTGGAAACACTGTGATACGAACCATCGCAGCTCTGATCTCTAGGTTGGAAAAAATACGCCTTTAACCGCTCGGCCATCGAGACATTTACCAGACTGAAAATTAAATAAGGTATATATAAAAATAACATGCATATTTGGACTTGTATTTTTTTAAATTTAAAGTAATAATAGCACCACCTGTTCCAGACAGAACCACCATCTTGTATTAAGATGTAACTGTTGCAATTATCGTTATGGTCGCCATCTTGAAAATCTGTAATTTTTATGCTAGAGGTGCGGGGATAAGTTCAAAATTCATTAAATAAATTTACAATAAATATAATGATTGATTATATCGATAAGCTTCCTTGGTTCGAAACCGGTGAGGGCAAAAAATAAAAATAAAAACATCAGATCCTTCCTCCACAGAAGCCACCCACAGACTGATCTACCGTCACCAATACCAAAGTTCAAATATCGTCAGCTGATATGACGTCATGTCCGCCATCTTGTCTTCATACGCTGGAGACCACCATCTTGTTTTCGTCTGCTAGAGTGTGCTGATACCATGTTAGTATAATTTTATAGTCACCACACCTTTGACCTTGAACTCGAAATTTGACCTTGAACTTTGACCTTGACCTTGAAATTTGATCTTGACCTCGAACTTTGACCTTGACCTTGAAATTTGACCTTGACATTGAAATTTGACCTTGACCTTGAAATTTAACCTTGACCTTGAACTTTGACATTGAACTTTGACCTTGACCTTTAAATTTGACCTTGACCTTGTCGACCATCATGGATCCGACATTTTATGTTCAGTACATGCTACCAGGAGCTACCACCTGCTGGAGTACACCATCTTGTGTGTGTACTCGTATTATAGAGTACATTTCCATCTGGATAATTTTATTCTAACCCGCTACAGTGCAGTAATCATTTATTACCGAGGAGCCCCCCGCAATCTTGAAATTCGGCCGCCATCTTGAAATCATGTAATAATGTAGCTAGAAATGCGGGAAAAAATCCAAAATTCATCAAAAAAATCACTCATTAACTTACATAGCGATTCGATCCGCTCCAGTCCTTGGTTCGATCCTCGATCAATGCAATAATGTTTAATTTTATGAAAAAATAATAATTTCAATAAACCATGTTTGTTCATTAATGGACTATAAAACAGCGAATTGCACAAAACTATTTAATTTGGCGACCGATGTCGCCAGATAGCAAGAGTACCCGATAGCACCACTTACCACCATGCCTTTGTAGAACAACTGACTTCCGGAGGAAGCAGGGCAGCCAACTCACAGCAGCCAAATAGCAGCGCCACTATCGCCAGCAGCGCGGCGCGCGAGATTCAAAACTCAAGTGTGTTGACCAATGCCAACAATGTTTATAATGTCCAAGGTCTATTTACACGGAACCTATACAATATACATAACATACCGCCCACCTTGATATCACCGATTTCAACAGTCACAGGGGAGTGGGCATAATTTCACTGCTGGCCGTTTGACAGTGCCTGTGACAGTGCGTACAGTGGCCACTCGTGCCACGCCGTCCGTTCCATGATGAAGATCAACAATGCGCCCCAGCGGCCATTGCAGAGGTGGAAGCCTGTCTTCCTTGACCAGCACCATCTGGTTGGGGGCAAGACCTGACGCCCTTTTCTGCCATTTGCTACGTTGTTGCAGCGTGTGCAGGTAATCCCGATGCCAGCGATGCCAGAAATCTTGATGTAGTCGGGATACAAGCTGCCAGCGATGCAAACAGTTCATTTTTACCTGACGTAAATCTGGTTCGGGTATTGTCACTAACGGTTCCAGCGTCAGGAAATGGCCTGGGGTCAGAGGAGTGAAGTCCTTGGGATCCGCACTGAGGGGACACAACGGCCTTGAGTTCAACACTGCTTCAACCTGAGCCAATACTGTGTTTAACTCCTCGTACGTTAGTATCTGCTCTCCTATCACCCTCCTCAAATGGGACTTGAACGACTTGACACCCGCTTCCCATAAACCCCCAAAGTGAGGAGCAGCTGGCGGGTTGAAATGCCAAGTCACACCAAGATGTGCGAGCGATGAAGCCACTGTTGTTTGATGGGAAGACGACGTGAGGAGTTGTTGTAGTTCGGAGAGCTGATTTCGTGCCCCAACAAAGTTGGTGCCACAATCGCTGTAGATGTCCGAGGAACGTCCTCGACGTGCAATGAAACGTTTATAGGCAGCCAAAAACACATCTGTCGATAAGTCCGAGGCTAGCTCGATATGTACTGCCTTTGTTGCGCAACAGACAAACACGCATAGATATGCTTTCAGCACAGCAGCCTTGCAAAGACGGGCCATCTTAATTAAGAATGGACCAGCGTAATCAACCCCCGACCTTGAGAACGGTTTTACCTGCTGAACCCGCATAGCTGGAAGGTTTCCCATCAGCGGAGCAACTGATGATGGAGATGCACGAAAACAACGCACACAACGGTGCACAAGGTTGGTGATTGCACGCTTGTCCCCCATAATCCAGAACTTCTCCCTGAGAATGGCCTGGAGTGCTTGTATTCCCGGATGTTGATTAACTTCATGGTAATGACCTATGATCAGTCTTGTCAGGGGATTCGATTTAGGAAGAAGGGCTGGGTGCTTCTGCTCAAAGGGCAGATCCGAATGAGACAGTCTGCCGCCCACCCTAATCACTCCCTTGGAGTCAATGAACGGTAGCAATCTACGAAGTTGTGGGGAGGTGATTTGATCCTTCTTCAAGGCAATTAAATCACTTCGATAGCACATGGACTGAACATAACGTATCCAGAACTCTAGGGCAGTGTTTAGATCCTTCGATGACAGCTCTTCTATGGCCCGTCCTTCCAGTGGATGACGACAATTGTTGATAAATCTGAACAAGCAGGCAGTAACACGCAACAGCCTTGTCAACCGACTGAAACGTTCCAATAATGTGTCCAAGTCCCCAGGGGAGATAAAAGTTCCCAATGCCACTACCTTCCTTTCAAGCAGGATTACGTCAGAAGCCTTAATGCACGGAATACCTTCAGGCCACTGGTCCTCAGCCTTCTTCAGCCATGAAGGGCCAGACCACCACAGAGGATGAGATACAATTTGTGCTGGCAGAAGCCCACGGGATCCACAGTCTGCCGGGTTATGTTCCGAACGAACATGCTTCCACCATTCTGGACGAGTTAGCTCTTGAATGTGACTAACCCGGTTTGCCACAAAGGTCTTTAACTCATGTGGAGAAGAGTTTATCCAGGCAAGAGTTACCTGTGAATCAGTCCAGGCAGTAACCGAACTGAAGTGCAGTGTCGCTCCATAGGCATCAATGACATGGTGAAGCAGGCGAGCCAACAAAAGGGCCCCACATAGTTCTAAGCGAGGCAGCGACTGAACCTTGAGTGGCGCTACCTTCGACTTGGCAATCAGCAAGTGTACCAGAACTGTACCATCAGGGTTGTCAATGCGCAAGTACACAACTGCTGCGTAACCAATTTCGGAGCTGTCCGAAAATCCATGCAACTGGTAGGAACCTCCTGCCTGTCCTCGAATCAGTCGGGGAATGGTAACTGATGACAGTTGTGACAGCTGAGTGTTGAAGTTCTTCCAGTTGCTTAGGATGTCATCCGGTGGTTCAGTATCCCAGCCCAGGTTCCGTGCCCACAAGACTTGGATCAGGTGCTTTGCAAACATACTCAGTGGGGTGAGCCACCCAAGAGGATCAAAAATCCTAGCCAGATTTGACAGGATTGTCCTTTTTGTGGCATTGCCAGAACTAGGCTGTATCTTGTAGGAATATGTGTCCGACACAGGATTCCATTGCAGACCCAAGACCTTAATGACACAATCGTCTGAATCCAATGAAAATGGTTGTGGGATCTCAATATCCTCCACTGGCAACCAATCCAGAAGAGCTTGGTGGTTGCTCATAAATTTGCGCAGCTTGAAGCCTCCTTTTCCTAGGAGTGTTATAAGCTCCCTCTGAATGGCCAAGGCAGAAACAAACCGAATTAGATCCAGTGACAACATCGTCAACGTAGACATCTGTAAGTAAGACCTGTGATGCAGTTGGGAAGTGCTCGGTTTCATCCTGTGCCAATTGTTGAAGTGTACGTAATGCGAGAAACGGTGCTGCAGAGACACCATAGGTTACAGTCTTGAGACGATAATCCTTCACAGGTTCAGCATCATTAAACCTCCAAACAATGCGCTGATAATCCTGATGACGAGTGTGTACACCTATCTGTCTGTACATCTGTTTGATGTCACCAGTGAAGACTACTACATGCAGACGAAAACTCAACAATAGGTCAACTATGTCCCGTTGAAGCCGGGTGCCAGTAAAGAGCGCATCGTTCAGCGAAACACCTGAAGAGCTCTTGGCGGATGCATCAAAAACCACCCTCAGTTTTGTAGTTGAACTTTCAGGTTTAACCACACAGTGATGGGGAATATAATACGACTCTGACGGAATCTGTGACTCTGTTACTTCTTCCATGTGACCACTAGCTACATAATCACTCATAAACTCTGAATACATGGCCTTCAATTTGGGATCAGACTTGAGACGATTTTCAAGACGAAGAAATCTGTTAAGAGCCTGCGGCCTTGACGCACCCAATTTCAGAAGAGGTTGCCGAAAGGGCAGTGATACACTGTAACGCCCATCTCCAGACCTCAGATGAGTTTTACTGAACCATTCCTCACATTTGACATCTTCAGGAGACTTGTGTGTTGTCACAGGAAACTCCTCTAATTCCCAGAACCTTTTTACTACCTCATCCAAAGGAGGGTGTGAAGTGAGAAGAGAGATACACAAAGATGTTGCAGTCAATGATGGGACTTGTGTGTCCACCTGTCTCATCAGTATCCACCCAAGCACAGAGTCCAGAGCTACGGGAGAACCGTCAATTTTGGCCCCAGTAAGGAGTCTAGGAACTAACTCTGCACCAATTAACAGATCAACAGGACCAGGGGTGTCAAATGCAGGGTCGGCAAGTTTCAAATGTGCCACTGCACCACGGACCCTGGCGCTCAGCTTGGCACTTGGCAAACTGGAGGTGATTCTCGAAATTACAAATACATCTACTGCAAACTGGGGGCTCGTGCTACCAACTGGTGCCATAACAATGGAGGCGCATGACTTGGCCACATTCACTGAAGTGTTAGCTAAACCTTGTACTGGTAGATGAGATCTTCTACGAGTAAGCCTCAATCTTTGCAGACAGCTCTCTGTGACGAAGCTAGCTTGGCTGGCAGTATCCAACAGAGCCCTCACGACCATTGGAGTTCCACTTGAATCAAACACGTGTACCTGTGCTGTTGATAATAACACTGTTCTTGCTTCACTTGGTAGAGCGGCAGCAACTGCAACAGTTGCAGGGTTTGGTTCAATGAGTGTGGTTGAAGCATCCTTGCCCGGACCAGGGTTGATGGCTGTCTGTTGCTCGAAGTGCAACAGAGAATGATGCCTGGATCCACAATAACGACACGATGATGATGAACAATCCTTGGATGCGTGAGATGGTGACAAGCAATTCAGGCATAATTTGTGCTCCTTAGCTATCTTATATCTGTCCTTGGGACTACTCTTGATGAATTTAGGGCACTTAAAAACAACATGGGTACTGTTACAAACGCAACATGATTGTGGAGAGCTGACCAAACTTTTCACAGATTGACGAGCCTGTCTCCAGCTTGGCATTTGATTCCTTGACTGTGTAGGTCCTGCACCTGGAACATGTGACCGAGAAGCTGTCACAGTTTCCTGGGCCCGACAATGGGTTTCGATAAAGGACAAAAGGTTTTTTACAGTTGGAAGGGCATCGGTTTGAGTAAGCTCCCACTGTGTTTGAAGGACAGAGTCTAACCGCTTGCACAAAATAGGGAGCAAAATCAAGTCCCATTGGTCTACAGGGACATCCAGTGCCCTAAGGGCCAAGAGGTTCTCGTTTACAATGGTTAACAAATTGCGCAGAGCCTTGGGTGAGTCAGACGCAGCCATTGGGGCCTTCAAGAGGGCCTCTACATGGACTGAGACAATTAGCCTCTTATTCTCGTAGCGGCCAACAAGAAGCTTCCACGCGACCTCGTAATTCGCTTCAGAGATCGGCAGAGATTGCACCATTCCAAGTGGTTCCCCATTAAGGGCGGTCTTGAGGTAGGCCAGTTTTTCCACTGATGATATATCAGCATTGTTGGCTACCAGGGTGATAAATAAATTAGAGAAATTAGCCCACTGCTGAGGGCTCCCATCAAACTTGGGAAGAGAGATTTTTGGAAGAGCCACACGAGATTTGCTCACCTGAGTAGTGGGTGTGCCTGGTGATACTACCTTGACCTCCTCAATGGCTTCCAATGTTGACATCACTTCAAAATATTTTTCTTCAAAGTCAGCCAAGCGTGCGGTGTGCGCCTCAGCATCGAATCCATCTTCGGTCGTTGCGGTTGTTTCAACGATGACGAAGTCCGTTTCGAACCTTTCTCGGATGCAGTGAAGGTCGCGCGCTGTGGCGCGAAACAAATTTATTTTTGAGCTATCACTGGGAACCATCTGCGCGAGATCAAAGGCTCGCTTAATATGACCTTCAGCAAGACGGATGCGCACCAGCGCCGACTGCCCTTCAGCCATGGTGATTGACTACCAAAGGGTTCAACGATCGTTTTCAAATGAAACGGAAGACATAACCTCAACCTAGAAGTTAGAGTCGTCGAACGAACTAGTTAAAACGTTTCAACCACAGCCGAGACACTGATCGCTGCTCCCGCCAACCAAATAACGAGCACTTCAGAGTCACAAACTGTTAGTCAATGTGCGAGAATTCACTTCACACGAGGCTAACAACGCCGCGATAACACGAACGAAAATTACACAAAAAAACGAACGAAAATACCGGAACTAGATCCGGCCCGGAGGACCAAAAATGTTCATTAATGGACTATAAAACAGCGAATTGCACAAAAATATTTAATTTGGCGACCGATGTCGCCAGATAGCAAGAGTACCCGATAGCACCACTTACCACCATGCCTTTGTAGAACAACTGACTTCCGGAGGAAGCAGGGCAGCCAACTCACAGCAGCCAAGTAGCAGCGCCACTATCGCCAGCAGCGCGGCGCGCGAGATTCAAAACTCAAGTGTGTTGACCAATGCCAACAATGTTTATAATGTCCAAGGTCTATTTACACGGAAACTATACAATATACATAACAATGTTCAACATTCTTAAAGAGACTTTAAATCCTCTACTACCATCATCCTATCAGACATCAAGACCACAATATTGGAAATTCGTAATTGTAATGCTAGAGATTCGGGAAAAAGTTCAAAATTCATTAAATAAAATAGTAGTCTATATACTGATTGATTAGATTGACTAAGGTCCTTGGTTCGATCCCTGGCCAAAACAAAACAACTTTAATTTTAAAAAAGTACCAGAAAAGTGTAAGGTTCGAGAAATAAAACACCACAGTATTTTTAAAAAAACTTTTATTACATACATACTACACAACTACAAGTACAAAAAAACAAAGACAAATTACTAAAGTTTTGGTTAAGAATTTTTTCCGCATTTAATCTTGTGCTGTTCAAGACACTGTATAGCTGTAAGTCCTGATTTTCGAGGTCGATTTGCGAAATACTTAAAGCACATCTTACACACATAAATCTTATGTTGATGTTTTGTAACCTGGGGTCTCACAAGTCGGGAGAAGTTTTTGATGTAGTAGTAGTGTGCAGCACCGCTTTCATTTGTCACAAGCAACAAATCGAAATTATTTTTTCTTTCTTGTTTGGTTACCCGAATCGGACACACCTTATTATCCTCATTTAGCGCATACACATTAACTGAGACATCAGGGTTATTTTTCTCAAAAACTTTTATTTGATTTAATGGTGTCGGATAGCACAGTCCATCGAAGTTGTACTTATTCTCCAAAGCATAATACCTCTTATCAACACGGTTTTGATGACTTCCCTCGGCAAATCTTGCCAAAATACTCCATTTAAAACAAAACTAGTCCTTCAAGTTTTGGCAATTGACTACTGCTCTTTTGTTGACTATCGCCTCAGGTAAAGCAATAAATGATGATGTCTGATGGTATGGAAGCATACTATCACTTGATTCGTTTCCTATGCACATAATCTTGTGACTGTCCAGACTGTTACAATGCGAAAAAACCTTATCGCATTTGTCGCACTTATATGTCTCTCGAGAGATTGTCAGAGACCTACTGCAGGTTGTTGATGCACCACAGTATTTGGATTGATGCGATGTACGATCTTCATTAATCGATGTCTGGAATGCAGATGATGAAACTTCAGCTGATGATGGAACAGCACGTATCGTTGTCTTCTCTGCAGTCGGTATCGGGATCTCCACAGCTGTCGACACCACACCCGTTGAGTTCTCCGCTGCCGTGGTCTCCTCTGCAGTCGGTATCAGGATCTCCGACTCCATCATCGTTGCTGCCATCGAGGTCCCCGCTGCTGACGGTAGACAGTTTATTCCGGTCGACATAACTAAACCTCATGAAACTACCTGAAGAGAGCAAGTCCGTACTGCACCGCGGCCAGAGGTGAACTGCGGGTCCAGTCGTCTGAACCTCGCTTATATACCCGTGGTCTACTGGTATACTACATTAGTCAAAATATTGTCTGTATTTAAAATTAAATACAGTATTTAATGCCGCACGCACTGTATCATGGACTCCGGTTCCAACTGGTTCGCAGGCAACGGGATCAGGAACACAGGTTTCCACCTGGTCATCTTTTGCGACGTAAACTCCGACAAGACATGGTCGATGATGTCTGTGACCACGTCTACGCCTGGGCTTTGGCTCAGTGCTAGTTGGGACAGATTCACTGCCTGAACTGCGACGAAGAGACGCACACCGTTTGGACGTCTGCGTAGAAGCATCACAGGTCGCAACAGGTTGCAACACGTCCATGTTTGGTGTTGCACATGCAGACGAGGCGACTACCTCAGCGATGCTGGCAGGAAGGATTGTGTGTGGTCTCATGTGATAGACGGCACAGTTTCCAGGTTCGCAACAATCTACCAGCTGCTGAGTCGGTTCGTAGGACACAGGAAAGTGCGCAAACCGCCAATGCTGAGCGCCTCCATCACAGGTTTCTGTATATGTGCGTAGATACCCGGAATCCCAGTAGCTATACTCGACACTGCTGAAGCTAGGTCTTGCGCTCACGTACACGTTAGCAGGATGAAACGTAAACATCTTCTTGCGGGTAGAACGTCAACTGAAGGCACGTACGGATGTACACCATTTATATATGCAGGCTCATACTAACTCTGCGAGTGCCATTTCTGCATTAACTGCGAGTTTGTACAGGCACAGACAGGTTCAAACTTGTCAAGTGGCTGCACGTCATACATTTCACTAAGCTTGCGCAGGGAAGGACAGCCGTAGTCGGTCTGTAGGTCTACAATTTCAACAGGTACTTCACACAACTTGCTCAGCCATTTCTTCTGTTCAGGTCCGGCTACGTAAATTATTTCGTTTTCAACTAGTAAATCTTCAATAGTGTTTTTCACTTGGTGGTATGGAATTTTCCCTTCGTCCCACTCTAGTCCGTGATAATATTTACATAGCCATTCATTCGACCGTTTACTTTTTTCGTCTAGTAGTTTCCAAGGATACGGAGGTCGGAAAGTGCGTGTTCGATTCTTGTCTCCGGAGGTGACGCTAATTTCCGTGAGCACGAATCCATTTTGAATCTGGAAACCTTGCAGGTTGCAGTACATCCTGAATCCAACTGATTATGTAATGATACATGCAGTCGTATTTATATGTTTTTTAATCTTGTTCAATATTTCACGAGACCTGAAAACACATCGTAATTAATTACTCTGTCGTGTAGGATTAGACAGTACGCCGTTGTAAGTGGCAGTACGTCATATTTCGTGAAAATTTCCAATCGACAATCAATCATAGAACTGCGAATCGATTCGTCTTGTTTGGAAACGTCAAACACCATTAACGGAGCCTTTTTCTTGAAACTGTCGGGACTCAGTATCGGTGACTGTCTCCGCCCATAGTAAGCTTGCTGAAACTTGGCATACATTTGATATGCGAGAGGAAATCTTCCACTTTCAAAGTCCATGTTCATGTCAACGTACGGATAACATTCGCTGTTTAAAAATATTTTTACATTACGTATTTGACAGTTATCGAATACGGAGCGACTCACTCCTGCATTGAGCTGTCTTCCGGTCTGAAGAACGACGATGATGTATCTTGGTTTTTCCGTAGCGAAGCTGGACTTTACTATCCAATTGATACGCTGACTATGAGGCAAGCCAGGATAAGATTCCAGGCTCCAGGATCGGAATGGTACATCGAAGTTCTTGCCATTTTATATGTTCTTCAACATCTTGACTCGTTCAACAGTGCTCACTTGGATGTGGGGCAGCATCCACTCGATAGACTGAAGTGTTAGCGAGACATCTTGAGGGTTTTCTGCAGCGGCGACAATTGCATTAATGTGCGTGTTGGCTAGAAGCAGTACGAGCTCTTGTTTCGAAATAATGATTATATGCTTGTAGTCCTCGGCGAATCCAAGAAGCATGGACAGCGGAACACAAACTTCGAACTTCCCTTCGGCATAAACCGGAAGCTTATATTCATCCTCGAGAGCCCAACCGGCCATCTTTGCAGCAGACAGTTTCTTTGGGGTGAGCGAAAGGTAATTTTTCATAGCAGATGTTATGCCTAAATCTCTCGTCTGGTCCACCTCGACGCCATTGAGTACATAAGTAAAGCGCTCGATTAGGTGAAGTATACCATTGCAGGATATTGATGTCGTTGTCGGGTGCGTACCATCCGCTTTTGTCAGCGTGCCTCTTATACGTAGAAATGACTGCGAAGGTAAAGTAAAAATATTTTGGTGCTGTACAGCAATGCGTACTTCCAATGGTAGTGCGTACGGTCCGAGCAGGAAAGGCTAGTACTCGTGCAATTCCATTATCGTAATGGTGTCATCAAAAATGACCGGATCTTCCACGTTGAGGATTTCGTCTTCCATATTTACTCGGCACATGTCCAATACTGAGAAGATACTTTATGCTGTCAGGTGTTAATGCACCGATGTCTGGTAGAGAACTGTTCTTATTAACGCCAATACGATTTCTTTTATAACTGTTCGGTGTTACGAACTTTATGCCCATCGCTTCAAGTGCAGACGTAATGTAATTTCTTCGTCTTGAAAATTCACCAATCTTCCTCGCTGGTCAACGATTCTGACGACGACTTCGTGTGCGCACTTCACGACGACTGGAACGTAAATGATACTTTGCGGTACTTCGGCCAGTTTATATCCTGGCGGGACCATCGGCGAAAACTCGTGCAGCATGTTGCTTAGTCTTCCGTTGAGATACGTTCCACTTGCCAAATTACAGTTTATTCTTATGACATTCACAGGCAAAATGTTTACTGCGCGCGTAGATTCGTACATTCTTCCTGTATCATACACCTTTGATTCGAATCCGAGCATCGTACCTATGGTGCCAGGTTTCGTAAAGTCGACATTTTCACTGCATGTTAGAATGCTTTTTTGAGTGTTTGGATTTCCACGCAGTTGAAAGTCTACATCCTGTGGTAACATATCCCCGATGTAATTTGCAATGTCGTCAATTTCGTAAGAGCCATCAGGTAACCATATTTCATGAGTGGTCCCGTCGCTTTTCAGGAAGCAGATCTTGCAGTTATCCTCGTCGATATTCGGTATGGCATTATACGTTTGAAAATCTACGAGTCCGATACACCATTCTCCGTCTAAATCCAGAGGCGGGAAATGAACCGCCCGCAGCTCAGATGCGTGACCTGTCAATGTTAGTGTTATCGACATGACTACTAAATTATCATCACTGCACAACCTTTAAGTAGCAATTTTTATTTGTCAGCTAAGTTTTGTTTGTTAAAAAGCGAAGACACAAGTGTCCGCAATTTGTTTGATTAGGCTTCTGCTCCGTTTCATAATTGTAAAACAACGTAGTGGAGCGGCCCAGGTACAACCTAAGTTCTAGAGGAGGCCATAAATTTCCAAAACTATCGTAGTACTCGGCCATTTTTCCAGACTTTATGTACGCCACCCAGTGCGTGCCGCGACCTGCCGACGTGTCTAAATTTATTATGGCGCGCTCACGTGTCTTTGGCTTGCTGGGCAAAGTGTCTCGCATAATAATGCCGCGGAAATTTGGTATTTTCAGTTTTCGAGCATACCTGAACAAATCTATATTTGTGAGCGGACGTTTCGGCAAAGATCTTAGGATTTTTTCATTCGTTTCTTTCCCATGCCTCGGCCTGCCTTGTGAGGCCGTTAGCACAGTCCTGCGCCGTTTTTTTTTTTACCCATGACAATGGCTTCCATGCTGGCATTGTGTCGATGTGCTTCTTTTAACTGCTTGTGCTCATTCTTCGAAGTGTTGACTGCCTGCACTATACCGCTCGTTGCTCCGATGATGGCGCCGAGAGCACCCAATGCAGGCAAAAGCAAAGGAAGAAATCCTCCTATAATCTTCTTGTCGAGAGTCTGTAATTTTTGCTTGGATTTTTGCACGCCCCTCACCAGTCTTGCGTTTGGTCTTGCGTGAGTTAGTCTTTGACTTGATGGAGCTAGCTCGACGAGCACCCAGTCCTAATTTCGTCTTTGCCTTCATGATTTTGGAAACGCCCCACGCTGCGATTTTCTCTCCTAGTCCCGCGTTCGACGATTTACTAATATCTTCGGCTTCCTGTGCCAATATCTTAATGAATATGCGATATCGTGCTGCTTGCACTTTTCGTCGAGAGAATTAATGCCCATGTCACGGCTAGCTAACCTTTTCGCTAGTTTAGTGCCGGGGCCGCAGAATCTGTAGCCGGGAATGTGTAGCTCGAATGGCAGATTGTTTATCAGCGAGTTCACGAGTCCTGCATCGATGTGTTTTTTGTTCTTACCTCTTCGAGTCATTGCACACAACTGCCCAGAAAGTATAACTGTGTTTGATTTTATACAATTTATTTAATACAATGCAGGTCGTCAAGCAAGATGTTTGTTTGCCCGTGCGCATTACGCAAGACGATGTATTTAGTGCGCGTGAATCACGACATGGCTTACTGTTGCCTTCTGTCATACGTTGCATAATGGCGGGTTCGTCCAACTGTGGCAAAACGTGCGTTCTGCTGAGTTTACTGGAGGAACCAATCGGTCTTCGGTTCGAGAACGTTTACTTGTATTCCAAGTCGTTGCAACAGCCAAAGTACCAGCGCCTAGCTACGGTTCTACAATCGGTGGATGGTCTGGAATATTTTCCATTTAATCATAATGCGGATGTGGTACCTCCAAGCGAAGCAAGAGTTAATTCTATATTTGTTTTCGACGATGTAATGTGCGAAAGGAAGCAAAGCATTATTCAAGAGTACTTTTCCATGGGCAGACACGCCAAGGTAGACTGCGTTTACCTGTGTCAGACGTACAGTCGTATTCCAAAACATCTCCTACGAGACAACGCGAATGTCATAGTTTTGTTTCGCATGGACGAACTTAATTTACGTCACGCTTATGACTATCACGTAAACACCGACATGACATACCAGGAATTTAAAGACATGTGCTCCTTGTGCTGGAAACACGAGCACGGATTTCTAGTCATCGTTAAGGACTGGCCGCTATATAAGGGCAGGTACAGACGAGGTTTCGATCAGTTTATCGTCAAACAATAGTCAAAGCATTTCGAAATTTGGACGCAGCAGTCGAGACTTACGTACTGCTCTCAAGTCTCATGACGACGTTATCCGCAAATACATTTCGCTACTGGCTCAAAAAGTAGAAAGTGTGAAAAAGGAATTACTAGAGTATCTCGTTGCCATCGACCAGCGTGTGAGAGCCTCGTATTCTCGCATTCGCGACATGATCGAATTTTCGAATGCACAAAGACGTGACTATATGAGATCTTTTCAAAGTAGTCTGAAAGCATCACTATCTCACTTGTCAACAAATTCAGATTTAGCCAAACACAAGAAAGAAGTTTCTGTGAACGAATAAAAAATTATATAAGGAGGTCTTGCAATATGTTTTCAGCCAGTACAATGTTGGACCTGGCCAGTGACCTTCATCGAGCTATACAGTCTGTTCGTGAAAAATATTTACTTGCTAGACGAACCAGACTTGCACGTGAGATTGAAAATGAGGAGATATTTAAACCAATCACTAGTCGCCTCGACGAACTTAACAGCAAGGAAGAACCAGCCATCATTGTGAAGACAGAAGTTGAGGATGAAATGCCAACTGTAAAGAAGAGAAAGTATGAACCAGATCGAGAAGAAGAGGACTTAACAAGTACAGAGTCTATGCACAAGAAGAAAATACCGAAAAAGGGACATCAAGTGAATGCAATGGTCCGACCATACCTGATATCGTTTACGAGCCGGAATAATGACACGACCTACGGAGTGTACAGATAACATAATAAGTGGTTACTCGGTGCTAAAGAAATAGACTTTCTACCAGGAAATATCGTGCGCGTAGAAGCGTTCAAAACGCGCGGGACGCCGGGTCTGTACGAATTGCTATTTCGCAGGGAGCCTAAAGGATATTCTCACAAAAGACTTACAAGAGTACAAAAAAATGCTAGAGCTAATCAATGCACATTTTCGCGATAACGATCCAGATAGTGGTGTGTATAAAGACGAAGATCATGAAAAAATCGACATTCTCGCTAATCTCTTCAGTGAACTAACAATACATGGCGAAGGTTTAAAAAAGCTTGAAAGTGGTCAGATATTTGACTATGTATATTGGGACGACCCCAATGAATTAGTTGATCGCCTTAGAATTCTACATGCTTCGCTTAGTGTAGGAAACTATTCGCACATTAACGAAATAGTCTCCATACTTGAAGAACTAAAGGAAGCCGGCTACATACAATGAGTCGAACCGGAATCGCTCACGAACTTCATGCTCCTGCTAGACGGAAATACCTTCGTCGCAAAGTCATAGTTCGTGGAATTGATGATTTATTCCAGGCGGACCTTGTTGAGATGATACCATATTCCCGATTGAATAAAGGTTTCAATTACATGTTGACAGTCATCGATGTTTATAGCAAGTTCGCTTGGGCGAGACCTGTCAAATCAAAGACTGCAACTGACGTAGCCAAGGCCATGAACAATATTTGGCGTGATGGACGTGTACCGTCGCACCTGCAAACGGACCTCGGGAAAGAATTCTACAATGCAACCTTCAAGGCTTTGATGAAGAAGTATGGCATCAAACACTACTCTACATTTAGTAACGTCAAAGCCTCCGTTGTCGAAAGGTTTAACAGAACTTTGCGTTGCAAGATGTGGCGGCGGTTCACGGCTAACGGAAATTACAAGTGGCTTGACATCTTGGCGAAACTAATAAGCGAGTATAATTCCACGGTGCATTCTACCACGAAAATGAAGCCAAAGGATGTAACGGACAATCGACTGCTTCAAACAGTGTTTTCCAACACGAAGAAGAAAGATCCATGAAAGCGTAAAGCTAACGTCGGTGACATTGTGCGAATCTCCAAGCAGAAAGGTATCTTCGAGAAAGGTTTCACTGCAAACTGGAGTCCCGAACTTTTCCGTGTGACACATGTTCGTGAATCAGAGCCTAGAAGATCTGGACCGCAAACCTATCCGTGGCGGCTTCTATGCCGAAGAGATTCAGCCTATGTTGTATCCCGATACGTACTTGGTGGAGAAGATTATAAAACGAAGAAATGGACTGACCTACGTCAAGTGGTGGGGCTTTCCACCTCGCTTTAATACGTGGGTGGCAGATGCAGACGTCGAGAAATCCACAAGACTTCAGTAATTTGTCTGTGTATTTTTTTTGTACTTGTAGTAGTGTAGAAAGTGTGTAATAAAGTTTTTTTAAAAAGAACTTGCGGTGTTTTTATTTTCTCAAACCTGCCACTTTAGTGGTACTTTTTTAAAATATTAAAATTGTTTTGTATCGGCCAGGGATCGAACCATGGACCTTAGTCGATCTAATAAATCATTATATAGATTACAAATTTATTTAATGAACTTTGAACTTTTTCCCGAATCTCTACCATTGAAATTACGAATTTCGAATATGGTGGTCTTGATGTCTGATAGGATGATGGTCGTAGAGGATTTAAAGTCTCTTTACGGATGTTGAACATGGTTTATTAAAATTATTATTTTTTACATAAAATTAAACATTATTGCATCGATCGGGTATCGAACCGAGGACAGGAATCCATCGAATAAATATGTTAATTAATGAGTGATTTATTTAATGAATTTTGGAACTTTTCGCGAATTTCTAGCTAAATAATTACGGATTTTCAAGATGGCTGCCAAATTTAAAGATGGCGGGCACCTTAGTAATAAATGATTACGGCACTCTAGCGGGTAAGAATTAAACTAACATGGCGTCAGCGCACTCTAGCCGACTTTACAATGATGATGGCTTCCTGCATCGAAGACAAGATGGCGGACATGACATCATACTAGGTGACGATATATTTGCTTTGAAAAAAAGTGGTGGGAGTCAGTCTGCCTGCAACCACCATTGAGGAAGGATGCTGTCGCCAATTTTAATTTTTTTTTGCACTCGTCGGGGTCGAACCGAGGACTCCGAACTCCGTGTCATAAATGTTTGTTTTTTAAAAATGTATTATAATTTTATTAAGTGAATTTTTTAATAAATTTTAAAATTTTTTCCATTAAAATCGGATAATAAATAAAAAATTAAAGATGGCGACCGTAACGAAAATTGCAACGGTGATGTCATCATCCAATATGGCGGAAAACACATCGCCGGAATGTTCGAGAACAGAATGACGTCATGCAAAATGGCGGATATAAGATGGCGGGTCCAAAATAGCCGTCGGGGTCAAGGTCAAAAGTCAAGGTCACAACCATCCAAGATTGCCGCCGTGACGTAACAATCCAAGATGCTGGACCGACAATCACAATCCACACCCTGAACCTTGATATCGGAGGAACTATCCTATACTACTGCTGTTTGCCAGAGTGGTAACGTTTTCGTCACTTAAATCACGAAGCATTAACCCTCTAGATCAGTTGTTCCCAACCTTTTTTTGATCAGGGACCACTTTAATTTCATTATTATTAGCAGGGACCACAAGATTAAAAAATAATCTGTATCAATCTAAAAATAAACTTTGAGCTTAATCGTTCAATATTATTCGAAACGATTAACATAAGCAATCTAAAAAACCAAAATAAACATTAATTAACAGTGTTATGATTGAAAACATATATTTTTAGTACACATTTCAGTTTGCATCAATGATATTTTTGAGCTTGCATCTCCTCTACAAGATCTTGAATTCTTGGGGTAATATTTTTGCTCAAAGCTACACGCATATCATCACTTTCAGTCGATTCCTGGATTTGTTTTTAATGATCAGTAATGCAGAAAATTTTTGTTCGCATAAATAAGTTGTTGAGAAAAGCATAAGATAGCGCAAAGCGATTTCTCGAATTTTAGTATATGAAATTGCTTTCTTACACCAAAACGTCTCCAAAAGCGTCCTTACAGTTCCTGTCATTTTGTAATTCAATAAGTTCTTCTTGGATTTCTTCTGCAACTTCTCTAGCATTAGTGCCAAAAGGGTTGCGTATCTGTTTTTGGTCCACATTAGCTTTTGTATTGTTATATTCTGGGAAGTAACAGTTGAATTCATCAACCAACATTTGCAAATGACATTTGCTGTTTTTTTATATGCTTTCCCTAAACATGGCATACTTCTTGTCGTCAAGGAGTGCCTTCAATGTTTCAAACGCACTATAATTGCCCTCGCCAACTTGACTAATCCATAACTTTAGTTATCAAATAAAAGCACGAAGTTTATCTTCAAAATTAAAAATATTTTCAACGCTTTCTAATTGTCTGTTTCCTGAACCTTGCATTTGCAAGTTCAACTAATTTATTTTATTTTAAAGTTCTCGTGAAAAAGTTATATAATTTTTAATGGATTGGCGTATGAATAGGGCATGGTTATCAAAGTAATATTCTTGGCACTAAGAATTTCGTGGGAAAATATAATCTTTACAACTATTACAAAAAATATTTTCAACCCACAATAAACAACAATAAAGAATAACTGCCAATTTATAATATCCACGAAACTGCTTAAGTATTATTTTTTGATAAAGCAAATTAATAATTTGTTTGTCAGAAATATATAATTTTTGTAAATATTTTCAAAATAAATGTTTATAAGCAGGAACACATACTTATGTAGAAAATAATTAACAATTATAATTTACGAAAGAATCAAAATATAACTTTTTTAAAAATAAAAGTTGAATTTCTCACAACGGAAAGTTAAATTTAAAACGAAGAAATGCGCACAAATGCAGTACCAATCTGTTTCACATGCTGTTCGAAAACAACATGAAAACCCTGCTCTCTATCAGGGAAGGAAGACAGAAGCGTGACAGCTCTGATCTCTATTTTGAGAAAAAGGAACTCAATAGTAGGGCGAGTCAAACCGACAACGGTAGAGTGCGCTGCAAGTGGTGATTTATCCGACTTTGGCATTAAAAGAGTTAACAGTGTTTTTATTTCGTCATGAAAAACCTAAAACAGCATAATTTTATGATAGCATAATTTAAAATTTTTTATGGCTGGCTCCACTTTTTAATTTGGGAGGCCAGTGTTCTTTTACTATTTTAATTTTTAATTTCATATCACTATATTTTATATATAAAATGTTTAGTCAGTTGCTTGCCCTTCCCCCGGTCGCATGCGCGCCGCGCTCGCTTTTGTACACCGACGCGCGTTCATTCAAAGTTTGAAATCTTTCACGGACCATATTTTAGCTCTCGCGGACCACTGATGGTACGCGGACCACTGGTTGGGAACCACTGCTCTAGATGCTTCACAGGTTAACTTTAAAGCTTACAGATAGCGCTTCGACCGTGATAGTTGCAATAACATATCATTTCCAGATCGCAGACGAGAAGAAACAAATGTTTCCAAAAATGTATTATAGGTATCACGACGATTTAAATAAAACAAAACAAAAAAACAACAGTCAGTATTCTATTCTGCGAAAATTCCTTATACATTCAACGGAATGAGGAAAACGGCCTTACTCGTAAAATCGTAATGTAACTAGCTTCATACAATTTACATTTTTGCACACTGGAATAATTGAAGTATTTGTAGATCATTATTATTAATCAGTGCAAATTCAACACAAATATTCAAGGGTTTTCTTATGTAATGTTTTCATTGTTAGGGTGAAAGAACTCAAAAAACTCAGATATTAAGTTTTTAAATATCCGTATTAAATTATTTTAAATCTACAAAATGTATTTTTAAGATGCTGAAATTCGAAGGAAATATTTTTGTGTAGTCTAGAAGTCACAGGTCAAGCACCTCAGGCACTCTAGGGAAGACATAGGCTCGTTCATGGAATGTTTGTGGGTTTGCACAGGCCTGCAGTCTTTAAATATAAGCTCTGCTAAAATTGAAGTAATTTTTCTATTATTAAATAAAAAATATATTACTATGCGTAGTATATTGTTCTGCTTCTTTAAAACTGTCAGATCGAATTGAAATTTTTTTCATGTGCTTTACGACACTTTATAAACGAAATATGACACATGCATTAAAAAAAGATACGATATAAGCACATAGAGTAACAACCAAAACACATTAACACAAGACTTACACTGATACATATCAATAACTTTACGACAAAACACGAAACAACACAACACACAGATAAATAACGATTGATAGAGTTCATATAAACTAATTGGTTATAATTGGTAACCTTAATTTACACAAATATCTTAAACAGAAACTAAAATGGTGTATACAAAATAAATATGAAAAATTATAAAAGATTTATTAACTTTTTGTTTAAGTTTCTTTACCAATGAATGTTTCTAGATTATTCAAAAAGTGTTATGATTTTTTTACAAATTTTACAGTTATTAATGGCTTTACAAGTGTCACTAATTCTATAATTACAAGTTGAAATTCTTAATCCAAACCGAGATATGTCTGAAGCATCAATAATGGTAATGAAACGTATATAATAAAATGTGCATCACTGATTGAACGTCTAATAAATATAAAATGCAAATTAAATTAATATAGTAATGTAGCATATTTAAAAGTAACTTAATATCCTTAAATTTTTAAATATTAAGTTAAGAATTTTTTCCTGCATTCTTTCACATTATGCTACTTTATAGCTAATCAAATTGAAGTAAAAAGTATACAATCAGGTATTTATGCAGAAAAGTTATAAATTTAATAAGACTTAAGATTATCTTCAAGCGCAACTAATAGTATTATCTATATGTTGGTGAAAATAAATAGCTTGGCATCCAATATAACTCGAGGGTATTAAAAGTGGACACCACCACTCTTAATGTTATTTCTTGCTATGTGATAATTCCAATTAATTAAAATAGTTATTTTTACTAAATGTTATACCATAAATACTATCGTCAATCAGAGACGTTTGTTAACTCGAAAACCAGGTATGGACAGCTGAAATATTTTGCTGAATAGTTTCACAAACATATTTCCCAATTATATATTTTTTCATCAGCATCTTTTCTTGATCAATTCTTGAATACAGTTGGAATATCATTTATTAGATATTAAAGAGAAGTGGAGATAAAGAACATGTGCATTTGCAAATTTGACTTAAAAGCATCTATTTGTAAGATAATTAAAACATATATGTGTTCATGTATATATAAATGTATATATATATATGTATATATATATATATATGTATATATATGAACAAAGCATGTGATACTTTCCAACACAATCTTACGATTAAAAAATTATTAATTTTAGGCCTGGTCGAACAAATTTGATATTTCTTTAACTGTGAGATTAAGTTCGATAGTATAAAATGCTTTCTTCATGTTGAGATAAATACAATATATCATTATATTCGGTACACATATTATTTATATATATATATAGGTACGTGTGTGTGTTAAAGATGATATTCCTGATTGAAAACGATGGGTTTTTTCATAAATATTATTTTTTAGGAATAAAATAAAATAAATAAAATTCATGCGCTTATAAATATTTTTTTCTAGAAAAATTCTAAAATACTTCATAACAAAGATACTGGTCAAATGTTTGTGACTAAATTTTAACTGTCAATAATACTTCAAGAAAATATATACCGATAAATTTATGACAACTTAACATTGGTTTCCAACCATTATTTAAATAAATTTAATGTAGAAAATTATGGCACAGCTTATTACTGCCTGAATCCAAGTCCGAAATATTAGAATCTTAAATAAATACATACAAATTAAAAATATTAATGAAAACAAGACACATCTTAGATTAAAGTAAAAAATTAACTAATATAATCAGATGCTATTACCCAGTGAAAAAGAAATAAAAATATTGCTGCCACACGCGTGTGGCATTTTCAGTTTGCATTTGACTACCCGCGGAAGGATGGGGGCAGTAGGCTATTTTACCGAACACTATTATATAATATATATATATATATATATGTATATATATATATATATGTGTGGTGTTACGTTTTACCGCGGGTTCGTAAAGGATAGCCCAATTAAAGATTTTATTTCACACACAGTTTTTTTTATTTCCACTACTTATCACTTACAATTAATATTCTAAGATGGCAAATAATTTACTATACTTAAAGAAATGTCTAGTCCCCAGTCCCTCGTTCCACACACCTCGCTGGGCCGCACCTCTGGCGCAACTGTCGCCACAGCACCCCTCGTGGGTCTCCGCCGCGGGACTCCGTCGCCACATTCTCTCACCGCTGAATCTCACTTCCTCTTCACCGAGATCCCACTCGACTCCTCGCTCGCAACTTCGTTCGGGACTCCGCCGCGCCCGCGACTCTATCGCCCAGAAACTCCGCCGCGGGAAAACTCCCGACTCCACTGAACTCACTCACTCCCTGCCCTGGAACCTTCGTCCAAGGACTTCGCAAATCTGCCGCACCCGCGGCACTATCGCCCAGATCTCCACCATGGGAGAACTCACTCAGTCTCCGACTCAGACTGACTCTCTCGAGGCCGCCGTCCTCGTTTTATCTATCAGCCGCAATTTCTGGAACTCACGAGAGTGGCCCGGGCCTGTCGCGTCACTCCGAGCCGTCCAGACGGCAGAAATCTCTCGAAAACACGTGTCGGCGCCTCGCGCAACTTCCAGCTGTCCGGTGTCAGTTACGTGTCAAAGGCAGGGCGCCGCGTGGGGAGTGATGGGAAGGAGGGAAGAAAGCGACAATCCTTGTTATCTTCCAGGCGCGCGCGGCACATATCATATTGCGGCAAACGCCAGCCAGCTATGCACCTCCACATGTCCCGGCCAATGTCACGTTAGTAACAATATATATTCTAAACACATCTTTCCATTAGTCCATATTTTCAAGTAAATCAGTGTGGTAATTAATTATAAAAAATGTTTAATATGAAACCCCGAACCAATTGGTGAAAGGCAAAAGTGAGAATTTTAGTGACTGTAAGCAAAGCATACGGTAGTTTTAATTTTAATATTATAGATTTTATGTCTGTAAATAAATATAAAAAATACTATATGTAAGTTATTTATGTATTGATTTATGTTAGAAAACATTAAAAAACAATTTATAATTCAAACAAAATATATAATTTGAAAATTATATTTAACTGTAATCGAAATGCTTTATTAGTATTAGAAAAATTAAAGTGATAGTTGTACGGAAATGGCCTCGGTAAAATTTTTCAGTTGGTCTCCCTGTGTTTGTGATGCCAGTATCTTCTCAGCAAAATAATGTTTTTATTTGCCAAAATACTTGCTGAAATAATAATTCTGGAATGTTGAAGTAGATTTTTTTGCATCAATTGTCCTAGCTTGGATAGACAAGAACTTCTAAATTTTTCACTACGTTAGAGCCCTGTAGCCTCTTGCTATGTTTGCATGTCTTCTGTGTTCCACGGTAAATCCGTCAGCGGGGCGCCTGAGTTTCCATTCTACTGTTGCTGGTTCCAGCTCAAGGTCCTGTCTTTGGTGAAGAATGTCGTTAGGAGGAAGGGGAATGAAATCCCATGCGTCACAGCGGAACGGGGTGGTTGATGTAAACAGGAGGAAAAGTACTATGAAGGAAAACACCATATTTTTACTTTTACAGATCGCAGTTATAAGTATACAGGGTTGCTTCCTATAACACAGTTTTGGAAACATTTGTTTCTATTAGTGCGCGATCTGTTCAGTTGATTTATGACTGGAACTACAGAAAGTAACCGTCAGGTGAGCCTTTTTTTTTTTGGTGGCAGATATTTGTTTCATGACTTACGCCAGATTATATTTCCGTGGTTTTTGTTACTAGATGACTTTAGGATTCTAATTAAATTGGTTTGAAAAATCGAAAATAGCCCCAAAAATAGTGTAAGAAGCTTTCACGAAGCGGGGCACCCAGGTTGCCAATAGACCCAGCCTGCTGTCAGCTGACTGGTGGCCCAAGTAGTCAACACATAACACTTTGTGATTAAAATGGACTCAATTGTAACGTATCAAATATTTAGAGTACTCAATAAAAATATTATACAAACGAATATAGTGGACAAAAAACTTCCATTGTAGTGATAATTATTGTAAAATTAAATTATTACAAACCGTATTTCTAAAACTCAAAACATTACATGTTTTATTCAGTCCACTTTTCAGCGATATTCTTGATACCAAATAAATGATATATCAAAATCATTTTTATTATAAATGTAATAACAATATTATTTTTTTTATTTCCGTGATTATAACATTGGTTTAATAAATAAATAATAAGATATTTAAATTATATATAATCTCATTATAATATCCCTCGTCATCATTATGTTCATCAGACTAACACAGCGGACATAAACATTGCCTTCCGTGGTGAAGGCGACACACCCCTCAAATTATTTTAAAATAAATTTAGAAGGATATGTCACCTCCAACACAAAACGCTACATGTCTTCATCTGATGTTTCTGACAAAATTTCGTTTGAGCTCGTAGAGGTCTCACATTCTGTCCTTATTCGCTTCTCTTTTATATGAAACTTCACAGTACGACGTGTTGTTGTCTTGTTTCCTGTCAATGTTAATTTATTAAAAGTTAATTTCTTCTTAGAATTGTTTTTAACAATGTGTTCTGGAGATGTCATGTGACACGTTGATCCCTTTTCTCTAGTCTATATATTCTTCTTTTCTTCTTTCTGTGGTGTTGGCAGCAAAACAAAGAAGAATGTGGTATACAAATAAAGATTTTTGGTTTTCAGAAACTTGTTTCACAGAGAAATTGATAAATGGAGTTGGCATTTCTGATGACTCTACATGTTGTACCTACTTCAGTTTCATTGTCATGGTCACAAGGGATTGTGTTTTCAAAAATTGCTGGTTTGCTCTTGGAAATGTCATTACTATGTCTGACCAAGTAAGAAAAAAATCAATCTTTCCGAGCCATTTTTATTTCATCACTCCATCAGTTTTCTAAAATTGTACACTAGAAAGTCTTTTGAGTCTAATCACCAGATCAGTTTCTTGCTCTGGTGAAAATATTTTGGGATTACCAATGGTCATTATTTTATTGAAAATGTATGCATGGTTAGCATGATTCATCAAATCTCCTTAAAGACGAGCTTCAAGGACTCTTCTTTGCAGAGTAGTGAATGGAACATTGAAGTGCAAAGGAGCACCGAACGAACCGTGGAAGTCTGTTTAGGAAGCCGGGTATTATGAATAAGCACTCAGTCAAAATGGTGCCAGTTAGTGAACTTGTGTACGTAAAAAATTCGTCGGATAGTTATTATCTCATTTAACACACAGACACATGAGATCTGAATGTCAAAACTAATCTGCTGGTGATTAATGGAGGAATCTATTTCGTTTCCATTACTTGGTTGTCATGTCTCCTAAGCATAATGTCCAGGTGGGATTTGGTTCTGTGCACAATAAAGACATATGTAAACAGTTGATGTGCTCATTCTGTACATAGAAGTCATGTATCAGTAAATATATATTTATATTCTCTCCTTTGGCATCAGTGTGCGATAAATGACACATTTTCTAGTTGATATCAACGACAGTGCATAGCAGCAACATATGAATACTGAGCGCATCAAGTTCAGATGTGGCCTCATATAACTATATTGCTTGAAATAGGATTATATCAGTTTGACTGTATTGTTATGCAATTTAATTTCACCACCATTTTGTGATTAGTGATTAGTGGAAAGATAACCACATACCAACATGACTAATCTGTTGTTTCGAAAAAAAAACATACCAGCCTGCAGGTGTTTCACTCCTATGACTTTTTGGGCCGTGAGATGGAAACCTCGTCCAGACTGAGAAATTTTTTTGATTATCAGCTCATCACGCTTATGGTTTCAGCAGTAAGCCTCCAGTTCTGCCATCACCGAAGACCTTTGCATGTTCAACTGAAGACAACTAGTCATAGTCTAACTAGGATGTTTTAAGTGTTATAGATATGGCCAGCTCAGGATAGTTCTGTGACATGACAAGGTGGACAAAGTGTTTGTGACATATGCTGGCGTAATAGACACACGATGCTGTGGCTTGTGGATATCTCTTAGTCGACAGATACCCCACCTCAATGGAATGCACACACGCCTATTTCTTCCTTAAAGATGAAAGGATGATGGTCGCATGATTGGTAATTTTATCAGCGAATATGTTACGGTAATCCCGAAACTTTGCAGTAGGTGCACCTATAAATACTCTGCATACATCCAAATGCATACTCCGGACTTCCACGCAGCATTTCAGAATAATTTTAACATCATCTTCCACCCAGTTTCTGTTAGCGCGCTTGAAGTGGGAGTCTTTGGTAAACTCAGATAATTGTAGGGGAAATTCTATGTATTTCTTGACGTGCAGTAATTTGGCCAGTTAAATAGGAGCCACACTTCCGAGTTACATTGCAGGTAAGGACCTCGCAGCGCAGTCTTTTTCAGCTATACTAGTACGGAGGGACGCCAGGGTGGTATGTTCTTCAGCCACCAGTGCCACACCTACAAGAGCACTGAATCTCATTCCTTAATACGGATTTCCTTCTCCACCACTGTCAAGCCTTTATGCACCAGCATCTTTGTGTCCTTAGATACTGAAGAAACGTTAACATGCCATATTCAATGATTTTGCGAGCAGAGCGTTTTGAATCAGGTCCTGTGGCTGACTGCACCGCATTTGTTGTACCTTAGACAATTAGTTGATTAAAATTAACTGATCTCTATCTTATCAAATAATAAGAGTGCTCAATAAAAATATTATACAAGCGAATATAGTGGGTCAAGAACTTCTAATGTACTGATATTTATAAAATAAAAAATTAATAAAACCCGTATTTCAACAACACAAAACATTACATTATTTATTTTCTCCACTTGTCAGCGATCTTCTTTGATGCCAAATAAACTATATGATAAAATCCGATTTAATTAAAATGTAAAATCGATAAAAATATATATTCAATTGCATGAATATAAAATTGGTATAAAAATAAAATATAAGGTAATTATATTATATAAAGTCTCATTCAAATATTCCCCGTATCTCTTGCTCTTCATCAGAATAACACAGCGGACATAAACTTTGCATTCGGTGTCGAAGGAGGCACACCCATTTTATGATTTTAAAATAACATTAAAAAGGATGGCCTCCTCCAACTCAAAACGCTAAATTTCTTCATTTCAATATTTTCATCTTTTCTTCTTTTTGTGGTGTTGAAGTACAACAGAGAAAGGTGTGGTTAAACATAAAGTTTTTTGCTTTTCAGAATCTTGTTTCACAGAGAAATTGGCTGACGAAGTTGGCATTTCTGATGATTCCACATTTTGTTCTTTCAGATTCATTGTCATGGTCGCTATGGAATGTATTTTCAACAATGCTTGTTTCCTCAGAGTAATGTTATTTCTATGTCTGGCCATGAAAGACAAAAACCAATTCTGCCTTGCCATTTTTATTTCATCCCTTCATAGCATACTTATGTTCATCAATTTTGCAAAATTGTGTGCTGCCCTCCTCTCACTGACAGATGAGTGGCCAAAACCTTGCCAAGAAATTCTTTTGAGTCTATTTACGAGATCAGTTTCTTGCTCTGGTGAAAATATTGTGGGATTAACAATGACTATTCTTTTAATGAAAATTAGTACACGGTTTGAATCATTCATCAAATCTTCTTGAAGACGAGTTTCACAGACACTTCTCTGCAGAGTAGAGAATGGATCATTTAAGTGCGAAGCAGCAGCAGCTCTCATACTTAAATTGCCATTGAAACACTAATTTTTGCTTGATTTATTCTTTCTTCTGACCACTTCAAGTACGCATTCTTTACTTTCATAATTTCTCACTATCTGAGGAAAAAAATTATTGAACTTCCGTAAAATTCAAATAATAAATTTATGTGTAAGCAATGGCTGTAATTATTGTAGATTATATTTACATAGTTTATTAAATGCAAACAAATCTTAACTACAAACAAAATTGCAATTAATCTATTCACAGTAATCATAAAATTTAATAAAATCGATTTTAATTTATTCTGTTATATTTTTATAATTTTTATTTTTAAAATTTGTTAAATTTAGTTTAGATATTGTGTACTTTTAAAAATTCAATTCTCTACCGTAGACCTTTAAACATGAAGGTAATAAAAACAAAAACGTAGGAATGTTTCAGTGTGATTCAAATAGCCTCAACAAAAATAATTCAAATACCCCCACGTGAAAAAAGTTCTAAACTTCCAATAGTTTGCAAGGAACAGTAATACATTTTGTTTAGTTGAAGACAAATTTATATGTTTGATAAAGAATAAACCTTATTGTTATTTACTGGATGATGTTTCCATACAATTATTTAAAACCTTGAAAAATCTTAACTCAAAATTCCCAAACTGATTTTAATGAAATCTTAAAAAAAATACAAATTTATAATTATAATTTACTTACTAATATTTAAAAAAAACAGTTTAAAGAAGGATATACGAATATTAATACTTTCTGTTCTATAAGTACAGTGACTTAAAGATAGTTCACAATTAAGTTGCAACTATTTGGATCTTTCTCTTTAAATTATCACAAAAGTTTACTTAAAGATATTAATATCTTAATATTTACAATTAATTATTAAACATTGCTGTTTGCCAGAGTGGTAACGTATTCGTCACTTAAATCACAAAACAGTAATGTTTTTATTTATTGGTACCTGCCCCGCCTCGAGTTAATTTTTTGCTTATGTAATTTTTTTTATTTAGGTTCTATGTAAGTCTCATATTCTATGCTCTTGCGTATTTTTTGGGTTGAATTTTAATTTCATTTTTTTTAAAAGGATCTGTATTTGCAAGTTTATATATTTTTTAATTTGCTTATATTGATTGGAGGTGGTCCAGTTTATGTGTAAATTTGTAAACTTTAAGCTATATGTATTTTCTTAGTTTTCTAAGTTACGTTCACAATCGTACCAGGGGAGTACCATAATTAATTAGGCATATGGATGTGGAGCCTACCATAACTTATTGGGGCGTCGACGGAAGACTGCCTTATCGGAAGACTACCATAATGGCTGTATTCCACCTGATCTCTTCGAAAAAGGCTGAAAAGTACCATAACGGAAATCTGCCATACCTCCAGGACGAGATGGAATTCTGCCATATTTTCTTACACCCTTCATGGAATTAGTACAGCAGCATTGTCCTCAAAGTAGTGTATAGAATACTCGGTAGGTAGCGCAGTCAACCCTCTAGCTGCTTCTCAGGTTAACTTTAAAGCTTACAGATAGCGCTTCTGACGGTGATAGTTGCAATAACATATCATTTCCAGATCGCAGACGAGAAGAAACAAATGTTTCCAAAAATGTATTATAGGTATCACGACGATTTAAATAAAACAAAACAAAAAAACAACAGTCAGTATTCTATTCTGCGAAAATTCCTTATACATTCTACGGAATGAGGAAAACGGCCATACTCGTGAAATGGTAATGTAACTAGCTTCATTGAATTTACATTTTTGCACACTGGAATAATTGAAGTAATTGTATATCATTATTTAATGAGTGCAAATCCAACGCAAATATTCAAGGATTTTCTTACATAATGTTTTCATTGTTAGGTTGATAGAACTCAAAAAAGTCAGATATTAAGGTTTTAAATATCCGTATTAAATTATTTAAAGTCTTAAATATGTATTTTTAAGATGCTGAAATTCGATGGAAATATTTTTTTGTAGTCTAGAAGTCACAGGTTAAGCAGCACAGGCACTCTAGGGAAGACTTAGGCTTGTATATGGAATGTTGGTGTGCTTTGCATTGGCTTGCAGTCTTACAAAAATAAGCTCTGCTAAAATTAAAGTAAATTTTCTATTATTAAATAAAAAATATATAACTATGTGAAGCATATTGTTATGCTTCTTTAAAACTGTCAGATCGAATTGAAATTGTTTTTTTTTTTTGTGCCTTACGACACTTTATAAACGAAATATGACACATACATTAAAAATAGATACTATATAAGCACAGAGAGTAACAACCAAAACACTTTAACACAAGACTTACACTGATACATATCAATAACTTTACGACAAAACACGATACAACACAACACACAGATAATTAAGAATGATTGATAAAATTCATATAAACTAATTGGTTATAATTGGTTACCTTGGTTTTCACAAAAATCTTAAACAGATACTTAAATGGTGTATACAAAATAAATATGAAAATAATAAAATATTAAATAACCTTTTGCTTATTTTTTTTACCAATGAATGTTTCTAGATTATTCAAAAAGTGTTATAATTTTTTTAACAATTTTATAGTTACAAATGGTTTTAAAAGTGTCACTTATTCTATAATTGCAAGTTGAAATTCTTAATCCAAACCAAGATATGTCTGAAGCATCAATAATGGTAATAATACATATATAATAAAATGTGCATCACTGATTGAACGTATAATGAATATGAAATACATATTTAATTTATATAGCAATGTAGCATTTTTAAAAGTAACTTAAAATCCTTAAATTTTAAAATATTAAGTTAAGAATTTTTTTCCTGCATACAATCAAAATAGTTATTTAATTCTTAATTACGACACAATATTCAACTTTATAGCTAATAAATTTGAATAACTAAGTATGCAATCAGGTATTTATGCAGAAAAGTTATAAATTTAATAAGACCTAAGAAGTTTGTAACATGTGTACCTTCGTACACACTTGGAATCGACAGTGCGCCTAACAAGTCTGTGGATGCCGCCCGCGCAACACTGAGCACGTTGGTGGGGGGCGGGGGTTTAGGGAGTCGGCCATCGTTCCCCCAAACGTACGAGACTATTCTGTTCTAGCCTGGTAAGGAGTTCTGCGAGTATAAAAGGGCAATGCTTCGAGTCAACAGAAGGCAGATCAACTGGGACTCACCGAGGCAGGCCGCCAGGCTGCCCGGACACCGCTCGCCGACCTACGCTGTCAACATGGTGGAGTCACCGCCGCCTAGAGACCCCGACGGACTTCGTTTTGGTGAGACCTTTTCATGGCATAACGTTGATAGAGACAAGTGAAGGAAGATAGTGTCGCTTCTCCAGCATAAAACTCTGAGAGCAGTTAGAAACTGAATCAAGTCTCTAGTTAGAAGTCGTAATAGGGAAGCGCAAGGCAACTTCCAGGAGGGCGAGCGAGTGGGGGCTTCAGAAAACATTAACTGAACACAATACGTAAATGCCAATACTGACATCTACCGAAAACGCCCTACGCAACGAGCACAGGCAAACATATAGTGTGCTCACAAGACAAGTTGCTGTATGAACACATGTCACGACGGGCATAAGAATAACCACGGGGAATACGTGTGTTTTGGGTGACGGCGAGACATTTTGTAAGAAATAATTAAAACTTTAAGCCAACTTTAGCGGATATCAAATCAGTTAATTATAATTGGTATTCATATGGTAGCACAGCCAGTACTTTTTATTCATTGTATAATATATTTTTATATCCCTTTTAGGTTATTTGTATATGTACTGGGCAGAAATATTTCTTCAATTGTTTATAATATTTATGTAAAGGTCACCCAGTAAATCAATGGCAACCACCTTTGTGATTAACGCTGTATGCGCTGTAGGTTGAGCCGAGGCAGGCGACTTGATTAAGAGTGCTACTTTTAATAAATTATCAGATTGTTAATTTGTTGTGTGTTTTTGTTATAGTCGTCCAGCGACGAGTATTCAACCCCACCACTCAGGGGTGCTGCTTCATAACGATCAATGTCAGTTCGAGAGTGAGATGAGGTATTTGTTTGAGAGAATATTGCTGTTAATAAAATGTTGTATTGACGAATTATACTGGACAACTGATTTTCTGACATATTTCCTGCCTTGTTAAGGTTTCCATATTCCTCTAGTGATACCCGCGACAAGATCTTCAAGTGCAACTAATAGTATTATCTACATGTTGGTGAAAAAAAATAGCTTGGCATCCAATATAACTCGAAGGTATTAAAAGTGGACACCACGCTTAACATTATTTCTTGCTATGTGATAATTCTAATTATTTGAAATAGTTTTTTTACTAAATGTTATACAATAAATACTATCGTAAATCAGAGACGTTTGTTAACTTGAAAACCAAATCTGGACAGCTGAAATATTTTGTTGACTAGTTTCACAAACATATTTCTTAATAATATATTTTTTCATCAGCATCTTTTCTTGATCAATTCTTGAATAGAGTTGGAATATCATTTATTAAATATAAAGAGAAGTGGAAATAATAAATAACATGTGCAGTTGTAAATTTAGCTTAAAAGCATATATTTGTATATGATAAAAAAATCATATATATAAATAAATAAATAAATAAATATATATATATATATATGAACAAAGAATTTGATACTTTCCAACACAATCTTACGATTAAAAATTATCAATTTTAGGCCTGGTCGAACAATACGTGGTGTTTATATATATGTGTATATATATATATATGTATATATATATATATAAATGATCTTCCTGATTGAAACGATGGGTTTTTCAGAAATATTATTTTTTATAAATAAAATTCATGTGCCTATCAATATTTTTCCACGAAAAATTCTAAAATACTACATAAGAAAGATATTGGTCAATAGTTTGTGACTAAATTTTAACTGTCAATAATACTTCAAGAAAATATATACCGATAAATGATTGAACACTCATTGTTAGTATACAACCATTATTAAAATAAAGCTGTAGCTGGAATAATGTAGACAATTATGGCACAGCTTACTACTGCCTGAATCCAAGTCCGAAATATTAGAGTCTTAAATAAATACATACAAATTAAAAATGCAAATGAAAACAAGACACATCTAAGATTAAAGTGAAAAATTAACTAATATAATCAGCTGCTGCCACTCAGTGAAAAAGAAATAAAATATTGCTGCCACATCCGTGTGGCATTTTCAGTTTGCTTGTGACTACCTGTGGGAAGGGTGGGGGCAGTAGGCTATTTTATCGAACAATATAATATATATATATTGTTAATACATATTTCCGATTTTCCATATTTTCAAGTAAATCAGTGTGGTAATTAATTATAAATAATATTCAATATGAAACCCCGAACCAAATGGTGAAGTGACAAAGTACGAATTTTAGTGACTGTAAGCAAAGCATACGGTAGTTTAAATTTTAAATTTATAGATTATATGTATGTAAATAAATATAAAGTACTATATTTAAGTTATTTTTGTAATGATTTTTGCTTAAAACAATTGAAACACAAGTTTATAATTCAAACAAATTACATAATTTAAAATTTATGTTGAACTGTAAACCAAATGCTTTTTTAGTTTTAGAGAAATGAAAGTGATTGTTGTACGAAAAAGGCCTGGGTTGAATTTCACAGTTGGTCTCCCTGTGTTTGTGATGCCAGTATCCTCTCAGCAAAATAATGTTTTTATTTGCCAAAATACTTGCTGAAATAATAATTCTGAAATGTTGAAGTAGATTTTTTGCATCAATTGTCCTAGCTTGGATAGACAAGAACTTCTAAATTTTTCACTACGTTAGAGCCCTGTAGCCTCTTGCTATGTTTGCATGTCTTCTGTGTTCCACGGTAAATCCGTCAGCGGGGCGCCTGAGTTTCCGTTCTACTGTTGCTGGTTCCAGCTCAAGGTCCTGTCTTTGGTGAAGAATGTCGTTAGGAGGAAGGGGAATGAAATCCCATGCGTCACAGCGGAACGGGGTTGTTGATGTAAACAGGAGGAAAAGTACTATGAAGGAAAACACCATATTTTTACTTTTACAGATCGCAGTTATAAGTATACAGGGTTGCTTCCTATAACACAGTTTTGGAAACATTTGTTTCTATTAGTGCGCGATCTGTTCAGTTGATTTATGACTGGAACTACAGAAAGTAACCGTCAGGTGGGCCTTTTTTTTTTTTGGTGGCAGATATTTGTTTAGACTTACGCAAAATTATATTTCCGTGGTTTTTGTTACTAGATGATTTAGGATTCTAATTAAATTGGTTTGAAAAATCGAAAATAGCCCCAAAAATAGTGTAAGAAGCTTTCACGAAGCGGGGTACCCAGGTTGCCAAAAGACCCAGCCTACTGTCAGCTGACTGGTGGGCCACTTAGTCAACTTATAACACTTAGTGATTAAAATGGACTTAATTCTAGCGTATCAAATGTTAAGAGTACTCAAAAAAAATACTATACAAACGAATAGAGTGGGCAAAGAACTACCAATGTAGTGATAATTATTGTAAAATTAAATTATTATAACCCATATTTCTACAACTCAAAACATTACATGTTTTATTCTGTCCACTTTTCAGCGATATTATTGATGCCAAATAAATGATATAGCAAAAGCCTTTTCATTTTAAATGTAATAGCAACACAATTTTTTTTATTTCCGTGATTATAACATTGGTTTGATAAATACATAATAAGGTATTTAAATTATATATAATCTCATGATAATATCCCTCCACTCTCATGATGTTCATCAGACTAACACAGCGGACATAAAGTTTGCATTCCGTGGTGAAGGAGACACACCTTCATAATTATTTAAAATAAAAAATTACTCTGCAAGGATATGTCACCTCCAACACAAAACGCTACATGTCTTCATCTAAAGTTTCTGACAAAATTTCGTTCGAGCTCGTAGAGGTCTCACATTCTGTCCTTATTCGCTTCTCTTTTATATGAAACTTCGCATTAGGCATTGTTGTAGGCTTGTTTTTTGTCAATGCTAATTTATTAAAAGTTAATTTCTTTTTATGATTGTATTTTCAATGTGTTATGGAGATGTCATGTGACACTAGTAGTATACGATAGTATTTCCTGAAACAGGCGCCGGCGCGTGGATTGTGATTGTCTGTACGCCATCTTGGAATGTGACATCACGGCGGCCATTTTAGACTCAAAATTCCTTAAAATTCCTCAAAAATTATTCAATATGACTCAAAATTTCCCGTTTTAGAGGGAAAAATTCCCGTTTCGAGGAATAATTAGGATTTCGAAAAACCACAAAAGTCGTTTTGCCTTAAAAACCACAAAACTCCTGATATAAGCTTAAAATCCATGTCTTCAGCCTCCGATAAGCCTCTTTTAGGAGTATGACGTCACCGTTGCAATTTCTGTTACGGTCGCCATATTGAAAATCCGCAATTTTTATGTTAGAAAATCGGGAATAATTTAAAAAAATCATTACAAAAATTTAAATAATCGAATTAAATAAAAATTTCAAAGCCACTGTTGCAGTTATCGTTACGGTAGCCATCTTGGATTATATAAATGTAGCATATTTCGTTACACCCGCCATCTTGGTTGAGTACCATGTCATTCTTACACTTTACTTTATGACCACCATATTGGATCATATTAATGTTGCAATCATCATAATGGTCGCCATCTTGAAATTTAGACGCCATCTTGGAAATCCGTATTTTTTATGTTAGAAAATCGGTAAAAACTCCAAAATTCATCAAAAAATTAACCTATTAGAATTCTGATTGATTATATCGATTCACGTCCTTGGTTCGAAACCGGTGAGGGCAAAAAAAAACACATCAGATCCTTCCTCCAGAGAAGCCACCTACAGACTCACCTACCACCACCAATATCAAGGTATTTACCATCAGCTGGTATGACGTCATGTCAGCCATCTTGTCTTTGTCCACTGTAGGCCACCATCTTGTTTTCGTCTGCTAGAGTGTGCTGGTAACATGATAGTATAATTTTCTGTTCTCCATACCTTTAACCATTACTGTTGGCATTAAACTTTGACCTTGACCTTGACCTTTGACCTTGACCTTGAAATTTACCTTGACCTTGAACTACGACATTGTCCTTGAAATTTTACCTTGACCTTGAACTTTGATATTGTCCTTGAAATTTGACCTTGACCTTGATCTTTGACTTTGACCTTGATGTCCATCATGGATCCGAAATTTTGGTGGTCATTGCCACCATCATGTTTTCGTCTGCTGGAGGTCGCCATATTGTGTGTACTTGTCTTACCATCATGTTAGTTCTATTCTAACATGCTACAGTGCAGGAATCATTTATTATTACTGAGGTGCCCAACATCTTGAAATATGGCCGCCATCTTGAAATCATGTAATTATTTAGTTAGAAATGCGGGAAAAATTCCAATAGTCTCCGAAAAAAATCAATTATTTATTTTCAAATTGAATCGATGGATCCCTGTCCATGGTTCGATTCTTGACCAGTGACAGTTGTAACAAATTATTAAATAAATTTTAGATTCTGTTTTCCAAAAATTACAAAAAATACATAAATAGATTCTGCTAGCTTGTAAACTTATCATTGTTGAGCAAAGATAGAGTTTTAGTACAAGTCAGAATTTTATGTATTTTTTGTAAAAAAAAATTTGTTTTTAAATTTTTTACTAATTTATTTTTATTTTTAATTTTTTTTAAATTTATTATATCAAAGAAAACGTGTGGCGGATTTCTCCGAGTGCTTCTGATTAATCTGGACAATATTATGGTGGTTTTCTACGTGAGCTCGTGATTATTCTTGCCAATATTATGATGGTTTTCTCCATGAGCTCCTGATTATTCTTGTCAATATTTTGATGGTTTTTCTATGTTCTTGTTTACATTCCTGTAGTTTCTTCAAGTGCTTCTGACTATTCTCAGAAACCGCTCTCTGCATGGATTTTTTTGTCTAATGAGACATGTCATTTTATTTGAAGTTACATTTAATTCGATAATTTCTGCTACTAAATCAAAACCTCCAATATTTTTATCAGGTGGAATTAAAAAAAAAATGTAATTACTCAGTTAAATTAATAATATGCTTTGAGAAATCTGTGAAACACTGACTGGAAGAACAAACATACTTTTCCTTGGAGTCTAGCGAAACCATCGTTCTATTGCGATCGTTAGTGAGCATCCCGCATCCTGCATAAAAGAAATAAATAATATTTACCTGTAAGCAACACGCGGCGTCATCTGATGACAATAATCGACAATACTTAAACAGGTTATTTTGCATGAGATAAATTAACTCACACCACTGAATGGTGCTATTGTAGTCAGTTAGAGTCATGTAGTTTCGTAGCCATGCGGCCTTTTAGCCATGCAGTCTCGTAAGAATGCGTTCTGGAAGCTTCGTAGTCCTATAGCCTCGCGATCATGTAACCTTGAAGACTAGCAATCGCATAGTCTCGTAACCTCATGGTCCGTAGTCTCGTAGTCATGATGTATTGGAGCCTCGTAGACATGAAGCTACGTAAGCAAGTAGCCTTGTAATCTTATAACATAATGCTGATGGTACAGATGTAGCAAAAGATAAAATTCCGTCGAAGATAGATGTGACAATTGGAGCCTTGTAGACGAGTAGCTTCGTAGTCAAGTCCTCATGCAGACATGCAGACTTGTAGACTTCTATCCTCGTAGTCACGTAATCTCGTTTTCTAGAGACTTCGTAGCTCTGTAGAATCGCAGTCTCGTAAACTTGCAGATTCGTAGTCACGTAGTCTCGTAACCTCATGGCTCGAAGTCGTGTAGACAAAATGTCTTGGGACTTCGTTGAATTGTAGCCTCGCAGTCTCGTAACCATGCATTCTGGAAGCTTCGTAGTCATGATGCTTTGGAGCCTCGTAGACTTGAAGCTACGTAAGCAAGCAACCTTGTAATCTTATAACATAATGCTGGTGGTGCAGTTGAAGCAAAAGAGAAGATTCCGACGAAGACAGATTCGGCAAATGGAGCCTTGTAGACGAGTAGCTTCGTAGTCAAGTACTCATGCAGACTTGTAGACCTCTATCCTCGCAGTCACGTAAACTCGTTTTCTAGAGACTTCGTAGCTATGTAGCATCGCAGTCTCGTAAACTTGAAGATTCTTAGTCTCGTAAACTCGTGTACTAGAAGCTTCGTAGCTCTGTAGCCTCGCAAGGCATGTATAACACGTAACCAGATAGATCATTTTAGACTCGTAGCCATTTGGTCTCATAGTCTCTTAGACTCGAAGAATTCTAGCCAAATATGTTAGTAGCCAAAAGACTTTTGGAACCAAAATACTGTTGGTGTCAATGACTGATAAGGCCAATGAATATTGGAGCCAATGAATATTGGAGCCAATGAATATTGGAGCCAATGAATTTTGGTGCCAATGAATATTGGAGCCAATTAATATTGGAGCCAATGAATTTTGGTGCCAATGAATATTGTAGCCAATGTCTATTGGAGCCAATGACTATAGGAGCCAAAAGCCTGTTAGAGCCAAAAGACTGATGGAACCTTTGGAGTCTTTTGGAGCAATGGAGCCATTTGCAGCATTTGGAGCCTTTTGTAGCCTTTGGGATCTTTTGGAGCATTTGGAGCATTTTTAGGAATTTGAGCCGTTGGAGCCTTTTGTAGCTTTTAGAGCCTTTTTGAGCATTTGGAGCCTTTGTAGCATTTGGAGCCTTTTGAAGCATTTCGAACATTTTGGAGCAATTGGAACCTTCGGAGACTTATGGAGCATTGGAGCCATTTGTAGCATTTGGAGCCTTTTGGAGCAATGGAGCCATTTGGAGCATTTGGAGCCTTTTGTAGAATTTGGAACCTTTTGGGACCTTTTGGAGCATTTGGAGCATTGGAGCCATTTGGAGCATTTGGAGCCTTTTGTAGCATTTGGAGCCTTTTGGAGCATTTGGAGCATTTTGGAGCAATTGGAGCCTTTGGAGCCTTTTGGAGCCAATGAATATTGGAGCGAGCGAGCGAATTAATCGAGCCAATGAATATTGGCGCTAATGAATATTGGAGTCAATGAATATTGTAGCCTAAAGACTGATGGAGCCTTTTCGTTGATGGTGCTGCCTTTTCGTTGTCGGTGCTTCCAAATGTGCCACCTTTTCGATGTCGGTGCTTCCTTTTTGTTGATTGCGCATTGTACAAAATGTAGTAACTGAATATTTACTAGTTTAAACAACTTGGTGTTACTAAAATATTTTTCAAGGTCACTTTGTCCTTTAGTATGTATAAAAATGTCACGATGGATTAATTGAATATAATTTGCTAACGACGAAGGTCATGCGGTCCTGAAATGACTATTCTATACGTCTTATAATGACATGACTCGGTCTCATGGACTGAATACAATTGATCTATATGTGTGGCTTTGTACATGAACGGCTTATAAGTTATTCAGATTATTGAAAAATTAGACACTCATAATAGGCTAATCGGCACTGTAAAAATTCGTTGGTCAGGTATATTGACATGAGTTGTTTTTCGTAGAGTGAATGATTAATAAACTCCGCGAAAGGTAATGGAAAACAGAATCTAAAATTTATTTAATAATTAGTTACAACTGTCACTGGTCAAGAATCTAACCGTGGACAGGGATCCATCGATTCAATTTGCAAATAAATAATTGATTTTTTCGGAGACTATTGGAATTTTTCCCGCATTTCTAACTAAATAATTACATGATTTCAAGATGGCGGCCAAATTTCAAGATGATGGGCACCTCAGTAATAATAAATGATAACTGCAATGTAGCATGTTAGAATATAACTAGCATGATGGTAAGATAAGTACACACAATATGGAAACCTCCAGCAGACGAAAACATGATGGTTGCAATGACCACTAGCACGTGGTAGCTCCTGGTAGCATGTACTGAACACCAAAATTTCGGATCCATGATGGACATCAAGGTCAAAGTCAAAGATCAAGGTCAAGGTCAAATTTCAAGGACAATGTCAAAGTTCAAGGTCAAAGTAAAATTTCAAGGACAATGTCGTAGTTCAAGGTCAAGGTAAATTTCAAGGTCAAGGTCAAAGGTCAAGGTCAAGGTCAAAGTTTAATGCCAACAGTAATGGTTAAAGGTATGGAGAACAGAAAATTATACTATCATGTCGCCAGCACACTCTAGCAGACGAAAACAAGATGGCGGCATACAGCGGACAAAGAAAAGATGGATGACATGACGTCATACCAGCTGATGGTAAATACCTTGATATTGGTGGTGGTAGGTGAGTCTGTAGGTGGCTTCTGTGGAGGAAGGATCTGATGTGTTTTTTTTGCCCTCACCGGTTTAGAACCAAGGACGTGAATCGATATAATCAAACAGAATTCTATTAGGTTAATTTTTTGATGAATTTTGGACTTTTTACTAATTTTCTAACATAAAAAATACGGATTTCCAAAATGGCGTCTAAAATTCAAGATGGCGACCATTATGATGATTGCAACATTAATAGGATCCAATATGGTGGTCATAAAGTAAAGTGTAAGAATGACATGGTACTCAACCAAGATGGCGGGTGTAACGAAATATGCAACATTTATATAATCCAAGATGGCTACCGTAACGATAACTGCAACAGTGGTTTTTAAGTTTTTTATTAAATTCGATTATTTAAATTTTTTAATGATTTTTAAAATTTTTCCCGATTTTCTAACATAAAAATTGCGGATTTTCAATATGGCGACCTAACAGAAATTGCAACGGTGACGTCATAATCCTAAAAGAGGCTTATCGGAGGCTGTAGACATGGATTCTTAAGCCTATATCAGGAGTTGTGGTTTTTAAGGCAAAACAACTTTTGTGGTTTTTCGAAATCCTAATTTTTCCTCAAAAAGGGAATTTTTCCCTCGAAAACGGGAAATTTTGAGTCATTTTGAGTCATTTTTGAGGAATATTGAGGAATTTTGTGTCAAAATGACCGCACGTGACATCACAATCCAAGATGGCGGATAGACAATCACAATCCACGTGCCGGCGCCAGTTTCAGGAAATACTATAGTATACTACTGACACTTTTATCCCTTTTTTCTAGTCTATATATTCTTCTTTTTTTCTTTCTGTGGTGTTGGCAGCAAAACAAAGAAGAATGTGGTATACAAATAAAGATTTTTGGTTTTCAGAAACTTGTTTCACAGAGAAATTGAAAAATTGAGTTGGCATTTCTGATGACTCTACATGTTGTACCTACTTCAGTTTCATTGTCATGGTCACAAGGGATTGTATTTTCAAAATTTGCTGGTTTGCTCAAGGAAATATCATTACTATGTCTGACCATGAAAGACAAAAACCAATACTTCCCTGCCATTTTTATTTCATCACTCCATCAGTTTTCTAAAATAGTTCACTTCCCTCCACACACTGACAGATGAGTGGCCAAAACCATGCCTAGAAAGTCTTTTGAGTCTATTCACCAGATCAGTTTCTTGCTCTTGTGAAAATATTTTTGGATTACCAATGGTCATTATTTTATTAAAAATATATGCATGGTTAGCATAATTCATCAAATCTCCTTAAAGACGAGCTTCAAGGACTCTTCTTTGCAGAGTAGTGAATGGAACATTGAAGTGCAAAGCAGCATCGAACGAACCGCGGAAGTCTGTTCACGAAGCCGGGTATTATGAATAAGCACTCAGTCAAAATGGTGCCAGTTAGTGAACTTGTGTACGTAAAAAATATGTCGGATAGCTATTATCTCATTAAACCCACAGTCACATGAGATCTGATTGTCAAAACTGATCTGCTGGTGATCACTGGAGGAATATTCCAACACCATCGAGTTAGTTTCCATTACTTGGTTATCATGACTCCCAAGCATAATGCCCAGGTGGTATTTGGTTCTGTGCACTTTGAAGACATATGTGAACAGTTGTATGGTCTCATTCTGTACATAGAAGTCATGTATCAGTAAATATCCATTCATGTTCTCTCCGTTGGCATTAGTGTGCGATAAATGACACATTTCCTAGTTGGCATTAACGACTGTATATATCAGCAACATATGAATACTGAGCGCAACAAGTTCAGATGTGGCCTGATATAATTATCTTGCTTTACATAGGATTATATCAGTTGGACTGTATTGTTATGCAATTTAGTTTCACCAACATTTGGTCATTAGTGGAAAGATAACCACATACAACATTTAATCTATTGTTTCTAAATAACATACCAGCCTGCAGGTGTTTCACTACTATGACTTTTTTGGCCGTGAGATGGATATCTCGTCCAGACTGAGTAATTATTTGGATTATCAGCTCATCAGGCTTATGGTTTCAGCAGTAAGCCTCCAGTTCGGCCTTGATCACCGAAGACCTTTGCATGTTCAACTGAAGACAACTAGTCATAGTCTAACTAGGATGTTTCAAGTGTTACAGCTTTGGCCAGCACGTTATAGTTCTGTGACATGACAAGGTGGACATAGTGTATGTGCCATATCCTGGCGTAATGTACACACGATGCAGTGGCTTGTGGATATCTCTCAGTCAGAAATTTGCTCCTCCTCAATGGAATGCAGACAGTCCTAATTCTTCCTTAAAGGTGAAAGGATGATGGTCGCATGATTGGTAATTTTATCACCGCATGGGTTACGGTAATCCCCTAACTTTGCAAGAGGTTAACCTATCTATACTCTGCATACATCCAAATTCATACTCCGGACTTCCACGAAGCATTGCAGAATAAGTTTTACCTCTTCATCCGCACAGTTTATGTTCACGCGCTTGAAGTGGGAGTCTTTGGTAAACGCAGACAATGGAAGGGGAAATTCTATGTATTTCTTGAAGGTGCAGTAATTTGGCCAGTTAAATAGGAGCCACAATTCCGAGTTACATTGCGGATAAGGACCTTGCAGAGCAGTCTATTTCAGCTATACTAGTACGGACGTAGGATAGGGTGGCATGTTCTGCAGCCTCCACTGCCAAACCTCCAAGGGCACAGAATCTCATCCTTTAATACGGATGTCCGTCTCCACCACTGTGAAGCCTTTATGCACCAGCATCTTTGTGTACTTAGATGCCGACGAAACGTTAAAATGCCACATTCAATGATTTTGCGTGCAGAGCATTTCGAATCTGGTCCTGCGGCTGACTGCACCTCCTTTGTTGTACCTTAGACAATTAGTTGATTAAAATGAACTGATCTCTAGCTTATCAAATTATAATAGTGCACAATAAAAAAAATATACAAGCGAATATAGTGGGCCAAGAACTTCCAATGTAGTGATAATTATTAAATAAAAAATTAATAAAACCCGTATTTCAACAACACAAAACAGTACATGATTTATTCTCTCCACTTGTCAGCGATCTTCTGTAATGCCAAAGAAATTATATGATAAAACCCCTTTTAATTTAAATGTAAAAGCAATACAGACATATTTTTAATTGCTTGAATTAAAAATTGGTATAAAAATAAAATATAAGGTAATTATATTATATAAAATCTCATTAAAATATTCCCCATATCTCTTGCTCTTCATCAGAATAACACAGTGGACATAAACTTTGCATTCGGTGTTGAAGGAGGCACACCCATTTTATGATTTTAAAATAACATTAAAAAGGATGGCCTCCTCCAACTCAAAACGCTACATTTCTTCATTTCAATATTTTCATCTTTTCTTCTTTTTGTGGTGTTGAAGAACAGCAGAGAAAGGTGTCGTTAAACATAAAGTTTTTTGATTTTCAGAATCTTGTTTCACAGAGAAATTGGTTGACGAAGTTGTCATTTCTGATGACTCCACATTTTGTTCATTCAGATTCATTGTCATGGTCGCTATGGAATGTATTTTTAACATTGCTGGTTTCCTCAGAGTAATGTTATTTCTATGTCTGGCCATGAAAGACAAAAACCAATTCTGCCCTGCCATTTTTATTTCATCCCTTCATAGCATACTTATGTTCATCAATTTTGCAAAATTGTGCGCTGCCCTCCTCACACTGACAGATGAGTAGTCAAAACCATGCCAAGAAATTCTTTTGAGTCTAATCACCAGATCAGTTTCTTGCTCTGGTGAACATATTGTGGGATGAACAATGACCATTCTTTTAATGAAAATTAGTACACAGTTTGAATCATTCATCCAATCTCCTTGAAGACGAGCTTCACAGACTCTTCCCTGCAGAGTAGGGAATGGAACATTGAAGTGCGAAGCAGCAGCTCTCATACTTAAATTGCCATTAAGAAAACTAATTTTTGCTTGATTCATTCTTTCTTCTGACCACTTCAGTACGCATTCTTTACTGTTATAATTCCTCACCATCTGAGAAAAAAAATTAATGAACTTCCGTAAAATTCAAATATTAAATTTATGTGTAAGCAATGGCTGTAATTATTGTAGGTTATAAGTAGGTATATACCTATAGTTAATATGGGGACACTGGTGGGGGTGGAGGAGTCGGTGAGTCACGGCGGTTATCTTGGATTACGTCACTTTCGGCGGCCATATTGGATTACGTCACTTCCGGCGGCCATCTTGTTTTTGAACTTGACCTTTAAACCCGGTGGCCATTTTGTTTTTCTAGAACATTCCGCCATTTTGTTTTCTGTATCATTCTGCCATTTTGATTTTCGTCCGCCATCTTGAAAATCTTTATTTATTATCCGAATTTAATGAAAACAATTAAAAAATTAAAAAAATTAAATTATAAAAATTTTAAAATAAAATTTAAAAAATATATTATTTAATAAAATTTTAATTAAAAACCTACGCATCGAACACTCCACTCCTCTACATTATGAATACACCATCTAGCACACCACACCTCTGTTACAATGACATCGTTATCGAACACCCCACTCATCCCTGTTACAATTTTTCGTTACACCGCATTCTTGAAAATAAATTTATTATCAAAATAAAAATATGTACCCTCGTTGTCTGCCAGAGGCAGCTTCCTTATTTAGTGGAGACTGCCATATTTTGATTTTCAGAATAATGGCTGCATATGTGTCTTGGGATGGTCTAAATGATTTGGTGGCCAGAGTGATACATTTAATTGTTTCTTTTTGTGTAGGAGCCTATAGTGACATGGATGAGATCACCTCCATACTTGAACTCATGCATAATTATTCGACTTGTAATTTTTACATTGGTGGTATTTGAGTGATTTTTATGTTAGATTGAATTCAAAGGGTTGTGGGGGTAGCTGCAATATGCTAATGTGTGCATTTAATTTGATGGTGTTGTGGGTTGGTTTGATAATTTATCACTATGAATTATGGATTTAATGTGGTTTTGTAGGTATGAAGTTATTTACACAAAATGTTTCGTGAGCAACTAATGTTTTGGCTCAAGTCCCCTGCTTAGTTTCACACATGCATGTGTATGTTCTGAATCCAAAAAAAATATTGGATTTCAATTTTTCTAACAATTTCCTTTCATAACTATAACATTTACCATGTCAAGTATTGTCATGTAGAAGTCTGTGTGTGTAGATAATGGATGTGTGCTGAGGGACTCTTGGGTCCACGATGGCGTGAATTGCTTGAGACTGTTGTGGATAGCACAGGCTCTCAGACATTATTGAGAGATGAGTCATGATTGTGTAATACCTCACGACCCCATCTCAAATTGGCAAAGCCAATAGTGGTTGTACTTGGTCCAAGCTATAGAGGTTAATCATACTTGTTGCATGGTTGATACATGTTTTTACCCCATACCTCTTCACACATCACAGACCTACCGAAACTCAGGAGTTGTTATGAAAACCTGCTCATGAGCTACGTTTTGTGCTAAAATTGTAACAATTTTTATGTTTGGTTGGTTTCAATCAAGGGGCTTCTTTGTTATATTGAGGGGTAGTATGATTAGTTGTAGTTTGTGGGTTAAATTTTTGGATTTCGTTTAAATGAGAGGATTTGAGGCTGTGTATTCATTTTTTTTTCTTTTTGTAGATAGCTATCTATATGATCTTTAAAATAATTTTGTTATCCATCAGAACTTTGAACATTTTTTTCTGCTAGTTTTTTCTGTGTACTTAAACTTTTTTTTGAAAATGTAGCTGTCTAGGCTTTTGAATATTTTTCAGTTTAATGCTTCTCTGAACTTAATCATTTGTGCTGAGAGGGGGTTGTGTGGACTTTGAATTTTTTTGAGCTAAATGCCCTTGTGTACTTAATCTTTTGTGTGAAAATGTAACTATATAGGGCATTGAATATTTAAGCTTAATGCTTCTCTGTACTTAAACATTTGTGTGGAGAAGGCGTTTTGTTGGCTTTGAATATTTTTCAGCTTAATGCTTCTCTGTACTTAAAAATTTGTAAAAGTTACCAGTTACCAGGACTTTGAATATTTTTTGAATATTTCTGTGTAACTTGTCAGTTACAGTAATTTTACATTTTAATGATTTGTAGATTATTTTCGGGGCAAGGTAGTGCTAACTTAAGGATTGGTTTGTTAAAGCTGTAGTTTGTAGGTTTGAAGTTAAGTATGCAAACATTTTAATGTAATGGGTAGCTACATTGTTTTCTTAAGACTTCTGGTATAGTTCTCCGTACGTCGGGCTTCCTTCGTGTGTTCCGTGCATTGAGGACAGACTACTGATTGTTGTAATGACATCAACCATGCAGAAATGACTTTAATGCCCTGCTACCTATACGGCAGATAATAACTGCTACCGTTATGAACGTTAGTGTGCTGACAACCAGCAGCATGACCTCAAGCAGATTCATCTGTGTGGAAAAATGGTTGCTCGCAGTGATAAATTGCGGTAATATCTTACATCATGCACGGGTGCTGCCCTCACGACTTCAGTCGGCTGGTGTAGTTTCTACTTCAAAACATTCGAAAACTCCAGCCATGTCACACATCATGAGAATACGGCTTGCGGTCACAACCGTAGCCAAAAAATGTATTCGTGTGGGAACTATGCTAAAGTGTTCGCCAGGGCTGGTTTAGTTGAAAGCATATACCAAATGTGCAAAGGGTCCTGATACACTAAAAACTAAAAAGCAGAAAATTGCCGCGCTTAAGCCTGTAGTCATACCTAAGCCAAGCACCAGCCGAACATAGCTGGTGACAGAGGCGGGTTTTGGCCAACATCCACGACTTCATCATTGTAGAAGTGGGAATCTAGGGTAACTTGAAGACTTGTGTGGTAGAAAATAATACTAGTTCTGTCAAGGGCACATGTACATACTTGGACTCTATCAAGGTTAAACTATTAAGCCAACTTCTAGAGTAAATTGAAGATGATGGTCCACTCAAGTATTACATCGTGCTTGATTGCAATTGTGAAAAGCCAATGGGTACGTGTGAAGACAAGAGGGCCTTCAAAACCACGAATGTTTCACTCTTTGCAGTTCGTGAAGTGGAGGATGACATTACTGAATACATCTTTAAGATATGTAAAGAGGAAGAATACTAATTATGAAAAGGGTCCGGATGGTCTTTGTCTGATATTAAGCGACTACAACTACACATTAACAAGCTTGATCTACTTCGAGCTAGCTCCTACATCGAAATACCTACCTGCATCAAAGAAAAATATGCGATGGTCAATCTGTAAATACTTAGATGAGCACATACATTTTAAGTGTGAAATTCTGGTCAAGTTAGATGCGGGTGAGCATCTGAGCATGTTAATCAGTGCTACAATGACTTTGAGGGAAGGTTCAACTTCATTAACAACGAGTTTCCCAGTCCACTTCGCCAGATCCCTCTGTTCGAGAAACAGAATCCCCGTGCCTGCATAAACATCTATAGCATCAACGAAAACCAGATGATTGTAACATGACATGTGTGGGTCTAGAAGAGAAAATATCATCACTTCAGACTTATGTTCTTGGTCTTGAAGTATGCGGTTTTTGTGAATATTGTTTTGAAATATGCTGATTTAAGTTTGAAATATGATGAATTGTGTTTGAAATATGAGTATTATTGTTTTAAATGTGTGTTCACATTAGTAATAAACACATTTGTATTATTATAGAGGAATAATTCTGAGTTAATAAATTAATTTATTGTAATGTGCTCCCAGTTTTTCTTGAGTCATATATCTTTTATTGAGTTTTATTTTTTGTATTGGTCTTGGAATATATTGAGAGATAACCGTTTTTATTTTGAATTTCTGACACCAAATAAGAAATTTCCGCATTTAAATCAGGTGGCACTTGAATAAAAACATCCATTACTCATTCGTTGAATAGGTTAAGTACAGGCGAGAAACACGCGTTTTTAAGATGATTCTCTTCCCCCTTGAGGTCTGGCAAAGCCCTCTATCTGTAAAACAAGGCTGGTTAATGTTAAGAATGGTGTGTCTATAAAAGCAAGGAAGTGAAATGGCAGCAAAATATTAGATGACTATAATGATCACGAAAATGAGAAGATGATGATACTAATAGTACTATACCAGGTCTTGTTAATTATTTGGAACTAAAAGTTAACGAAGAAAGTAGCATTTTCATGGGGAATTAAAACAATTTTACACCAAGTTCTAGTCGCCTCCATGAAATTGAGAGCACTTTAAGACAGCCTAAAGCTGAAAATGTTGAAAACTGCGATGATTCACCTGAAGCTTACAAATACTAAGTCAATGATTGAGAACTTGATGCTCACAAGATCGAATACTGTGATAAAGTATTAGGACCTAAATGATGGAAACGACTAATTAAACTTAATTATTCAGATTAGACTTTTGATGTTCAATGGGACTATTACAATTTTAATGAATTTGATGCTGGTATTAAAAAAGGAACTTCAGAGGTCTTTAAAGTATTAGTAGTTAAATTTTACGTAAGATGTTAGAAGCTAAAGAGATTTATAACACCACATGGAAATATTCTAACATATTGGTAGATAGGTTAAGACTTCTACGTGCCTCGCAAAAATGAAGAAGATTGACCGAATACCAAACAAATATGGTCTTAACTTCGTGAAATAAGAAATGCACGCTACATACAATAATAACTTGTTTTGCATGCATGTGTATAAAAGTGAAAAACAAAATTGGATAAAAAAGTTTGTTTTATTTATTGTTATCTAATTTCTAGCTAAGCTTGGGTTCTCGTAGTACAACTTCTAACTTAGAGATGTAAAATTCGTAATAAATGACTAACATAATAAAGAGTCATAATAACGTCTTTACGGCAATTGCGGTGGGTATGTGCTACATTGTAACTAAAATCATTTGGTGCCAAAAGTGGTTGGAGGCATTGTAGCCTGCTTGAGCTGGATCCTATCGTTTCCCTTAGTATTTTACCTAATGTATACTAGATATCGTATCCTACTGAGTTGAATGTTTTATCCAAATGTGTGTCCGTTTCATTGAATGTTTTTGTCAAGTCTGTAGCCAGGGGTGAATATGTAATGGTTCAAAAACCACTTGGTCTTGTAGTAAGCATAAAATACATATTTCAGGGATGTTTCTGCTCTACTGTAAGCTTTAAATTAGCTGAGTTGGTATTTTTTTACCAAAATTTTTTTCCTATATGTTTATGATGTATCCTTGTGGCCTCGTGGTCTTGTAGCCTCGTAGTATTGTATGCTCGTAGCCTAATGGAACCTTGTAGCTTATAGCTTTGTAGCCAAGAAGTATTGTAGGATTGTTTCGAATAAATAATTAAACTATGTTCACCGAGATAAAAGGATGGGTGAATAAATGATATAATCCAACTCTAAAGGAAGCCATGTGAAGGGGGATCGTAGCGAAAAAAGTAATAAGCGGATTTATATGTTACAGAAAACACAGAAAAATTGGAATAGTGCCTGTTAATGTAACATATAACAAACTCCTGGAAACTGTTTATTTTGATGCATATAAACTAGGCGTAATAAAACTTAGAGCAAAAATTGAATATTTTGTGTGTATTTATAAATGGTCTATAAATATTCCGTGTTGTTAAAATAAGTAATTACCATCCGAGATGTTACTACTTGGAAGATTTACGATGTACGGCGATACTTGGCGAATTCTATGGGTAAAAAATTCAACCTACCAAGTACCCAAGCGATTATTAATTAGAAAAATTGATGTATTAGAAAGATGATCCCTTGTTTGTGAAGTGGCTAGGATTCGATAAATGTGAAAATCAGTTGGATACAATCTACTGAAGCCATATTAATTTTAATGTTTTGAAATGTTGTAATTTTAATATTAATAAATGCAAGTCTAAAGTAAATATAAAATGTAATTATTTATGTACTGTTTGAAACTTTTTATTTGTTACCAGAGTTTGGGATGTTCGTCAAAGGTGCTTAAAATGGTATTTGGTGGCTGGGGACGCGTGGCGACAGGTCTAAATGACGCAGCTATTTGGGGTATGGACGGTTTCTGGTAGAGGGGGGAGGGGGTAGATCTTCTGACGTCAAAGGCCGTGCGTCAGTGACATGTGTGCTTGGCACGCACGAACAGGACTGTAATAGAAAGGGTAGAGGAGTGGGGATAGTTGAACAATTGCAGCCTTAGGATGTATCATTCGTAGTTATCAACAGAGCTAGTAATATGTGTCGTGCCAGCTATGAGAAAATTGCTGAGGATGAGTTCTATGCGTGCTGTCAGGAGCCTAGAGGCCATGTAGAAGCTCTTGCGATGGATGAAGACGAAGAGTCGGAAGACATCGCAGATGTACCTGTGAACACCTCCACTATGACTGTGGAGGATATTGCTGCAAGAGGGGGGGATTCTATTAAACATTTATTCCTCAATTTTCACCTTTGGATCTGTGTGATGCTTGTATAGTTGTGTGAACAGAGTAATTGATGGCTAGTATGGAAATTACTGGTGAGCGGGGTGTTGTGAAGGGGGTCGGTAACGCCTTCTGAATGGTATTGTGTTAACAAGGGGGAGAAGATGGTTTGAAGCAGTGTGTGGTTTTTTATTAAATAGTGTTAATTTTTTTTTAATATTTTATTTCCTTCGACTTCTTGCCACGACTTAAAAAAATACTATTTTCATTTAATATGAAGTGCATCTCGTAGTGGCAGTAGGTAATGGCTTTGCTCGTAGCAACTGTAGGTAATGGCTGAGGTGAGTGTTGTAACTGCATCATATACACTATAGCGATCAGACATTAAGTTGAAACGTAAAAGGTTATGTGTCGGATGTGGTCTCTCTCGTGAAGATAAGGGGATCATCTAATACAGTACAAATGTAAATCGGTATTTTTGTTTGTAGCATAATATTCCCGTGAACGATTAAAGCTATGGGTGTTTTTTCTTTCATTAAATTTTTAAGGGGGGTTGGAGGTGGGGGTTCATATATACCGAAACATTTAAAATGTCTGCTTCCGTGCAGCTCTTGTAAACACATGTACGCAAACATGTTCCTACTTAGAAGAGATTCTTATCTACTTGTGGGTTAGGACTCTGAACAATTTCTGGTTCCTGTGACGGCTATGAAGTAGTAATTAATATAATTTGATGGAAGAAAAAGTTATTAAGTATTTTTACTATAACCTTGGCATCTGCAGTGCTGAGACCTTGTTGTATGTAGTTTCCGTTTTTTGATGTATAGTGTCTGTTGTGAAAACACGTATGCAAACATTAAAAATATCTGCTTCCATGCAGCTTTTAAACCTCGAGTACGCAAACATGAAAAGAGAATATTACTTGTGAGTTAGGACGCTAAAATTTCTGGTCCGGGAAGATGGAGTAATAATTTTTTTTTTTAAATTATCATTACTTTAAATATCGCATCCACAACGATAGTATTGATAAAATATATTTTAGTTAAAACCTATAAATAATAAGTCTTTAAGATAAAATGGTGGTAACAACAACAAAATGACTGTGGATTTTGTGGATTTCAGTCTATAAGGGTCATGATAAAATGACTGTGGATTTTGTGGATTTTTGTGGATTTTTTCTATAAGGGTCATAATAATGTTGGAAGAGAATTGAAACTCGACCTTACATACACTAACGTACTTTAGAAACCTACACCCGATGATAACATCGATCAGATGAAATCAGGATAGCGGTCTCCACTAAATAAGATGGATGCCTCCGGCAGACAACGATGGTACATTTTTTTTTGATAGTAAATTTATTTTCAAGAATGCGGTGTAACGAAAAATTGTATCAGGGATGAGTGCAGTGTTCGATGACGATGTCATTGTAACAGAGGAGTGGATTGCTAGATGGTGTATTCATAATGTAGAGGAGTGGGGTGTTCTATGCGTAGGTTTTTAATTAAAATATTATTAAATAATATATTTTTTAAATTGTGTTTTAAAATTTTAATAATTTAATTTTTTATTAATTTTAAATTTTTTTCCTTAAAGTCGGATAATAAATAAATATTTTCAAGATGGCGGACGAAACTCAAAATTGCAGAATGATCTAGAAAACAAAAGGCGGAATGTTCTAGAAAAACAAAATGGCCAACGCGTTCAAAGGGCAAGGTCAAATACAAGATGGCCGCCGGAAGTGACGTAATCCAAGATGGCCGCAGGAAGTGACGTAATCCAAGATGGCCGTTGGAAGTGACGTAATCCAAGATGGCCGTTGGAAGTGACGTAATCCAAGATGGCCGCCGTGAATCCCCTACTCCCTTACCGCCCACCGGTGTCCCAATATAAACTCTATATACCTACTGTTATATTTACAGAGTTTATAAAATGCAAAAAATCTTAACTACAAACAAAATTGCAATTAATCGATTAACAGTAATCATTAGATCTAATAAAATCGATTTTAATTTATTCTGTTATATTTTTATAATTTTTATCTTTAAAATTTATTAAATTAGTTTAGATATTGTGTACTTTATAAATTAAATTCCCTACCATACACCATGAAACATGAAGGTAATAAAAACAAAAACGAAGGAATGTTTCAGTGTGATTCAAATAGCCTCACCAAAAAGAATTCAAATACCCCCACGTTAAAAAAAGTTCTAAACTTTTAATAGTTTGCAAGGAACAGTAATATATGTTGGTAAGTTCAGGACAATTTTATATGTTTAATTTAGAATAAACATAATTGTTATTTACTGGAACATGTTTAAAACCTTGAAATATCTTAACTCAAAATTCCCAAGCTAATTTTAATATAATCTTAAGAAAATACAAATTTATATTTAGAATTTACTAACTTATATTTAAAAAACAGTTTAAAGAAGGATATACGAATATTAATACTTTCTGTTCTATAAGTACAGTGACTTAAAGATAGTTCACAATTAAGTTGCAACTATTAGGATCTTTCTCTTGAAATGATCACAAAAGTTTACTTAAAGGTATTAATATCTTCATATTTACAATTAATTATTAAACATTACTCTTTGCCAGAGTGGTAAAGTATTCGTCACTTAAATCACGAAACAGTAATGTTTTGATTTATTGGTACCTGCCCCGCCTCGAGTTAATTTTTTGCTTATGTAATTTTTTTTATTTAGGTTCTATGTAAGTCTCATATTCTATGCGCTTGCGTATTTTTTGGGTTGAATTTTAATTTCAATTTTTTTAAAAGGATCTGTATTTGCACGTTTATATATTTTTTAATTTGCTTATATTGATTGGAGGTGGTCCAGTTTATGTGTAAATTTGTAAACTTTAAACTATATGTATTATCTTAGTTTTCTATTTTACGTTCTCAATCGTACCAGGGAAGTACCATAATTGAGTAGGCATATGGATGTGGAGCCTACCATAACGTATCGACGTTTGTGCTCCAACTATGGAACTAATGCAATTATTTCGGCGTTTTTTGTCGGCGCGCGCGGCGCACGAGCGCATGCGCGAAGAGCCGAGGTGCACCACCCCCCAACAGTTGCTGCTACCACCTTGTATGGACTACACGTGTGGCTGAGCGAGCTGCCAGGTGGATGAATGTGGACTAAGACGGCCCGACTAGCTGCGAGGTTTGGCTACAACCCGGCCTCCAGATCGTGTCGCGTCTCCCTAGAGCCACAGACTACCAAGTACGGCCATAGGTAACTTATTTCTTACAGCTTACGCAAGTCTGTGACCGTGCCTGGTATTTGTGCGCAGGGTACGATTTTTAGACAGAAAATAACGTAGGCATAACTATAACCTTAATTTTGGTTCACTGAATATACAATCTCTGTGGGCGTCTTTGTAACCAATTGCTAGCAGTGAGTGCCTTAATTTGCATTTCGATAAAGAACAGTACTGTCGCGCTACTGACCACCCAAAATTCAAGCTATCCACCTTCGATGGCTAATCGTCGTGGGCTGTCTAGAGGTGACAGATTGAGGCAGCTGCTGAAGAGAATGGCTGAGGCGAGGAAGAGAATGCAACAGCACTAATTCTGGCCATGCGAGGATCTCTGCTCTAACTTCTTCAGACCATACTAGTTCCGGAGAAGAAGGACTTTGCTGTACCAGTAGAAAATCTTGAGCTGAGGTATGGCGATCGACACATGGGCGAGGTTTATATAACAGTCCTCAAGACACATCACTAGTGATCCCCTAAAACATTCCCGGAATTGCAAGCTCACATAGATTGACTCATGCACCTCGCCTACCGACAGCAGATATCCACCAGTGCATTTGTATATGGACTCAGAGATGTAGATATTAAGCAGTCTGTTTGTTTGGCCTGGCACAAGAAGAGCTGCGATGCCTTGGTACATGCCTTGGAAATATAAATAGCATGCAGTGTTTCAAGAGACACCAGCACCAAGACAACGAGATCTGGACTGGAGCCCTACAATGGAGGGAATGCCAGAAAAACCATTAATGAAGGAGTTATCAGGGCATTAAAGATGTCCCTGAATGATACTTTAGGTACCCAAATCCAATTATCAGGTGGATGCCCATGGTGTTTCGTCTACCAAGAAATAGGAAACATCCAGTGGGACTGCCTGACACACGGGAAGACATTGCAGCAAGATGAGAAACATGAAGAGCAGCAGGGAAACGAGCAGTAGCTGCTGTGTGGGGGCGCATATCAGCTCTACAGAAAATAGTGTCCCCTAGGGATTTACTTTGTAGAAGCCATGACATCTTGTTGTATAATGGATGAATCAATTGCAGACAGTGTTTACTTAATGTTGAAACAGAAGCAACAGCATCTATGTTTCGCTCAGACATTTTAAGTATAACACCCATCTGAAGATAACAACCATCCCAACAGACTCAAAACAGCCACTGGAGACACTTCAAATTTGCATGAAAAACTGGATTTGAAGGTTAGGATTGGAACTTGGACATTATTATACTTTTTTTCCTGATGTCAGTAATGAGGTAATTCTAGTAGTGGACATAATGAATCAATATGGATTCATTATATATAAGGAGGGACAGGTACTTTATATAAAAGGGGAAGAGGTTGCTTTTTGACCCCGGCCAATCGGAAGTTCCGTAATGCAAGTGGTAGTTAGCAAATCGATTCAATTTCAGCAAACCATGAGCAGATTAATAGCTGCTAGTATAATGTGAGACCTTAGGGGCAACATAAGCAATCTGTATAGCCAAATTTGACATTAATATTGGAGAAGCTTCTGGTCTCTCGAAGCAATGCAAAGGTTGGCGAGGTTGTACCAGCCAGAGTGGCCAACCTAAATCCTCGAACAAGGTTTCTGAAACATGGATATCCATTAGCTAGCTGTGAACCAGTCTCTTGGGTAGGCCATTTTGAGTCTTCTTAACCTAATAAGGATACCAAACAACCACTGAAACATTATTTACAACAGTTATTAAATCAATTTTAAGATAATCTTTCAAATGAGGAGTTGGAAGAAGTTACTGCATTTCTGGAAAGTAACCAGGATGTATTTCCCTCAACGGATACGATATTGGCAGAACAAGCCTCGTCTACCATGGGTCAACACATGTGATGCAGAACCAATCCAACTAGCACTATGGCAGCGGCCTAGAGCAAAACAGGAAGAAGCAGAGTTGACTGCAGGTATGATAGAGGGAGATGTAATAGAACCATCAGTAAGCCCTTGGGTTTTCCCAGTCATTTTAGTAGAGAAAAAGGATGCTAACTGATGTTCTTTGTGGAATACAGGAAGCTGAACAGCATCACCAAAAAGGATAGCTACCCCCTCCCGCATATCGATGACACACTTGACAAACTTTCTGGCAAAAAATAGTTCTCTACACTGGACCTGAAGTGTGATTACTGGCAAGTGGAGCTGCACCCGGAGGATAAAGAGAATACTGCTTTCTCAAAATGGAGTGGGTTGTTCTAGTTCACTGTATTTTATTTGGGTTATGTAATGCCCTTGCAAATTTTGAGACATTGATGAAACCTGTTATGCATGGCTTGACTTGGAAAACATGCCTAGTATACCTGGATAACATAATTGTAGTGTGAAATACTGTGAAATATCATACGGGAACCTTCAAAATGTTTTCGACAGGCTTCCACATGCACAACTTAAGTTAAGTCCTAAGAATTGCTTCTTGTTCCAGCATGAAGTAACAGTCCTGGGACATATTGTATCGCAGGATGGAATACGAACAGACCCTGAGAATATCTGGTCTGTTAAGGAGTGACCCCAACCTAAAAATATGCATGATGTGAGGAGTTTCTTTGACTTTATACCTACTAAAGGTGGTTTGTACCTGGGTTCGCAGCAGTAGACTGCAACTATTGCAAATGGGCAAATAAAAATGAGAGAATCGATGATGTTCGATGAACAAACATAACTAACAGGGAAGATATATAGGATAATGCCAACTTGAAAGCAGCACAGCAACAAGATCCTGACCTGGGACCCATTATAATCTGGCTAGAGAATGGTACTGGACATCCATCATAGCATGAGATATCCAGTAACTGAAAGACTATGAACGCTAATTGGGCACAGTGGGATTTCTTAAGGATGGTGAAAGGACCGCTAATGAGGGGGAAGGGAGGGTCCAAATAGAAAAGTAGTTACCATGCAACTACTCCATCCGAAGTGTCTATTGTCAGAGGTGTTGAAATAAATCCATGATAGTACCTCTGGTGGTAACCTAGACATGACCGAAACATTAACTAAGATTCATCAATGCTACTATTGGTTGAAGTGTCTCCAGGATGTGGAGGCTTGGTGTAGACAATGCGAAGTATGCTCGTCTATAAAAGGGCCACAACACCAGAGCCATGGGAAAATTAGAACCTACAATGTGGGAGCACCATTTGAGAAGATAGCCATCGACATCGCTCGACCATTTCCCTATACTAAATATGATAACCGGTATATTCTGGTAGAAATGGATTGCTTCAGTAAGTTTTTAAAGGCTTATGCTCTTCGTAACCAAGATGCCACTATCACCATGGATGCAATAGTCAACAACTTCATTTGCAAATTTGGGGTACCAATAGACTCCACTCAGACCAAGTCTGAAATTTCAAGTCGACAGTATTTCAGGAGGTTTGTCGGTTGCTGGTAATAAATAAAACCAAGACTACAGCCTTATATCATCAGTTCAATGGTGTGGTACAGAGGTTCAAAAGAACTCTTGAGGAAAACCTTGCCAAGGTTGTGGATGACCATCAACAGGATTGGGATCAACATATTCAGTTATTGTTGATGGCATATAGGGTTGCTATCTATGACTCCACTGGACATACCCCTGCGAGTATTTTTTTGGACATCAAGTTCGGCCATCCTCGCCAAGAGCTGACCAGAACCACCGACTATAACAACATTCTGGTGGAGCATATAGCACTTATGTATAATCAAGCTCTTAAAAACCTTAGAATAGCAACAAACCAAATGAAGATGAGGTATTACCTGAAGGCTAACTCGACCATATATCAGGAAGGCGATTGGTGTAACTGAAGAACCTGCAGCGAAGGAAGGGCAGGTGCCCTAAGCTTCAAGTGGCATTTGAAGGTCCATATGAAGCATTCAATAAGCTCAATTATGAGGTCTACCGCATCCAGAGAGGAAAGAGCGGGGAATGTTAAAGGTAAATTTGGACTGATTGAGAGAATATGCTGGTAGAAGTGTGCTACCCATTCAGGATAAACAGGTTTAAGAAGGGGGCAGAGTTACAAAGTGTGCCGGAACCGAGGCCGCAGGGTGAGCCAGGTACCTGCGGGTCAGTCAGCCACTCCAGTGGCTCCTGGGCAGCTTGCGGTAATGCACGACCTGCTTATGTAACGTGTGCCTCTGAGAATTAGCCCGTATCTCGCTAAACCGCCCTCAAACCTGCGTCCTCCTTCATGTCCACCCTGTAGCTTTCTGGAGGTCTCTGTGGGCTTCTTTGAGGCCGCGCTTGGAATAACTTGACTCCGATGCATTTTTTGGATGTTTCGAGCTTCGGGATGAACCGTGATGCCGCGACATGTCACAACCAATCCAGTCACTACCAGAAAGACTGTTACTGGTATAAAAAGTGGTAACGCTGTCTTCCATGGCAGTTCTGGAAGAGTGGATGTTGCGTGAAGTGCGAGTCCAATTAGATGAAAATATACTTAAATTTTATTTCTCCCAGTACTTGGCTAAACAAACGAGTCAGTACCTGTGCACTGGTGGCCAACCCAAATAGTACGAACTTGTCCCAGTAGAAGTTTTAGGGTACACAAAAGCTAGTGGTGTGTTTCAATGTTTGCGAGATTTGGATTTGGTGGTTAGCCAAGTTAAGGACAAATACACTTAAATAATTGGTTTTACTGAACTAATGGAAGTCAGTATTGGGATCTGGTAATAGTACTGTTTGATATAGGTTTTTTCTGAAGTCAATTACAGTGTATTGATATCTACTTTCAGGAACCAGAAAGGCAGGATAACTGAATAAAGAAGATGATGGACCGATAAAATCTTTGTCTAACAAATGTTGTATATGATTACTCATAATTTCAATTTTGGGGCCTAAAAATTAATAAGGGTGACTTTTTACTAGAGTTTAATCCAAAATTGTATTTCGTATTAAATTAAGGTGAGTGTGCCCTAACGTTTTTATTAATTAATCCAAAAATTTACCATATAAATGTCTGATCAGCAAATTGTTTCTCTCGGCTGAGATGGTCCAAACAAAAAATATTTCCATCTTCCGCATTTGTTCCTAATGACTTCATATTTTTGATACTGGCGCCATAAAGGGAAGAAAACTTGCTTATTAAATTTAAATTTAAAATTGCCTTCTTTAATCGTCAATCGCTAAGCTGGTTTTGGCAATGAAATATGTGCCTAGAATGATATCAATCGCTAAATCATTAGACACAACAAAAAGAAACATCCTTGAAAATATTTCGATTTTGACTTAAATAACTGCAACTTTTAGAATATTCAGTAGCTGTTCTGAAGCCGTAAAACCTTAAGGATACAGGTTCAGTTTTATTAACTGGATTGTTTTTCTGCAATACTTTGAAATGTGTTCCCTAAATGAAACTACGCATTTATCCCGAGTTAATCAAGCCTGGAAAGTCATGTAGGCCTATTAGTGTACCAGCATTGGGTCAAACTATTGAAATATTTTCCGAAAACGTTGTGGAATTTTCTTTGACTGGAATGTTTGGAGTTAGCATGTCTTGCATTGTCTAGAGAATGTTACTGGTTTTCGTGGTAACTTGAGATTTCTGGACTCTTTTAGAGGATATTTTCTTTTTTACTTTTGTTATTTGGATTTTTCCTAGATTGACTGTATTTTTGTTTTTCTTGAATCTGACATTTAGGTTGGGTAATTCATTGTGGTTTCTGTTGAAGGTCTTGGCTGGTGATAGCTTGCCGCAAGGACGCTCATGCTCGGCTGACGCGCGGTAGGTGGTGTAGCCCACGACAGCTGCCGCGCTCGGAAGACAGTGGAAAAGGGGGAAGGGGGCTGCTTGACGTCACCCGCTCAGGAGTTGGCAGTAGGGTTCAGAACCAGGAAATCCCATTCCCGAAATTACCTGGAATTCCCGACACTTTTGACATAGTAAAAGAACCGGGAGTTTAAAATCGATTTTAGGTTCTTTCAGTACTTTCGGAACTCAACATCGACAGCATTAAATTTAGTTTTTACTGCGCGCTAGGGTTACTCGCATCAAATTTTGATACTCTCCTCTGGCAAGGCGATCAATACCGGAGGGGGTAGGGAGAGGGGAGTAAATCTTCCGCGCCCGGCAAGCACTTCTCAGTCGCCAGTCGGTGTGCTAGTGCCTGTGGTTGCTGCGCCCGTATTCTTTAAACGACGATTTTTTTTGTTTTATTTTGTTATGAAAATAATACATGTTATTTTGAGTTATTTTTGCATGCATTAAAATTATAATTTATTTAAAGTAGCTTGGCTTCTGGGTTATAGCCGTGTCCTTGATGAATAATTCACCCACGTTTCAGTGGACATTGCGGTCGCCATCATCAGGGAGCAGTTACCTACTGCTCCCTGAAGATGGCGACTGCAATGTCGACCGAAACGTTGGTTAATTTTTCATCAAGGACACGGCTTCAAGCTAGAAGCCAAGCTACTTCAGACAATGGCCGTGAAAGCCTGCGAACATTATTATTTTTTATTTATTTATTTTTCAAAGTTAACATTAAGAGTAAGGCTGAGAATAAAGTGATATGTTCACGTTAGTTTGCAATACTGTTTGCAATAAAAAAATGCAACACAAATGTTTAACTTTTACTTTTGGTCACTAAAACTTGTTTAGTTGTTCAAAACTAACTCTAAATACATCAACCAACGTCTGCTGCGCCATTAATAAAAAAAAACCTACCTAGTACCGAAATTACCGGAAATTCTCGGTTCCCTTGAAGACTATTACCGAAATTCAAGTTTCTGAAAATCGGTAATGGTTCCGAATATCCTAGTTGGCAGACCTGCCCACTGCCAAAAGCTATGCCTTAGCTCACACTGTGAGAGAGGAGGGGTGATGTGTAGAGTTGGTAACACTAGCAACATGGCGGCGAGCGAGGGTTCATAGGAAGCTATGGGTGGAAAGTAAACAAGGCCGAGAAACCCGGGGGAAGTACTCAAAAATGTGGTAACCACCCTAGTCTGATCATTAGTTATTACTGTAGGCCATCAAAGAGAAACTAAACAAAGCCAAAATAAGATACCGCGAAGTCATGTCAGTAAATAAATTAAGAATAGAGTGAATTATGCTCTGGCGTCCAAGGAAGTTCAAAAAGCGACTGGCGAGGGATGCTAGGGGTTTAATATGTCCCGAAATGCACTATGGTCAGTGTAAAAAAACTAAGTGTCAGGTAAGGGGTGGAAAATATTATAATAAACATAAACAATAGTTAACTTAAAAAGTTTTCTGCCTGCGACCAAGGCCAGCGAGACAGAAGACGAAGACAAAAAAAAGCTTACTGTCTGTACAAAAGAAACAGAGATACTGTTATATTTAATTTCAAAGACGTGATGGACAATAACAAACAATTATGTCTATGTGACATGTAAAAACTGGAGCGTTAAAAAAGTGCTTATCTAAAAAACAGATGCATGTTTTGGTAAGTGAAATTTGTCTGTGTGCGGATAATTACTTTACCGAAACCTCTTGAAATATAATTACAGAAGTAAAACTTAAACTATTAATTATTAACAATTAAAGTAAACTATAATTAATAAAGCACTGAAAATTTCTGACACAGGTTAACTTATTATTACCAGTGACAAAAAAAACATTAACTTTCAAACACAAACCTGGCTATTGTTATTAAATCAACTAATTATTTTGACTTTTAATGTTAACTTACAGAAAATGATCACGCTCGTGACTACCACTTTGCAACCGTTCTACTTTTGGAGCTAACATTTGTAAATAGTCTTGGAAAGCATGACTACCATTACATGTTACAATTAATATTTGCTTGGTGGATCGGAGTCTTTGTAATGACCCAGGTTTATTGTTAAAGAAATAAAAACAAACATAGGTTATATTCTGATACCATATCTTTTACAGATCTTTTCCCTTGTAAAGTTCCTTTAAAATGTAGATTTTAAAAAAATATTGACATAAACAATTGAAGTTGACAGAAAAAGAAAAAAAAAGAACGGCCCTTGAACATGTGCTTAAAGCAAGGTCTTAGCATTAGATATAGTCTATTTATAAGTAGGTATGTAATATATCCAGAACATGGTCAGTACTTTGCCCTGATACTGTTTTAGAGAGTAAAAATTTGGTGATTTCCTTATGTAGAAGTGGGTAGAGTTGAACCCACAATTATGTGGGTCTAAGCCATGCCCTCAGAACATTAGGCATGATGAGGACAAGTAGGAGCACCGGAGCATTCGTGCTCGGTAGAATATACAACATTAGTGAAAACACAAAATAAAAGAAATAACAAACAAAACCAGCAAAGGAAAACCACATACCTGAAATAATTTTTTTTGTGGGAAAGCTAACCCATGCTTATACGACTACATGGCGTATCTACAGCGTGTCCGGAAGCGATCGTGATACAGAAAAATCTCCTGACGTGACGCCGAGAGCCATGGGGCTTAGGAAACTTAATGTATTAGTGCGCGGGGTGGCGAGTGAAGTACCCGCAGCAGAGCAGTCCAAGCCTGAGGGTATGGGTCCAAAAGGGAGGGAACTTTATTTGGTTGGGTTGGTGGTGGCTCACCCACAGAACTGAAAGGGAACCCAGGAGGGGGAGGGGGGCTTTAAATAACTGATTGGCCATAACATGGCTCTGTGTGGCAACATAACAAACTATAGGACTAAGTTTCCGAAAAGACCGGTAGATGGCACGCCGAGCTCAGGTGTAGTCCGAAGGCTAGTAAAGGGAGTGTGGAGGTGGCTCTTCCTCATGGCCTTACCTTAGAATCACCAGGAATCCAAAGGTTACATCCTCAATTGGTCCGCAGGCTGCGAACGGGTCCACCATAATGGGTTGCAGGCATACATTTTATAGATCTCCCAAGGGTTGTATGGGATGCTCGACTAAGAAAGAGGCAAGGGTCCCAAATATGGAGGGGCGTTTGTCTTAGCGTAGCACAGAATTTTCAGGCCCCGGGAGGGGAGTGGAGGATGCTGGGGTATGCGTGTGCAACGGAAGCTCTGGCCGTGTCCGAAAGCGCGGCCCCCTGCACGGGGAACGGAGACAGTACAGACAGTACGTGTGGAGGAGCGAGAGAAATAGAAGGCCAGAGCCAGTATGGTCTGCGAACCGTTGAGGCCGCGGGCACAAGGCTGTGGCTGGGTGAGGCGACACGGTTAGCATCCAAGCCTCTTATGAAAATGGCTAAATAACAGTCCAGAAAAAAAATTAAGAAACCAAATAAAGGTAAAAAATTTTCAAAGGTTAAAATAAAACACTACAGGTGTCAAAAAGTGGTACAGGCTGAAAAATTCCCCTTGGGTAAATCTGGAAAACATCATGACAAGACTGAAAAACACCTCGTAAACCGGAAATAAACTCTGGGAGAGAACACCTTAGACAGTCCGAAAGACATCTTGACAAGACCTGAAGTCTTCTCGTTGACAAGTTCGGATGTTATCATGAGAATAATGGTATTGGATCTTGATAATACCAGAAGCCAACTGTTTAGCCATGTTCAGAAGATTTCATGTCAAAGAAATGGAATGACATTTTGGCAAGACCTTAAGCCAACAAATCAAACAAGTCCAGACGACAACATGACAAGGCCGGAATGACATCATTTCAATGCCAGGAGCCAACACATCAGACAATACCAGAACGACATCTTGACAAGAATGGACGCAATCACGTCAGACAAGTCCAGAAGAGAGCATTACAAGGCCTGAAGACTTCCCGTTTAAGTTTCTGGGGGGTTGATCATGGCGAAACCGGAAAGCCAGCATGTCAAATCCGGAAGACTCCTCATTAACAAAGGTGGAAGTTAATAAATACAATACTGGAAAACAAAACATCAGATAGGTCCAGCAGACATTATCACAAGACCGCAAGACTCACAGTGGACAAGCTCTGAAGAAATCATGGCAAGACCAGAAGATTTCCCGCCAGACAAGTCTGGAAGACATCATGATAAGATCGAATACACCTCGCAAGCCTGGAAGAAAAACCAGATGCCAACATGTTAGACCCGTCCAGAAATATTATTACATGACCGAAAAACTCCTCTTATATAAATCTGAAGACAACATGACAAAACCGGAAGATTTTTTTAGACAAATCTAGAGGACATCACCAGAAGACAAGAAGACATTTCATGATCCCGGATTTAAAAAACTAAGAGGCATGAAAGAAGATGCCAGTTCTCCTACGAATGAATCGATTGAAAATCGAAAATCAGCAAGAGGAATAGAGACTAATGGAAAATTAATTATGAATACTCGGATGCAAATACAATTACAAATTAAAGCTTATCGTGAGACCCCGATGAAGATAACTTTTAAAGGTTTTAGATATTCCTTAGCAAGACAATAAATATTTCTCAATGTAAAAATAGCAGTAAGATGAAGTATTTCGTAGGTAATAATATATAATAAAATTAATCCTTTTTTATAATTATATGTTTATACAATGTTTTATCATATATATAGAATACAATCAGGATATGAAACATTTATGAAGTGACAAAGTACACCTAGGAAAACAAGATAGTAATATATTATAAGCAATATTTCTGAAGATAATAAAAAAATGTGAACAACTATAATCCTAATGCACCAACGAGGGACTTCATTCAAAAGAGAAAACGATAATTGCCAAAACATTATGAATAATCTTCCTGAAACGGTCCTGCTGAAAATGATGTATGCACCTGTCACCATACCGCCCGCTACACCCCAGTGCTGTGCGAGTTGCCGCGCGGGCCAGGCGCGTGTTTCGCTGACGTCCTGTCGAGCAGAGATGCTGCACGGTACATTACTGCCGTATCCTTGAGATCCCAGTACGTTACAGAAAATTAAAATAGTGGACTACCTTTTCTATCATCCGACGGAATAAAGCTTCCTGAAACCCCTAGACAAGAGGGAAACGTTTTATTCCATTAATTGACTTTAATGCCGATTTTCATCAGTTTTATTTGCACAAAAATTATCTTAAGGATACTGCATTATCTACTCAGTAAGGGCCAATTACATTTTCACCGAATATTAATCAGTTGAATTTTTGGTAGCCAAGCTTTGAGCAGAGTAACGCAGAATTTTGCAACGTAGTTGGATCACAAGGATTCCAATAAATTGAAATCCTGCTTTGATCACAACAGAAATACTTTAGAGCAAAATTGGCAAGTAACTATTTTCTAGTACAAGATAGAAAATAAAGTGTGACCTGTTCAAAGGCATAATATCTTACAAAAACGTTTCGTGAAAAAAAAAAAAACATATTTTTTTATTTATTTGTGTGCTCAACTTTAAAGATAACAATAAAAAAGGTGTAATATGTGTAAAGTATGATAAGAGCCATTACAAAAAAATATATACAATACTGAATACTGATCATATACACAAACTATAGTCAACGACCAAATCCATAGGATAACATATTAAGTCGAACCCACAATAACGAACGTTTAAACGTTACAAAAGAATATATTGCGGTATGCGTGCGCTTCAAGGCATAACTTACACATGGCGTAGCTTCAGCGAGCTGCACCGTGAAAAGTTCAAAACTGGAAATTAATTTCACTCTCAAACAATCACTTTAGTACTGACAAGGGTCCCTAGGAATTGACATCCCTACTAGCCCAGGCAAATTAGACATATGCTTCCCGAAAAATCATCCAAAGCTGGAAAGTGTTTTAATACATTTTGGGGGTCCCAAATAAGAGTCCTGTGAGTTTGCGATGGATTCTAACTTCTGCTTAAGTTTTGGGAGTCAAAAAAATGCGGAATTTTCGCACTTTGTTTAGTTTTTCGCTTATAACTCCTAAACGACGCATCCTACAGAAAATTTTATTTGAACTTTTTTTACATATCATTAAATCCTGCTTCGAATGGTTTTTAGTCTGTCAAAATCAGCTTAGCCATTTAGCCGCAATCGATTTTAAAATTTGGGACATTTTTACCAACTTGGCTAAAAAGTTGATTCTTTGTTTAGTTTTTCGTTTACCACTCCTAAACGACGCATCCTGAAAAAAATTTTACTCATAGATTGTTTTAAGAGCATTAAATTCTACGTCTAATGGTGTTCACTCCGTCAAAATCAGCCTAGCCATTTAGCCACAATCGATTTTTTAAGTTGGGCCATTTATACCAACTCTCATGTCTCATGAAATATTTTTTTTTCCAATCGTGCAGTTTTCGAAGTGGCGAATGAGCAAAACCGGGTCGGCCTTGACAACCCAAGAGCAGCCACCGGTCCCTTATTTCTCACTCTCTCTCTATTCCCTTCGTCTGTCTCCCTTCATACCCCACGGCGCCTCACATAACGGGGCGCCTCCCTTCTTCTATTCATATCAGTGTACAGCCGGATTCAGTTGTGTGAAGACGTTCAAAATGTAAAGTAATTAGTTCGTGTGTTATACGACGATGTCGCCTCCGAGTCGTGCAATAAGTTTGTGGTTTTTAAACTGACTTTATAGAAATGGCAAGCATGCAGTGTTTTATTTGTGGTTATGCTGTCAAAGAGGACGATGAAAGAGGCACAATCAAGGAAAGGGCTCTGAAAACCTTTATTGATGCCAGCAAGAGGAGGAAGGATGGCCATGACAAGTGGTTGGCGCAGCAAACTTCAGTAATAGTACACGAAAAGTGTAGGAAAGGTACATACATTATTACATTATTTTAGGTGTACATTATTATATTATTAATAATTCCATCACAGCATGTTTCATCATTGTATTGTTGAATCTTGACTTTTTTTTTACTTTCCTTACAACCTATATCATTATTATATTATTTTACTACACATTACTTACTTACTTTACATTATTTTACTACTATATTATTATTACTTACAACCTATATTATTATTATATCATAGGATAAGGAAAATATTGCATTCCACCTAATTTTTCGAATTGGAGTTCTCATCATAACTTTTCAATTCAATGTCCCCCGAGTTCAAAAAGTGGTTTTATAAGTTGGTCTGTATGTATGTATGTCTGTATTCACACTACCGTCCGAACGGATTAACGTACAGCCATTAAATTTGAAACTTTTGAATTTTTAGTTTTCGAGATAAACGGAAAATTTTTGTACAGAGATCCGTATCAGGTATCCCAGATGATAATCTTAAAGTTTGCGCATTTCGAATTTATTTTAACTGGGTTCCTTTCTGATGATAAATTACTTGGTTCATTTATATCCCCGGAAAACGTGAGTTTGAAGTACATTTGGAAGGTAAAGAAGGTAGTGTGATGTTCCACACCAGATTTATGTTTCTTCTTTTCCAGGTGCCTACACAAAGGAATCTAGTATCTTGAAAGCTGAGAAAGAGGCGCAAAAGGCTCGTGTCACAAGGAATCAAGTGAACGAGTTCGACTTCAAGAGGTTATGTATTTATTGTGAAAAAGATGCATCTCAAATTTTTCAGGACCAACAAGTGAAAAAGGCTCGAGATGTTCGAGAAACCGTGCATAAGGTTATGACTTTCGAGACCATTGACACCATAAGAAATGCTGCCAGAGCTAGAGGTGATGAATGGGGTGAGAGTGTTCTGCGTAACCTCACCTCTGAAACCGATTTAGTCGCAGCTGAAGGTCGGTATCACGGCATGTGCAAACGTAATTTCTTCTTGGTACGTTCTCAGGCTGCTGCAGGCCCTTCTGGTGTTAAAAAAGCTCGGGGGCGGCCCGAGAATGTTGAAATGGCTGAGTGTGTTAGCTTCATCGTCAAGTATATGGAACAGAATGAAGATTTTTGTCAATTTTCACTGGATGCGATTCTCCAAGCATACCAAGGCAGTATTCCCAGGAAGGACCATATTCTTGACAAGTTATCTGAAAGATTAGGAGAAGAAGTAATTGTGGTGCGTGGGAGCAATCAATTCAGGCAGGCAACAATATGCTACCGAAACACAGGACACAAAATTCTGACCAACAGCTGGTATCAATCCAGAAGTAATGATGTAGATGAAGAACGTATGAGAGTTGTGAAAGCAGCCGCCGAAATAATACGTGAGGACATCAGATCAATGGTGTATACCCTGGATAAATATCCCTCTCCTGACATGTTTTTACAAAATGCAAGCGATGACATCCCACATTCTCTCCAGTTACTTCTGGAAACCATTACAACTCCTCGAAAAAAGAGAGCCGATGAGGAGAAGAATTAGAGAGAAGAAGAAAATGGAGAAGAAAGTCCAAGCCATTGCTCATTCTCTGATCACAGCAACCCGACCACAGTTATTTACGTCTCCCATCTTGCTCGGGGTCGGAACTCTGCTCTACAGGAAGTACGGGTCAAGACATTTGGTAGACGTACTTTCAGCCTTGGGATTCAGCTCTTCATATGGAGAAGTCAGAAAATTTGAGGTATCCACTCTGCAGCAGTCCCTGGATATTACAGTGAATAACTCTTTCACTCATTTCGTTTTTGATAACGCTGACATCAACATGGACACTATTGATGGTCGAGATACATTTCATGCTATGGGAGGCATCCAATGTTTTACGCCAAATAAATCACTGATCCCAAGGGCTCCTATTGAAAAGGTCAAGACCATACCAAAAGCTACCTCTTTGAAAGAATATGGGAGCATTCCGCTGCAGCACTTTGACCAACCAAGTGAAGGTGGTTTAGCCACCCTGGCTGTGAAGACCATAACTGACAATGTGGAGAGAGAAGTATTGCCAAGGTCGGCAGATTTGCTCTGGATGTTTGGGAAGTGGAATGATGATATCGACCTTCCAGGGTGGAACGGCTTCATGGAGACCATAACATCAAATGAGCCTTACAAGACCTCATGTATACTGTGCCTCCCGTTCATTAGAGCCCCTCCCTCAGATTTCGATACAATCTACACAGCCCTCACAACAGCTGCTGAGAAATGCAGAGAGCTCCGCCAAGGCTGCTGTTTTGTCACTTTGGACCATCCACTCTGGTTAAAAGCAAGGAAAATTCTTGCTTCTGTCAGCCCAGATAGCGAGTTGAGTTGTGTTACCGTGCGGCTTGGGGGTTTTCATTTGCTCATGTCCTACATGGGCACAATTGGCTTCATTATGGACGGCAGCGGCCTCCAATATTTGTGGAGTGTTTGCTTCGCGATGGCATCCACAAAAACGATGATGTCAGGCCACTACTATTCCCGAGCTTTTCGATATCATATATTGGCCCAGCTCGCTTTGGCTAAAATAATTCTACAGTCGATGTCCAAATCTCAAGAAACAAAGCTGACAGACGAAGAGACTGATGCACTATCGTATTTCATAAAGGATTTTACATCAGAAAGATTTGACATTAACAACCCAAATGTTGACAGTCTTATGGAAAAGTTCAAAAGACAATTGGAAATCTTAGAGGAACGAGGAAGCACAGCACAGCTGTGGGTGCAGTATTTCAGGATGGTGTCAGTCCTCAAACAATTTATCAAGGCTGAAAGATCTGGGAATTGGATGTTACACCTGCAGAGCATCAGAAACATGATTCCATATTTCCACGCCAGCGGACACTTCAACTACACAAAAGCTAGTCAACTCTACCTGCAGGATATGGAGAAGCTCGATAAAAAACTGACCCATGCTGAATATCTACAGTTCGTTGTACAAGGTTACTTCACAATAAGGGGTATCGAAAAGCATTGGTCCGGAATATGGTCAGATATGACCATCGAGCAAGTGCTCATGAGAGCAATATCTTCTTGTAGAGGGCTATCCCGTGGGCGGGGAATCAGCGATGGGACTCTAGCCCGGTGGATCGCTGGCATGCCCACTGCCGTGGATGTTTTTCATCAAATTGAGGAGTACTGTGAGGTCTCCTTCTCAACATCCGATCAGCATGTTGACACGACAAACTCCAGAATACGGAGGGACGACAGCGATTTGCAGAAATTCAGCGAATGGTTTCAGTGCCATGACCCATTCCCTAAAATGAGTTCCCTCATGTCCATCAGCACAGGAATTATAGCAGATGACAGCATCAACTGCCACAAAGCTTTTGAAAAGGGCACAGCCAGTATGAAAACCATTGAAGGGAAAAATTTCAAAGAACTTCAACTTAGCAGAAATAACCTAGTGGTGCCTCTACGAGCCGTGAAGGCTACAGCAAAGATCAACGGAGAATCAGCCCCTATCAGTCCGGACACGATTTTCCCCCGCATTCCATTTCACATAAAATCACAGCTTCAGCTTGAATCGTACTTTGGATTCGAATTGGCCCCGTACCCACTCCCACTGTTTGATGATGACGGCATGATGCGGAAGAGTAGAAAATCTGAACTGTACAAACTGTTCACTCCAATCAAAGTGGATTTCACTGTGAATGCAGACTACATAGTCGATGGTGGTTTCCTCCTGCACAGAGTTGTGTGGAACAGCGGAGAACAGTTTTCCAATATCATTCACAAGTATGTAAATTACGTGAAATCCAACAACAAGTCTGACAGTATTACCATAGTTTTCGATGGATACCCAGAGGATGTGGCTGAGAAAAGTATAAAGTCTGCTGAAAGAACGCGAAGAGCCCGTGCTATGTCATCTTCGTCGGTTATATTCCAGGAACATACCAAGGCCACAATGCCGAAAGATCGTTTCTTGTTGAATGATCACAACAAGAAATGTCTCTTATCGATGCTGACAAACCAACTGATGGACGAGGGCATTCACGTGAAACAAGCCTTGGAAGATGCAGATTCTCTGATTGTAAGCACAGCAATGGAGAGGCCTATAGAGGGAGGCAATGTTTTCATAGTGGGAGAGGACACCGATCTGTTGGTCCTGCTCACTTTCCATGTTTCTGTCTTTGAAGAGCCCATCTCCAACGTGTTCCTAATAAAACCCGGGAAGCAGAACCAGAATACTGTCGTTTACAGTCCGAGCAATTTCCGGCTGCCTGAAAACATGAGGAAGCATGCCCTGTTTCTCCATGCCTTCACGGAGTGCGACACCACATCCTCATTTTTCCGCCAGGGGAAAATAAAATTGATCAAGAAATTCATGGCAGACCAAAACCTCCTTCATCGGGCCTCTATTTTTCTTGACCCGATCGCATATTCTGATCAAGTTGCAGAGGCAGGCGTTCACTTCATAAATACCTTGTAAATGGGTGGCAGCAGCAAGTCCCTAAATCAAGTGAGGTTTGACCTCTTCCAGAGGTCGCTTTCAAAAAAGAATTTCGACTTGGCGTCCTTGCCTCCTACAGAAGCGGCTGCCCGCCAGCACTCCTTCAGAGTTTATTTACAGGTGCAGGTATGGAGGATTAATGTACTAGATCCAGAGACATGGGGATGGAAAATAACCACCAATGGGTTAACTCCCATCACAACGACTGAACCACCGGCCCCACAAGAACTTCTCAACTCCATATCGTGCACATGTAACAAAGGGTGCAAAGCAGCTTGCTCCTGTAGAAAGGCAGGGATAAATTGCACCACCATCTGCATAACCTGCAAAGGGCACGCATGCCTCAATTCCATCTCTGAAGACAAGGATGTTATACTGGATGCCACACAGTGTGACGAGGAGATTGATATCATCGAAGGAGAGCAAGAAATGAATCCTCATTCTCAAGATTCCGAGGATGAGGAGTTAGATGACGTAATCGGCGAAGAGCGACCGTCTTCTCCTAAACGGCGAAAGAAATCGTCAACATGAGTACCTTGTACATCTTTCATATTATGATCTTTCATGTACACAACTAATAGGTACATCTTTCATGTACACAACTAATACCGTTATCATTTACATGTATACATCTTTTGTTACCTTCAATAAAACATTATTCATTATAATGCCTTCTTATATTTTGAAACCACATAACATCATTTTGGAGTGTCCAGGTACCGATCCAGTTGAGGGGGGGGGGGGGGGGGGGGCCACGAATCCTAGAATTTCTGAAACCCCAGAACAATTAATATTTAATATTTTATTAAAAATAAGGATTACACTTGAAATTCCAAAGGGGGGTCGTGCCCCCCTTCCCATCACTGTTGGATCCGCCCCTGGATGATTGTCATTGAATAAAACATCATCAAATGATTCATATGATCCATTCAAAGGGCATAATCAACTTTTTAGCCAAGTTGGTAAAATATGGCCCAAATTCAGAAATCGATTGCGGCTAAACAGCTAGGCCGATTTTGACGGACTAAAAACTATTCGACGCAGAATTTAATGTTCTTAAAACAAGCTTTGAGTACAATTTTTTTTAGGATGCGTCGTTTAGGAGTTGTGAACGAAAAACTAAACAAATAATCAACTTTTTAGCCAAGTTGGTAAAAATGTCCCAAATTTTAAAATCGATTGCGGCTAAATGGCTTGCCGATTTTGACGGATCAAAAACCATTCGAAGCAGATTTTAATGCTATTTAAAAAATCTTCAAATAAAATTTTCTGTGGGTTGCGTCGTTTAGGAGTTATAAGCGAAAAACTGAACAAAGTGCGAAAATTCCGCGGTTTTTTGACTCCCTAAAACTTAAGCAGAAGTCAGAATCCGTCGCAAACACACAGGACTATTATTTGGGACCCCCAAAAGGTATTAAAACACTTTCCAGCTTTGGACGATTTTTCGGGATGCACGGCCTCTTTTTGGTCTAATTTGCCTGGACTATACGGGTACAAACAGTTTACACACGAACTAGGTGACACGCAAGGTGGCACGCCGAGGTTGATCATGGCGAATCAGACAAACACTAGAAACACAAATTTATAGCCAAAAGGGTCAAGAACAACAGTAAACCAAAATTATAAAATTATTAAGTGTGAGCCCAATCGAGAATTTAGACATAACATTTTAACAAAATTAAAAATTACTTTACATGGTGTGACCACCGCATACCTCACAACAACAAAATAAAGTTGACAGTTTGCATGACTCACTTGGGACACCGAAGGATGGGGTAATAGAGCCATCAGCGAGTCCCTGGGAATTCCAAGTCGTTCTGCTGGTGTATTATGACGGCAACATAAGAGCTTTGTGTGGACTGCAAGAAGCTGAATGCAATCACGAAAAAATGACAGCTACCCCTTTCAATGTACTGATGACGCTCTCGACACACTTGCTGGCACTACATAGGTTGTTCTCGATTGTTCTCGACACTGGACTTGAAGAGTCGTTTCAACAAGTGGAGCTTCATCAAGATGACAAATAAAAGACTGCTTACTCAATAGGAACTGGATTATTCCAGATCACTGTGCTGTCATTGGTTTGTGTTGCATTGTCCCTGGTTCGAGCCCCGAACGGTGGCATGCAAACCACTGCGCAGTTAGCGGACAGACGAGGGGTCTGAAAGTGTTCAGACAGAGGGACATTTAGCTTGTAAGTAAACTGGTGGTGATACACAAATTAAGGTGTATAAATATATCTCTCAAAAATTAGCAAGTTCTTTTTCTTAGCAAACATGGCAACAAACAACTTGAGTAGTATAGGAATGGGGCTTCTGGCACAGGCTTCCAGGCTGTGGTGCTGTGTGTCCTTTCCGCCATATTGGATTGTGACGTCACGGCGGCCATCTTGGATGACCTTGACCTTGACCTTGACCTTTGACCTTGACCTTTAATTTGATCCTCAAAAATCGCCAAAATCCGCCAAAATTGGGCAAAATTTGCCCAAAATTCCTCAAAATTCGCCAAAATTTACATTTATGTGGAAAAAAATTCCGCCAAAAAATCTCAAATAATTCCACAGTTCAAAAATTAGGATTTCGAAAATCCTCAAAAGTCGCTTTGCCCTAGAAAAAACGAAAACTCCTAAAAGCGGCTTAAAACTCCTAAGAGCTAGCCGCTTATAAGCCGCCGTCCTTGAAAATAAGGATGTCATGGCAGCCATATTGGATCATGACGTCACCGTTGCAAATTTTGTTACGGCCGCCATCTTTAACTTTTTTATTTATTATCCGATTTTAATGAAAAAAAATTTAAAAATTATAAAAAAAATCCATTTATTAATATTTTAATAAAAGATTTATAAAAATTATATTTTTACGACACGGAGTTCGGAGTCCTCGGTTCGAACCCGGCGAGGGCAAAAAAAATTAAAAATGGCGACCGATCCTTCCCCCCGTGGTGTGTGCTAGCAGACTGACTCCCACCACTTTTTTTCAAAGCATATAGATCGTCATCTAGTATGACGTCATGTCCGCCATCTTGTCTTTGATGCTGGAAGCCATCATCAATGTATCGTCGGCGAGAGTGCGCTCACGCCATGTTAGTTTAGTTCTTATCCGATAGAGTGCAGTAATCATTTATTACTGTGACACCCGCCATCTTGAAATTTGGCCGCCATCTTGAAAATCCGTAATTATTTAGCTAGAAATTCGGGAAAAGTTCCAAAATTCATTAAATAAATCACTCATTAATTTACATATTGATTCGATCGATTCACGTCCTCGGTTCGATACCCGATCGATGCAATAATGTTTAATTTTATGAAAAAATAATAATTTCAATAAACCATGTTAAACTTTCGTAAAGAGACTTTAAATCCTCTACTACCATCATCCTATCAGACGTCAAGACTACCATATTGGAAATTCGTATTTTTAATGCTAGAGATTCGGGAAAAAGTTCAAAATTCATTAAATAAATTTGTAATCAATATACTGATTGATTGGATCGACTAAGGTCCGTGGTTCGATCCCTTGTCGATACAAAACAACATTAATATTTTAAAAAAGTACCACTAAAGTGTAAGGTTTGAGAAAATAAAAAACACCGCAAGTTCTTTTAAAAAAACTTTTATTTCATACATACTACACTACTACAAGTACAAAAAAAAACACTGACAAATTACTAAAGTTTTGTGGATTTCTCGATTCAAACAGTCTTCTTATTGTACGGACTAAGCCTTTTACATGACTTTAAATGTCTATACGATCCGTTCATCACCACAGCCAGAGACGGACTGAAGTTCATATCACTTATATAGTCTCATTAGCCGGTACAACACATGAGTCGAAACAATAACCATGTTCATTATACGTCTCGGAGCATTTTTTATAATGACGATGTAAGCTATCGAGACGTGAAATTAGTTTATTACATTTTATACACTGAAATTGTATTCTTTGAACATTATTAGAACAACCGCTCCTTTCATGTCTGCGCGCATTTGAAGTTCTAGTAAATGATGCGTCACAATATTTGCACTGATGCGATGCACGCTCTTCATGAATTGAAGTCTGGAATGCAGATGGTGAAACTTCAGCTGATGGTGGAACAGCACATATCGAAGTCTCCTCCAGCATTGTCAGAGGCGTTGCCAACGGGATCTGCTCCAACATCGTCGGCGCCGACGTCATGGTTCTCGTAGTCGATGGTACATCCTCCATCGAGTACGACGTTAAAGTCGGTAAAGATGCCATCGAAGTCTCAAGAACAGGCAATTACGCGACTTATACACCAGAAGAAACAAACTAGGTGATCCGTACACCGTCAACGGCAGTAACAAAATAAGCGTCCTGCTGTATAGGACTCGTTTATATACATTAACCGGTTTGAATAATACGCTAGTCAAATCAAGAACAATTTACTAAAATACTAGAGTCAAAACAACATTAAAAAATAGAAGCACCATCAACAAAAAAGGAAGCACATTTGGAAGCACCTTCAAAAAAGGTAAAACAATAGGACGCACCGACTACGAAAAAACAGCACATTTGGAAGCACCGACAACGAAAAGGCAGCACATTTGGAAGCACCGTCATCGAAAAGGCAGCACATTTGGAAGCACCGACAACGAAAAGGCAGCACATTTGGAAGCACCGTCTACGAACAGACAGCACATTTGACAGCACCGACAACGAAAAGGCAGAACATTTGTAAGCACCGACTACGAAAAGGCAGCACATTTGACAGCACCGACAACGAAAAGGCAGCACATTTGGAAGCACCAACTATGAAAAGGCAGCACATTTGGAAGCACCGACAACGAAAAGGCAGCACATTTGGAAGCACCGACTACGAAAAGGCAGCACATTTGACAGCACCGACAACGAAAAGGCAGCACATTTGGAAGCACCAACTACGAAAAGGCAGCGCATTTGGAAGCACCAACTACGAAAAGACAGCACATTTGGAAGCACCGACAACGAAAAGGCAGCACATTTGGAAGCACCGACTACGAAAAGGCAGCACATTTGGCAGCACCGACAACGAAAAGTCAGCACATTTGGAAGCACCGACTACGAAAAGGCAGCACATTTGGAAGCACCGACTACGAAAAGGCAGCACATTTGGCAGCACCGACAACGAAAAGGCAGCACATTTGGAAGCACCGACTACGAAAAGGCAGCACATTCTTAAGCACCGACTACGAAAAGGCAGCACATTTGGAAGCACCGACAACGAAAAGGCAGCACATTTGGAAGCACCGAAAACGAAAAGGCAGCACATTTGGTAGCACCGACAACGAAAAGGCAGCACATTTGGAAGCACCGACAACGAAAAGGCAGCTCATTTTGGATGCACTATCATAAAGGCAGCACATTTTGGAAGCACCATCGAATAAGGAAGCACATTTGGAAGCTCCATCAACAAAAAAAAAAAAAAACAAAAAAAAAAGGGCAAAAAGGATGCAAAATTTACGAGATCTAAGTCTTAGTTAGAAATCAGAATACAAGAAATAAAAACATTAAATTCTTATAACTTAAATTATTTATTTTATTTCTTTTCATTCTACAAATGCAAGTAAAACAAGCCATTATTGTATGTAGCCAGCTTCCCTCAGTTCCTTGAGTATGAAGGATATTTCTTTGATGCACGAATAGTTTCCTGCACAAAGCGAACCATGTAGAATTCTTAACCGGTCAACCAATATGTTTGGATCTTTCCATGATGTGTAATCATTCTCTTCTATCACCATCTTCCTTGCACCTTTATAATAAATATTATGGTCTCTGGTGTCTTCCGTTTTACCACCAACCTCAGGGTAACTTTCATGTTTGAGACGGTGATCATCACAAGCTTGATCAGATTTATTTAATATATCACGTCGTTTCCAACGTTTCGGTCTCAGGACACCGCCACATTCTTCGATCTTGGCAGCTTTAGGTGCTTCATCATAGGCTATGTCTTTGTCAGCAGCCTCAGAGTCACTGTAACAATCACCGTAGAAGGAATCGTCTTCACCCAATTTACCATAATAATTCGATGTTGATGATGTTGAAGTGTCTTCATCGTCTTCATGCTTCCTTTTTAGGAGTCCATCATTTTTACAAAGTAGGAAAGAACTACTTGAATTCGGCTGGAATATATTCTCACTTTTCACGTTAAGGATTCTTCCATTGTCTTCATTCTTCCGTAAATCATCATCCTCCTTCAATTTTAGTTCTTTGTCGAGATCGGAAGAGCCAAGAAAATTATTGTCGTAATGCAGATCACTCTTCCTTAGGCTAGTAGATTCATCGTTGTCCTCTAGCTTGTACGCAGGCTTGGCGCTACAAGTTCTGCCATGTCTTTTTAGGCTCTCTCTCCGCGTAAACGACTTGCTACATCGAACACAACTTATCATATTGCGCAGTGGATTTTTAACACAGTCATTCTTCTCGTGTTGTCTTTTATTCTTTCTCAAGATAAACTCTTTACTGCAAAACTTACACCTATGTTCTTTCGATACAGCGTCAGATCCCAAATCGGAATTCATATTAGTTACTGACACTAATGTCAGATGCAAACTAAGAGTTTTAAATTAGATATATTACTTAAATATAATTTTTTAATTATTTCATCAGCGATAATTAATATATCTCATGCAAAAGTACTTTATGCATGTAGTTCTGCTTTTCAACAACAGATGTCGACACATGTTGCTTGCAGGTAAATAATATTTAGTTCTTTTATGCGGGATGCCTGATGCTCACTAACGATCGCAAAAGAAGGATGGCTCCGATAGACTCCAAGGAAAAGGAAGTTCGTCTTGCATGTTGGTGCTCCACAGATGTCTCATGGCGTAATATTAATTTGACTGAGTAATGATATTTGACAATTCCACCTGATAAAAAAAAATTGCAAGTTTTGATTTAGTAGCAGAAATTATCGAATTAAATGTAACTCCAATTAAAATGACATGTCTCATTAGACAAAAAAAAAATCCATGCAGAGAGCGGTTCCTCAGAATAGTCAGAAACACTTGAAGAAACCACAGGAATGATTGCAAGAACACGGGAAAAACCATCAAAATATTGACATTAATAATCAGGAGCACACGGAGAAAACCATCATAATATTGGCAAGAATAATCAGGAGCACACGGAGAAAACCATCATAATATTGTCCAGATTAATCAGAAGTACTCGGAGAAAACCACCACATGTTTTCCTTGATATCATAAAATTACAGGAAAAAATATTTAAAAATAAAAATAAATTTATAAAAAAATAAAAAAAAATGCATAAACAGTTTCTGATAGCTTGTAAACTTATCATTGATGAGCAAAGATAGAGTTCTTGTACAAGCCTAAGGAAGAGTGATCTGCATTACGACAATAATTTTCTTGGCTCTTCCGATCTCGACAAAGAACTAAAATTGAAGGAGGATGATGATTTACGGAAGAATGAAGACAATGGAAGAATCCTTAACGTGAAAAGTGAGAATATATTCCAGCCGAATTCAAGTAGTTCTTTCCTACTTTGTTAAAATGATGGACTCCTAAAAAGGAAGCATGAAGACGATGAAGACACTTCAACATCATCAACATCGAATTATTATGGTAAATTGGGTGAAGACGATTCCTTCTACGGTGATTGTTACAGTGACTCTGAGGCTGCTGACAAAGACATAGCCTATGATGAAGCACCTAAAGCTGCCAAGATCGAAGAATGTGGCGGTGTCCTGAGACCGAAACGTTGGAAACGACGTGATATATTAAATAAATCTGATCAAGCTTGTGATGATCACCGTCTCAAACATGAAAGTTACCCTGAGGTTGGTGGTAAAACGGAAGACACCAGAGACCATAATATTTATTATAAAGGTGCAAGGAAGATGGTGATAGAAGAGAATGATTACACATCATGGAAAGATCCAAACATATTGGTTGACCGGTTAAGAATTCTACATGGTTCGCTTTGTGCAGGAAACTATTCGTGCATCAAAGAAATATCCTTCATACTCAAGGAACTGAGGGAAGCTGGCTACATACAATAATGGCTTGTTTTACTTGCATTTGTATAATGAAAAGAAATAAAATAAATAATTTAAGTTATAAGAATTTAATGTTTTTATTTCTTGTATTCTGATTTCTAACTAAGACTTAGATCTCGTAAATTTTGCATCCTTTTTGCCTTTTTTTTTGTTTTTTTTTTTTGTTGATGGAGCTTCCAAATGTGCTTCCTTATTCGATGGTGCTTCCAAAATGTGCTGCCTTTATGATAGTGCATCCAAAATGAGCTGCCTTTTCGTTGTCGGTGCTTCCAAATGTGCTGCCTTTTCGTTGTCGGTGCTACCAAATGTGCTGCCTTTTCGTTTTCGGTGCTTCCAAATGTGCTGCCTTTTCGTTGTCGGTGCTTCCAAATGTGCTGCCTTTTCGTAGTCGGTGCTTAAGAATGTGCTGCCTTTTCGTAGTCGGTGCTTCCAAATGTGCTGCCTTTTCGTTGTCGGTGCTGCCAAATGTGCTGCCTTTTCGTAGTCGGTGCTTCCAAATGTGCTGCCTTTTCGTAGTCGGTGCTTCCAAATGTGCTGACTTTTCGTTGTCGGTGCTGCCAAATGTGCTGCCTTTTCGTAGTCGGTGCTTCCAAATGTGCTGCCTTTTCGTTGTCGGTGCTTCCAAATGTGCTGTCTTTTCGTAGTTGGTGCTTCCAAATGCGCTGCCTTTTCGTAGTTGGTGCTTCCAAATGTGCTGCCTTTTCGTTGTCGGTGCTGTCAAATGTGCTGCCTTTTCGTAGTCGGTGCTTCCAAATGTGCTGCCTTTTCGTTGTCGGTGCTGTCAAATGTGCTGCCTTTTCGTTGTCGGTGCTTCCAAATGTGCTGCCTTTTCATAGTTGGTGCTTCCAAATGTGCTGCCTTTTCGTTGTCGGTGCTGTCAAATGTGCTGCCTTTTCGTAGTCGGTGCTTCCAAATGTGCTGCCTTTTCGTTGTCGGTGCTGTCAAATGTGCTGTCTGTTCGTAGACGGTGCTTACAAATGTGCTGCCTTTTGGTATTCGGTGCTTCCAAATGTGCTGCCTTTTCGATGACGGTGCTTCCAAATGTGCTGCCTTTTCGTTGTCGGTGCTTCCAAATGTGCTGTTTTTTCGTAGTCGGTGCGTCCTATTGTTTTACCTTTTTTGAAGGTGCTTCCAAATGTGCTTCCTTTTTTGTTGATGGTGCTTCTATTTTTTAATGTTGTTTTGACTCTAGTATTTTAGTAAATTGTTCTTGATTTGACTAGCGTATTATTCAAACCGGTTAATGTATATAAACGAGTCCTATACAGCAGGACGCTTATTTTGTTACTGCCGTTGACGGTGTACGGATCACCTAGTTTGTTTCTTCTGGTGTATAAGTCGCGTAATTGCCTGTTCTTGAGACTTCGATGGCATCTTTACCGACTTTAACGTCGTACTCGATGGAGGATGTACCATCGACTACGAGAACCATGACGTCGGCGCCGACGATGTTGGAGCAGATCCCGTTGGCAACGCCTCTGACAATGCTGGAGGAGACTTCGATATGTGCTGTTCCACCATCAGCTGAAGTTTCACCATCTGCATTCCAGACTTCAATTCATGAAGAGCGTGCATCGCATCAGTGCAAATATTGTGACGCATCATTTACTAGAACTTCAAATGCGCGCAGACATGAAAGGAGCGGTTGTTCTAATAATGTTCAAAGAATACAATTTCAGTGTATAAAATGTAATAAACTAATTTCACGTCTCGATAGCTTACATCGTCATTATAAAAAATGCTCCGAGACGTATAATGAACATGGTTATTGTTTCGACTCATGTGTTGTACCGGCTAATGAGACTATATAAGTGATATGAACTTCAGTCCGTCTCTGGCTGTGGTGATGAACGGATCGTATAGACATTTAAAGTCATGTAAAAGGCTTAGTCCGTACAATAAGAAGACTGTTTGAATCGAGAAATCCACAAAACTTTAGTAATTTGTCAGTGTTTTTTTTTGTACTTGTAGTAGTGTAGTATGTATGAAATAAAAGTTTTTTTAAAAGAACTTGCGGTGTTTTTTATTTTCTCAAACCTTACACTTTAGTGGTACTTTTTTAAAATATTAATGTTGTTTTGTATCGACAAGGGATCGAACCACGGACCTTAGTCGATCCAATCAATCAGTATATTGATTACAAATTTATTTAATGAATTTTGAACTTTTTCCCGAATCTCTAGCATTAAAATTACGAATTTCCAATATGGTAGTCTTGACGTCTGATAGGATGATGGTAGTAGAGGATTTAAAGTCTCTTTACGAAAGTTTAACATGGTTTATTGAAATTATTATTTTTTCATAAAATTAAACATTATTGCATCGATCGGGTATCGAACCGAGGACGTGAATCGATCGAATCAATATGTAAATTAATGAGTGATTTATTTAATGAATTTTGGAACTTTTCCCGAATTTCTAGCTAAATAATTACGGATTTTCAAGATGGCGGCCAAATTTCAAGATGGCGGGTGTCACAGTAATAAATGATTACTGCACTCTATCGGATAAGAACTAAACTAACATGGCGTGAGCGCACTCTCGCCGACGATACATTGATGATGGCTTCCAGCATCAAAGACAAGATGGCGGACATGACGTCATACTAGATGACGATCTATATGCTTTGAAAAAAAGTGGTGGGAGTCAGTCTGCTAGCACACACCACGGGGGGAAGGATCGGTCGCCATTTTTAATTTTTTTTGCCCTCGCCGGGTTCGAACCGAGGACTCCGAACTCCGTGTCGTAAAAATATAATTTTTATAAATCTTTTATTAAAATATTAATAAATGGATTTTTTTTATAATTTTTAAATTTTTTTTCATTAAAATCGGATAATAAATAAAAAAGTTAAAGATGGCGGCCGTAACAAAATTTGCAACGGTGACGTCATGATCCAATATGGCTGCCATGACATCCTTATTTTCAAGGACGGCGGCTTATAAGCGGCTAGCTCTTAGGAGTTTTAAGCCGCTTTTAGGAGTTTTCGTTTTTTCTAGGGCAAAGCGACTTTTGAGGATTTTCGAAATCCTAATTTTTGAACTGTGGAATTATTTGAGATTTTTTGGCGGAATTTTTTTCCACATAAATGTAAATTTTGGCGAATTTTGAGGAATTTTGGGCAAATTTTGCCCAATTTTGGCGGATTTTGGCGATTTTTGAGGATCAAATTAAAGGTCAAGGTCAAAGGTCAAGGTCAAGGTCAAGGTCATCCAAGATGGCCGCCGTGACGTCACAATCCAATATGGCGGAAAGGACACACAGCACCACAGCCTGGAAGCCTGTGCCAGAAGCCCCATTCCTATACTACTAACTTGTGATTCAAAAGGATAACACATGCGTTGCCGTCAAGAATAAGCGTCGTACAAAATGACAAATGCATCACTGTAAAGCTTTAAGTAATATCTAGAAAGCCGTGCGAGGACACAAAAAAAGGGGGGTGAAGGTTGTCTGTAAAGTCGGTTTACGGACGATAATTTAACGTGATAAAGTCATAAGAAAACTTTGATGAAAAATTGCATACTTTTATGAATTGAATTCAATTATTATCACTGAATTATCATTAGTTTGTATAATACAAAGAAGGAGTTAATTGAAAATTACAATTTCTTTCACTGAATACTAAATAAAAGCAGTTGACTTTTTATACGATCGTTTATATGAGATAATAATTTTTTAGTCTAAATTCTAACATATCCTATTATTACTGCACTCGCCGACCAATGCTACTTTTTTTTAATAATCAAAGAACAAATATATGAGATTATATCACTAATCAAATTCTTAAAATGCAAGAATTAATTACCTATTTTTAGCAATTGTTACTGTAATAAACAATGGAAATCACATTAACTTTTCACTTCACTTAATAAACAGTTGACAAAACCGTTCACGTGTAGGTTGTGTACTGCTGCTGTCTCTCTTCTACTCGGACGCATCGGCCGATGGAGTGGAAGAGAGATAGATGCGTCACAAGCCGATCGTGCCTCTCTATCGCTTGACCCGCGCTCTCGCTTGCACGCTCGGCTCAGGCGGAACGTGACAATGAGTCATGCTTTTTTCGTGCGTGCAGCCGGCGTTCATCGATTTATAAGTCGTTATCACGTCAAAAATATTGTCATTTGTACGTAAGGATACCAACTTTCAAGGTGATGATCCGCAAACAGTAAAGGCCACAAAAAAATGTTATGCATTTATCAGTAAGTAAAACATGGGATTACGCACAAAAATAATAATACCTATATAGCACGTCATCTAAACAGGCAGTTATACGTAAAACAATTACGTTTTTCCGGGAACAGAAAAAAAATAATTATAATTTATTGTGCCAGGGAAACAGATCCACGACGTCGTTTAGACGAATGCATGCCTTCAAGCATGCAGTGAAGAAAGCAGTAAAAAAAAAGCGCCTGCATAGGTTATCTAACTCAAATTATTACAGACGTTTACAAATTGTGAGTACACATATGACGTTTATGATCAGTAGAGACCTGCAAAATTCGCGGATTCATTCGGTGATAGACTAGAATTCAAACACATATACCTCTTGAATAATATTGCTGTTGGCTTACTGTTCATCTGGACGAATCTCCACCAGTTATAAACCCTCAACCAAAGAAGGATCGAATCACAGACAAACCAGCTGAGACGACTTACAAGTCGGCAGCCAATGAACTTTCGTTATTTTCCCGAGTGTACAGGGGTATGTGCAGTCTATCCTGAAGGCCATCGAAACAGCGAATTTTGCAGGTCTCTACCTATTAGGCACAGTGGTTTTCTTTCAAGATGGGGGATAAATTATTACAACGTGCATGGGAGAGTCCCAATTGAAAAGTAGTTACCATACATCTACTCCTCCAGATGACTCTAGTAACAGAAGTTATGAAAGAAATGTATGTTGGGACCTCAGATGGCCATATTGGAGTAAATAAAACTCTAGTCAACATTCATCAGCACTACTACTTGTTGAGGTGCCACAAGTTTGAAGAGGCTTGGTGCAAACAGAGTGACACATATTTAGCCATAAAAGGGCCACAGTTCCGTAATTATGGAAAAATGAGATCCTGCAATATTGGAGCCTTATTTGAGAGTATGGTAATCGACATTGGTGGATAATTTTCCCAGACTTAGAGTGCCAACGCACTCTAGCAAACGAAACTGAGATGACGACCCCCACCAGACGACAAGGTGGCGGCCCCAAGAAAGCTGCCATGACGTCGTACTGGCTGCCGTAATATGTCTTGGCTTTTTAGGGAGGGGGTCAACCTTCCGGTGGCTTCCCTGGAGGAAGGATAAATAGCAATTTTTAATCAAATGACATTTTCGGATGCAAACCGAGGACTCCACGATGTAAGTACATTTTTTATTTAAATTAAAAAAAAAAATTATTTCATAATTTTAAACATTTTCCTTTTGAAATCACTTAATAATTAAAGTTTTCAATATGGCGGCAATAGCGAGATTTGAAATGTTCTATAAACCAATATGGCGGCTGTAAAGAAAGGTGAAACGATAAAGTCATGCACATCCAAGATGGCGGGCGTAACGAAAAATGCAACGGAGATGACTTTATTAAAAATGGCGGAAGTTTTTATTACAATTTCATTAATTTTATTATTATTTATAATTTTTCCCAGTTTTATAGCATTAAAATTACTGATTTTCAAAATGGCGTGTGTAACAGGAGTGACGTAATCATTTTTTGTTAGAATTTTTTTTTGATTGGAAATTAAGAATTGTTTTAATTTTTTGTACATAAATTGTAATTTTACTCACACCTGGAATCGAACCGAGGACCAGGATGGACTAGGTAACCAAACATTTGAAATAAGTAATTTCTTAAATTTATTTTGTAATTTTTTCTGAATTGGTCGAAAATTAAAGAATTTCAAGTTTACAGTCAACGTCAAAGTCATGATTTCGACGCCTTAGGGCAGCTTGCTTTTCGGAATATTTAGCCACTTCTAGGATTTCTGGTTCTTCCAAAGTCAAAAAATATATTTTGAGGCAATTCGAACTTAGAATTTTTTAATACATGTGAAATACAGCTGTGAAATTTTCCTTCAAAATTGGAATTTTTCCCTTTAAATAGGGAAATTTTGAATTTTGGGAATTTTTTTAGATTTTTTGGTGAAATTGTTTTCTCATAAATGGAAATTTTGACGAATTTTGGCAAATTTTTACTCTTATTTTGAACATTGTTGGCCAATTTTTAAGGTAAAGGTCAAAAGATGTCGTTTGGGACCTCCAGAACCTCTTGTGAACCCTGCGCCAGTATCCCCCAAAGTATACTACTTATATTGGATCAGATGGCCCGTCAGCAGATAAGCCAGTTCATGTAAACACTCATTTTTATTAGATTTTATGTTAATTTCTTGATATTTATTGGATTTCGTAATTTTGTATACTCTTATTTGGATTTTAATTTTTTTTTTTTCATTTAACTACTCGTTTGTTTGCTTATTACCGATTAACGATATTGATATGTGCTTCCCTGTATTTATAATGTGTTTTATATTTACTCTATGCCTATCACCACCCAAATAATAATTCGTCTGAATGGGGCTGCCCTACTGGACTCTAAAGCAGTGTCAGATTTTACATTCAATTTTGCAATTATATTTGGGATTTTCAACCTTTAAAAGTGGGATAACTAATATACAACTAGTATAATGCAGCTTTTTTGTGAGATTAACTCTTTGGTTTCCTATTGACTATTGTTTGAATAAATATTGAGGAAGAAAGTAGCTGTCCATTTGACATAGTCGTTTTAACCTTTTTTTTCCGTTCTTGACAGGCATATCCAGCTAGTTTGGTGTTAAATTTTAATTATACCTAAAAATTTTCTGTATTCCATAAAGCAATTCGTGATGCAAGCGCGGTTCATCCCATTTACAACCATTTGGATTAATCAGCAGATATTTGACCTCGCCTCTTGCACTGATAGACACATCCTACATGTGAAATGATTTTGAAACTACATCATCAATATGTGTTTGCCTTACAATAAAAATGGCAAAATGAAATATACTTCTCTGTTAAAATTTATATTTATTTACATAAACATAATTTAACTTATAATAGGGAAGTAAAGTTTTAGGAATATTTTACACATAATATATATATTTATAACATTGTAAAAATAACAGTGATACATATTTCTAAAAATTGTATTTTATAAACAGCAAACTACCAGATTGCAGTGTACATTTAACATCTTAAAAAAGTATAATCACATAATCATATGGCAAATAGGTAATATTCGCTTGTCATACTCCAAATGTCAGATATATTTTCTTTTACTCAGAACTAAGGATAGAAAGAAAATTAATTTCTTCTAAATACAAAATTTAAAGTCAGTATATTAATATTTATAATGTGCAAAGCATTATTTCATTATATGTATATAAAAGGTTCCATAACTATATTTTATTCAATAAAATAAACTGCATGTTAATTTTCTTCGTTTTAAATATATTTTGTTTAAACATTTTGCATGTATTTGACATGTCATACGAGGGATAAATTATTTCATCGCCGCGGTAATTCTCATTCATAGGCCTAAAGGTTTTTTTTTAAGTTTACAAGTTGGTTTTGAAAAATAATTTATTCGAGAACGATCCGACAATAAACTATGTATGTATGTATGTATGTATAATTATAAATAAATAGTGTTGTTCACTTACCTTGTCCACGGCGTACTCGTATTTTCATACGCGTGGTGAAATGTTTACTTCTTAATCGAAGTAAAAGAAATTTTAAAAATACATGTCGAGGAAGAAAAAACTTCACGCCTATTCCATCGTAAATGCAATTACACACGTCTTCATTAATGGTAATACTTTGGCCATTGTGTGTATTTCATCTTAATATTTAAAAAAAAAAGTGTGTTTTTATACAAACGTTTGTGGCACAATATTTTCTCAACAAAAGATAGTAACACATTTTCATTATTGTTTAATCTGATTTATTAAAATTACAAATGAAAATATAAAATTCAATGCATATAATTTGGTTTAAAAAGACCTTCTTCAATTGATAACTCTCCGACAAATTAAATTTCTGCTCATGTAAGGAAGTAAATTAATTTGTTGCAACATTTTTTATAAAATCACACAAAATTTACTGGGTTTTGGTTTATAAAAATTACACTGCAAATTTATAAAACCACCAAAAATTTGCATATATGTGTGCTTATTTTATTTTCATAGAGTTTAATATTGCTAATGTGACCTAACTTCGAAAGAAACTTTTCAAATCGGGCGTTATGACTATTTGAAGCAGTTATACCGAGCACCTTCCCGGAAAAAGAGAACATAAGCATGGTTTATTAGACTAAATTTGAGTTTGATCTTAGCTTCAACAATAAAACCTTAAGACCGTAACACTTAAAAAATTTTCTCCTTGATATTCCTTTTTTTTTAGATATCTCATATATGAATATATACCTATACACACACAAAATGTGTACTACTACTTCAAATATTTCCGGTTTTATTTTTATAAAATAAAAAGTCAAACGGCAAGTAATTAAAAAATAATATTCATACATAAATTGGTAATCATAATAGAAAATATTTTATTTAACACCAAAAAAAAAATCTGCAATGAGATCTTTTGAAAAACTGTACATTCTTCTCTGTTCTTTTGCTTCGAATAATCATAGGGTCCGTGTTGTAGTTTTTTACTGGCGAGTCACAGATGTTCCACAATTGAAGAGCTGCATTATCATTGGCTTAGTTGAGGGCAAAACGTTTGTCACTCGCCAGTCAGAGCCAGTAACGTTAAAAACATGTTGCAAGACAAAGTCTCAAATAAGTAGCTAGCATTATGTTTCAGATGTTACCCAATAATTCAACAAATACTATAAAAAATGCAGTATTTAAAAATGTACTTTTAAAAGTTTTTGAAATACTAAATTTTTTAAAAGAATCACATTATTTTATAGTTTATCATTTTTTTAAAAGAAGTTAATGCACATGTCAATGTGTTTATACAAAAAATTCTCTCTTCAGTGTATCTCGAACATTAAGATAAATTTTTAATTATTGCTTTAGGTATAATTCCCCAACATCACTAAAACAACACTTTTAACCATGCAAAAATTTTGATTCCGTTGGATCATAAAATATCGATCCGGGCTTAAACACACATCAGCTTACCTGGCTACGTCTTTGCAAACTCCATCGCAGATGTATTATGTAGCAAATATACTTAAAAGAACATATACGTCTGCTTTACGGTGTATGAACTACAGTGCTCTTGGCACGACACAGACGTCCTTGAGCCAGTTTCATTTAAGGAGAAGAAGTGGTTACCCATTCACTAGAGACCTGCAAAATTCGCGGTTTCGATGGCCTTCAGGATAGACTGCACATACCCCTGTACACTCGGGCAAATAACGCAAGTTCATTGGCTGCCAACTTGTAGGCCTAAGTCATCTCAGCTGGTTTGTCTGTTATTCGATCCTTCTTTGGTTGAGGATTTATAACTGGTTTAGATTCGTCCAGATGAACAGTAACCAATAGCAAAATTATCCAAGAGGTATATGTGTTTGAATTCTAGCCTATCACCAAATGACCCGCGTATTTTGCAGGTCTCTACCAGTCACGCGTAACCTGCCAATGATGTCAACCTTTTCAGAAGTGAAATGTATCAGTGACAGACATTTGGCTCTTGTTATTAGAAGTATACATAAAATATGCAAATACTTGCGGTTCAGCTGCGACCTTGGGCTTGGTTTGGAGTCAGATGAGAAGTGCACAATAGAAGATGCGTGACCAGAAGCTCATTGTTCGCACTGCAGCATCTACAAAATAATATAAACATATATCATAAAGACGTTAGGTAATGTTTTGAAAAATGTAGATATGATAGTTTTTTTATGTTTTAAAAAATGTATCAAACCAAACTTGTGAATATATTCGAAAAAGAAAAAAAAAATGGTTTGCAACATTTCTTGAGTATTTGAACAATATGCATACTTCATTATTTATTTAATTACATACGCTAGAAAAATGGGATTAACATTTTATCTGCAGATTTCTATTAATATGTTCTCGATAAAACTTGCTTGTTCAAACTTGCCCGACAAACATTTGTACTTTTATTTTTTCTCAAATGACCAAATAATTTTAAACTTACAGAATCTTTCTATAATCATGCTACTTAAATAAATAATTATCGTGTTATACATAAAAAATATATCACAGAGAAATAATTAATGAAACCAAGCTATTTTGAGAAATTGGCGCCCAAAAAGGGATAATAACTTATATCCAAAATTATTCTTTAAAATCAGTGCTCAAGTCAAATTACAGTTCAAAATTAAAAAAGAAAATATTCTGAATAAATTAACATAATGTAGCTTTTGGTGTATTTAATTTATTATATGAAAATGCTAATGAAATATGTGTGTTGAATTAGCACAACGGTCAGTTTGATGTTTCTAAAAATATTTTTATTAAAAATTCATAGACACTGGATATGAAAGAGTTTATATCTTTTTCAAAAATGTGTATATTTTATTTTGATATTCTTAGATTTTTAATGTGGACTTTGTAAATAAAAAATGTATTAATAAACTAATTAAATTGACAGATATTCTAAATCTATGTCACATAACTATGTGTTGTTAAACAAGTGCCTTATATACAATAAATGTTCTTGAAGCATCTACTGTAATATACGCATGTGCAATATTTAAATTTTTTGTTAAATAATATATATTATTTCAAATGTATATTATTAGGACAAATTAAACATATCAGCTTTATGTTCCTTGTGACACATACTAACCCTTTCAATGTCAGTAAAACACATTCTATAAGTTTTAAATAAAGCTTAGTTATTATTATTCAAATTTCTTAAAAATTAGGTTCATCTTTAATGGACCCTCTTCACAGTGGATCCTAAAAAAATTTATTTTCAATGCAATTATGATATCGCTCAGTTACAATATTTCTGAATAAACCCTAAGTGAATAGGGTACACAGTCCAGTTATGTTCTAGTTAGAATACATTTAGCAAAGGTCTACTTACAGTTAATCTGTGATTGTTGGTTTGAAGGCCCAAGGGATGAACGAGAATGTTCTGTCAGCAAATTTGTCCTGCACAATCTGAAAAACAATAAAAAAAAAAACATCTCATCAAGACGTGACAAAACAGAATGATTTTCAAACTGGTGATATAAATTTTGTGAAATTAAATGAGATATTGGAAAGACTACTTTTATAGACGTACGTAAACAAATATAACTTGTTCTTTGTTTACTTCTCGTGACTTGCCTAGCTAGGATGCCAGTGGTAAGACCTCTCTGAATAAGAATTTCCTATTACCTAGGTTATATCCAAATAAATTGTGGCACAATCGCTACTACAGAATAAAAACAAACATGTTTCAAGACTATTTTATAACGAAATTATTAACTTTTATTATGTCTATAATAATTATTCACAATGAAAGAATCAGGGGTTCCAGGAAACAAAATAATACATTCCTAAAAAATGAGTTTAGTTACAGTTTTTTAAAACCAGTGTAAAAAAACTTACAAATTTTTACGCAAATGTAGCATATTTTCTACTGTCACAACTACTGTTAGAGTATTTGTACACAAATACAAGTTTTTTTTTACATTCTGTTGCTTAATTAAAATATTTATGTAATATTGATATTTCAGGTGTATGTTAGATGTGGCTTTGAAATTTATATGAAATTTCCCAAGAATGGGTTAATTTACCACAACTACCAGTTTAATTAATATAACCACAATATACAGATAATTTTCTCAAAATAAAGAACAGTTCAAATTGTAAATTAATTTTCTCAAATAAAGTTTTAATTTTTAGTTTACCAATGTTACTTAAGTAACTATAATTTTAATTTTAATAAATGATTTACAAACATCAGTGATAAATTCAAATAAAATTCGAGAAAAAAATAAAACAATTTGTTCAGCAAATTTCATATAAACTGTAAGAGTTCAAAAATAATATAAATTTGCTCTATATACAGGCAAATGCCTAGTAGGCTACAAAGTATTTTTAATATTATAAATTAATTTAAAAGGTTTTTAACTATGTGAAATTATTTTAATATATCCTAATTAAGACAACATTTAAGACAAATCTCAATGTGTTCATGTAAATAATACCAAACTGTTAATCGTCACTAAACATGAAGTATTGATTTTAAAAATTCTGTGGGGAGGTACTTTTCTAGGGAACTTTTATCTATAATTTTTTATTTAACAGTTTAACTTTGACTCGTAATATGACGGCACGAAACCGTATTTACAATGTTGGGTTGTATAGTTCCGGGTTGGACCCCAGCCCGTGGGTGCAACCCTAAGTTCGCCCTCACGAGTATATCACATTTCGCCAATTGGTTGCAAGTGTCGGTAACTACTTAAATATAGTTGAAAATAATGTGACGATACCTGCAGAGTAGCTGCGAACAGTTGCCTGGAGCCGCAGGAGACGGGAAGAAACTCCTCTTCGCTGAAAGAGGCCGCTGCCACTAGAATAGACGTCACCAGAAGCTTACCATTGCCACCACAGCATCTGGAATACCATCAAAACCCTTATTCACTAGGATTTTAAAACAATCTGTTTAACATAGAATTTTTTGAACCAGAAAGATGCTCAGATAATTTGACCCTTAGAATAGATTCAGTAGCAAATATAACTTGTTATTTGACTAATGACTAGAGATTTGCCTAATTCTTATTTTTTGATTACTCTAACATATAAATATTCTGATTGCCTATAATTTTCTGCTAGTCCTTTAGGAAATCTCTAATAACCCACGGACCATTGATAAAGGTCTTATATATAATAATATGCAATATATTCTGTTGCCAGACTATAAAACGAAATGTTCATGTCCCCCCTTATTACTCGTGACATTAATTTATTTAAATTCTGTGATTCTATGCTAATGTTATCAAAAATTTTCTTATTTTATTTTAGTTTTTTATATAAACTATGGACCGGTACCAAAATGGCATATATTTAAAGTTTTTTAAAGTTTCCAATATTAAATTTTTAGTGTATTTTTTTATTTATTTATAGTTTATTGCTATGAAATTATTAGAGCATTTTGAAAAATTCATCCAGCCCCATAAACAAACGTATGCTTATGATTATTTTTATATAAAATTTTTACACAATGTAGTCTATTTGACAGCGGTGTCTTTACTAATGTTTTGAATTTATGTTAATTTGGGCTTATAAAAAGTTAACAACAAATTACATTACAAAAGTAAGTATGCACCAAGTGTTGTTTAATTTAATTTTTTTTCTAAATAGCCCATTTTAAAAAAATATATAAATTGACCACAACAATCAATTATTTATTACTAGAATAACAATAATGTATGAATAATTATCATTTTAAAATTTTTAATTTCTGCCTGCAACATCATAATTTTTTTGTTCGCAAACACTGTAAATGTATGCTTTGCACTAAACAGTGATTTCAATACTGAAGAGTAATGAAGACTTTATAACGAAACAATGTCTTTAACAATTGCAATATATGCAGTTATCATTAGAAAAAAATAATATAATTAGGTAATTATGTTGGTGAATATAAGGATGTATTTACATATAAACACTTTATACATTTTGTCTCAAAATATAAATGTATTCACAAATAAGTGTGTTTAAAAATTTACATTGAGGGAATAAGATATAGGTCATTTATTTATTAAACATATTTGAATGAGAAAATTCGCATAAACAACATTGTGTATACTATTCGACACTATTAATGCAATGCAATGTGTAAAAATAAGATAATAGTATGTCCTTTTGTTTTCCTAAATCATTCATTAGATAAACAATAATATTTTCTTGTTTATAAAATTTCAGAAAATACTCGTAAATTACTTAACATAGGTAGATGTTAAAAATAATTAAATTTTCATGTAGTTATATATATAAATATATTGCCCTATTGATTACAAAATCGTAAAGGTCTAATTACAAACATTTTAAATATCAAGGGAGTTTAAAGCTTCGCAATGAAATATAATAACTAACCATAATATAAAACAAATAAATAATTATTTAAAAAATATTAATTTAAAACTATAATTTATTTTCAGACTGTAAAAAAATTTTGATTGCATGTTACTACCTGACGAATCATAGTTAAATTATTCCGAATTTTTTTTTCAAAGTTATACTTAGAAAATAAACAATAATCGAATGTCAGTCAAATGTAGTGTGTTCAACCAATTACAGTCGTAACCAAATCTTAGGAACACAGCCAAAAATTATTCTGGAAAGGTGCCAAAACAATTGATCATATACTGGTTGGTTTAATTAATTTGGTTAATTTCAAGCAAATTAGAAGATTTCATTTAATTACTAATGTTTTCAATGGCCTAACATTGCTAATTTATTTTAAAACACCACCTAAAGAAAAAAGCTGAGCAACTAGTAACATTTTCCGTGCATTTTCAGTAACAGGGATGATTTGAAATAAATATGTTGCTACAAGTTCTTCTGTTTTACTAAAGAAGATTATGTGTTTTTGAACATTTTCGCTGAAGACCGAAAAATAATTGTCTGAATTCCAACGTTGACTTCGCTGGGTCATAACTAGAGACCCGGAAAATTCGCGGGTTCATTTCGTGTTATGCTAAAATTCAAAAAATTATACCTCAGTGTCGCTTCTGTCATTGGTTCACTGTTAATCTGGAGGACTGAGGGCCAATTAGAGACCCTCACTCATAGAAGTGTCGAATCACAGGCCACCCAGTTGAGACGACTCACAAGTCAGCAGCCAATGAACAGTTGGCATTTGCCCGAGTGTGTAGAGGATATTGGAGTCTATCCTGGAAATCATTGAACCCGCGAATTTTCCGGGTCTCTAGTCATAACACATGAAGATGGTCCAACGATTATTAGTCCCTCGCTACAAAGTTCCTACACCACATGAGTAGGGGCATGAAAATTTCGCGAAAAGATTCCGAGACTAGATGAAAGTTAAAACACTGTAGCATCGTCTGTGTTTCGTGATTGGGTGAGTTTCTCCCAGGCACATGTCGATTGTAACAAACACCAATCACAGTGATTCAATGCGGAAGTAAACGCGTCCTGAGTGGCTCGGTCAAACAAGGCGACGACTTCTCTCTCAGACGGCCGCCAATCTCGAGGAAGAAACCACAGGTGCGGGTATACCTTGTTGCAGTCTAATAAGTGTTTAGATCATTTCGCGAAAAATGCCTGCCCCTACACATGAGTATCGGCCAGTTTTGAACAACTGTCAGAAGTTACATGCATCTAGTTTGTCAGAAATGTGGCAGTACCTGTATTGGAGCTGCGAGCGTAGTTTTGTAGACCAGGCGACGTGAAGAAAGGTGTCCCGTCACAGAGAGATGAGCGTACAAAGGCCGCGCCATCTGAAAAACGCTCGCAAGCACACATAATACAGACGTGAAGTACCATCATGATTTTTTTATTAATAAAGGACTGGAAATATTGTCATTTTTACTGACCCACAGAATATATTACGCCATCATATACTTAATCTGGCAAATATATAGCCTATATTTTTTCATTAGCCATTAATTAGTAAAACGCTTTAATTGTGACACCTTTGATTCTTTACTGTATTTAAAAGTCCTAAAAATTCATGACATCCAAGTTTTAAAGTATCATGAGATTAAACGTGTTAAAACAATTTTTTTTGATAACTGAAGTTGAAATAGCGTGAATGAATCAGATCTACGTTTGGGCCATTTATTCTCTCATAAACTTAAATAACGTTAATGTGCGTGGAGAATATGTATTTTCTAATCTAGTAACAATTGTTACTTAACTAAAGAATTATAATTTTTTTTATCCTGGCATTCGAAAAAAAAGACCTATCTTTCAAATGTAATGTGTATAGTTTAGAGTAGGCCTATTTTATTAATTCAGAACACTAGAAGAAGAAACGAAAATTTGTTTTGAAAATCAATTATTTGGTAGATTTTAGAAAGAAATTTCAAACTGGTAGCTATATCTATACACATAAGTGAGAAATTCAATAATAATTTGCAAACATTCACATATGTGCTTTTAAAATGTGTGTGTGTGTGAGTATGTGTGTGTAGGTATGTGTGTCTATATATATTAATAAAATTAATAAAATTTTATTTTAAGTCCCGCAGATGAAGAAAGTAATTTGCTCCTAAAATTTAATGTTGAAAGAATATGCACCGTGTATGGAGCCGATTGAAGGCCAGAAGGAGATGCAAACGCCTGCCTGCTTTGTTTGCAAAGTATAGGCACGTGGACAGATCACGTGGACAGATCACGTGGCAGCAAAGAGGACAGGGGAGAGAGCCGTCAGGTTGGTAGTCCTGCCGTGAGCCGAATATGGCGACGCGCATAGCGCTAGATGGCCATCCAGCCAGACCGGTTAGAGCAAAGCTGACAGCCGGGAGGAGAGGAGAACTAAACATAAACACGTGGTGACAATGCCTTCAAGGACACATTAGATGAAAGTAAACAAAGAAATGAAAATAATGGAAACACTCGGTTCACTGTTAATATAAGGAAACACTGAAGGGAACGCACATTAAAAATTATGTCATACTGATGGCGGAACATATGTTACCATACACACCAAAAAACATTCAAGGTAGAGAGCATGCTTTAGACGTAGGCACACCGAGAGAAAGGTTTGTTTGCCTCAACAAAATATTTGTTTGTATATGGCGAAATAAATATATTTTGTTAATCAAAACAAATATTTTGTAGTAGGAAAGATTCTGTTGACCTAAAAAAATGATTTGTCAACTCAAATATATATTTGGTTAGATGAAACAAATCATTTTTATTACTTACCGAGTTCGGTTAAGCTAACAAAATATTTTGTTCCACCAATTAAATATTTGTTTCGCCATATATAAACTAATACTTGTTTGATTCAAACAAACCATTTTCTCTGTGCATATTGCATCAACATGCAGTTATAATTACAGGCATGAAATTTGAGTAACAAACACTCAGAAGCTGTGCAGGGAGACGCTGTCGTGTGATGTAGGATGGCCCAGCTGAGGCCGACACGCCGAGATTTAAAGGGGGGGAGTGGGGTCTAGATGTCCTGCGAGATAGCTCATGTCCGGAACGAGGGGGGGGGGGGGGGGGGGTGGCACTACCGACTGCGAATAACGTCGGGTAAGGGGCGGATGACATAATGACGCAGGGTCGCCAACTTGAACATGCCGAGGCGGAGAGGGCGGGGTATTTACTTTACGGGGCAGTGAGGTTGGTAAGCCTGGGTGCAATGGCAGCTCGCACGAGCGCCGAGGAAAATGCGTCGCCAACATGAGGCATCAATAAACGATCATAAAAATGAATCATGAACTGCTTTTAAAGAAACCGCAATCACAGGGTTAGTGTATTAAGAAACATAAAAGCAGCCAAAAATTTCCATTAACAGCTACGAGAACAAACTTATGCCAAATGTACAAATACCTAGAGTCACAAATAAAAATAATTAAACGTCGGAAATCATATCGGCGGGCTTATGCAAACAAACCCTAACAGTTATCTTTAAAAAAAAAAAACTGGTGGACAGAAATTAGTGTCAGTACAGACGGGGACACACAAGAAAATACGAACTACGTGAAAAAATGCATAATTAAAATAAACTAGACTTGCTAGGCATAAGCACGCGAAATGGGTCATATATATTTGCCTTAAAAAAAAGTGAAATCTGCAGTAAGTGAACCAAAGAGAATTTTTTCTTTCTTTTTTCAAAAACCTACTATAGTGCGGTGTGCAGCTTACACAAAAGGTACAAACGGCTATAGACCGCGTTTGTGCTATTAGTATGGCCTTTAGGTAAACAAAAAGGATAACGTAAAGTAACAAACTTTATGCCCTAACTGACTTTACATATACCACATTAAAGAACACATGGCTACCATTTGATAAATATGTAGCACACAATTACGTTGCTAGTTATGAGACCATAACAATATCAAACGTTAAAAATAACTGGAATGTTAACAACCTCTACTCTGATACCATCTATGCCTATAAGCAATTATATTAGAATAACCATGCTCATGGCTACTCTTTATGTAATACTACTTTCCCCGAGTTTTTATACAAAAAATATTTATTCAGCGTTCAGGTTAACAGAGAAAATATAAGTCGTGCATTAGAGATAAACAGAATGACACATTAAATTTAAAGAAAAAATTTTTGATGCCCTTTGCGCGTCTTGCTTTTTGTGGATCGAGAGCTGACATAGTGATAGGGATTCTGATGGGTTGCTCCTATTTACTGACTGATATAAATTGGAGTTACTGTGTTGAGCAACAGAAAAATAACAGTGAACAGTATTTACTTAATACGGAATTTACATAATTTCGCTGATTAACCTGATTAATTTCAACTTTATGTTTGATTTATTTTAACATTTTATACTTTTCATAAAGTTTATATACTTTTGGTAGATGAGTCTCTTTGAACTAGTTGTGTGTATAATCAAATGTTCTAGTTCAAAAACAAAGAATAGGTTCAGACCAAAATAAAGGAGTTGGTTCCCATGCTACTGGACTTAAATGAGTATTGCGTGCCAGATGATGGTGGGGGTTGGCACAGGGAGGCTGGACGCTAACCAGTGAAATTCCCTGATTGACTTCGCAAGCAAATGGTAGTGCATGTGTCGAGAGATTGGTAAAGAGTGCCAACAGAGTCGTCAGGATAGGTGGCAGATGTAGGAACTAAAAGTTAGAAGACTGAATAGTGCCAGACGGAGAAACCCACTGCGCTCACAAAAACAGGCAATGATAATTACGACTCTGTTAGAGGAAAGAAAAATTAATGAAAAAGGACGTTAGAAATAATTCTCGAAAGACAGGTGAATTTAGGTTGGTGTTTCTACTTATCTCATGGCGTGGGGTTATCTATCATAAATTAGTTCGTAGATGCCAAAACAAAACACGAAATTCGGAGAAGATGGCAGGCATAAAAACCAGAAAACGTACCAAAAAATCTATGTTATACCGAAATGAAGGCTGGCGAGGGACTAAGTCCCTAAACTATTTGAATTACATTCCGTTTAGATTTCCGCAGCCTCACCCCCGTCCCGAATCTAGAGATGTAGACCAGTCGGATCGCACTACGAGGACATACCAGAGAGACTGCCCCGGGGGTGGGCTGGAGACCACAAAGTCAAAAAGCACTCCCACAGAGGGTAAAGAAGAAAGGTGGGAAGAAGAGACCGAAAGTACGGGTCTGCACAGTGGCGTTGTGTAGCAGCCTGTGGCAGAAACCCGAACTACATAAAGTCCAAGCACAGCACGGAGTGATAGCGGGAAAGGAGGGGGTATACTGGGAAGTACTGTCACTGTGCGAAACGGTGTTCGTGCATGGCAGATGCGCTGCACCGAGTGTGCCTGATTGTGCATGGCACCTGAGCCGCATACATGGTGGCACGGACGGGAGCGGGCGCTGAATCTGAGCACAGAGAGAGAGTGAGGGGGCGTACATTATCGGTCCTCACTGCTTGCGCAAGCGTCTGGCCTGGACGTCCTACTGATGCCTGAAGACAGCCGAACTTCCATGCCAGGAAAGAAAACTGTCAGACCATAGACACAGAGAAGTTAAAATGAATTGATCCCGTGTAAAATATATAAATGCCACAAAGAAAATAAGGTGAGACTTAAGTTAAAAGGACCCAATAATAAACAAAAATAAAAAATAAAAAAATGGAGCTTCATAATACTCTTCAAAAGCTGAATAAATAAGGTACAGCCAAGAGAATGACTGATTTGTGGCACAATTTAATAGGCAAACTCTTATACTACATATTAATAAACCGGCAACGATATTTGCTAAAAACCGGTAGCCTCCATGATCACGAAAGAAGTTTCCGACCAGGTTGTAATGATTTACAAATATTGTTTTATTTTTATTCAGTTCCACATAATGAAGTTATTTTTATATAGATTTGTTTCTTATGAATTTAAAATGGTGGTGAAATAGCATTTGAAAAGTTGTATGAACTATTTGCAATTATTTCCACAATAATATTTAATGTTTTTTAACCCCTTTTAATATTGTTAGTAATACATTGTGTTGTATTCAGGTATTTAAAATGTACTAATTTTTTAATGATAAATAATATGTCAATGATAACCGGGTACCCGGTTATATTTTGTTATGGGCAATTGGTGTGAACAACCAAATGCATAAATAGCATCATTGAAAAGAACTTCACTTCAAAGCCAAAAAAATAGCTAGTAGGTTGAATCATAAATGTTCAATACAGTTATTTAAATTCTGTATTACAGTTCATCAAAGTAATGTTTTAAATATTCTCAAGATTAGTTTCGTAATGGTTCAAATTGTATCCCACTAAATTAGTTTGAGAACAAAAGTTCCACAACTCATACCACTGGGTGGTAGAAAATTTAATGTTAAAAATATTATAAAAATAATGAATTTAAACTGGATCTAATATTCAGAAAAAACTAAACATGGGTAAAAAATACTTGGGGACAGGGCTCTATAAATCCTAGGTCGCCATAACACCTAACTTACCCTTACTGGCGACTAACTTCCGCCAAGATAACAAGATAACTACAAGGTAGTTTCCAAACAATCAGCAAATTTTGATGTAACAAAATCTTGTATGAAATGACTGGGTCAAAGAAAACGGGATGGTATTCGAACAAGTGTGAAAATATTTTTTTTCGGGTGCACAGCACAACATGTGCTTGTAGACAAGTAATGTACGTGGTTTAGATCGTTTGTCAGTATTCTCCATTCACTGAGAAAGCAGCACCAGTGTGTCCCAAATGCTTGGCAACATAGCATGTTTACAAATAGGCAACAGTGCAACCTGAAAACAGATGAGCGTGTTGGGCGCCATTGCCCTGGAAAATGGCACCGTTTAATACTTTAATGTTTAAAATAATATCTAAAAAGTACCATATTGTTTTATTTTTATAACTGGCTCCGACAACATGTAATAAATAGATATGATTGAGAATACAAAAATAGTAAAAATTAAACAACCCTTTGCCTGATTTCATACAAAATCTTGCAGACTATACCTTTTAAATCCAATGCCCTTCATTACATTTTTTAATAACTTGGAGTCTTCTATTTAAGAATCCTTCAAAAAAGTTTTTTTACACGCAAATCAAATCATTGCAATTCTGGTCAAGGAAAATTGATTACCAAAGGTAGCAGTATATTATAAGTTACTGAATACTAATTTCTTTAAATGAAATAGCACAAATTCAGTACTTTAAGCCTAACAACATTCTGCAACAAAGACCGCATATAGCTAGCTAGCTAGCTAGCTGAATTAGTTTTTAAGCTATAATTTTTCAAAACCCCAGCAGACTTAAGTCACATGATACATCAAATCAATAGAGACCTGCAAAATTCGCGGATTCGTTCGGTGATAGGCTAGAATTCAAACACATATACCTCTTAGATAGTTTTGCTATTGGCTTACTGTTCATCTGGACAAATCTCAACCAGTTATAAACCCTCAACCAAAGAAGGATCGAATCACAGACAAACCAGCTGAGACGACATACAAGTCGGCAGCCAATGAACTTGCGTTATTTGCCCGAGTGTACAGGGGTATGTGCAGTCTATCCTGAAGGCCATCGAAACGCGAATTTTGCAGGTCTCTACAAATCCTTGGTAATATAAAACTATACATATTTGTAATAGCAAACAAACAGTTGCAGTCAGGTCTAGTAATTTGTTATGCGTCATTCTAAGATTCTTGGTGAATAATATCTATATTTAATTTAATTTCTGGCAAAAAAATGTCCCTTAAAAGTTATACATATTGCACAGGCTACATGGAAGTAAATCTTTGAGGTGGGACATTGCCCGTGTGGGTACTAGACTCGATTCGCATGCATCATTCTTACAAAACATAAATAATTGTGGGCTCTGTGGCCACCCACATGCTTAGATATGGAATAAAGCATACTTCGTTCAATCTCTGTGCATCTGTTCTGATTCACAAAATTGTATTTCACTTGTAACAGCTTGTCGATTGCAGTTGACACAATAGCTATAGACCTAACGGTGCTCAAACAGCTTAGGTTGAGGTCAGATTCACTCATGTAGAAGGACAGGGTCGGTTTGTGTTTGATGATAAAATCTCCAGCGAGTTGATAAATGATTATTATGAATGGGTCAAATCCCAAATTTCCCCAAATTCAAATTGGAAATCATAATACAAAGGAGTAATTAAAATATATCCCTCAAATCCAAATAGGCCTATAGGTCTCAAGGGTCCAAAATAAAATAATGTACAAGAAATGGAACATAGGCATATTAACTATGGTATTGAATCAATTAACCCTTTAAACTTTTTATTTATGAACTAAATTTCCAGAACCAATTCGTATTATGATTTTATTTATATAATTAGATGTTTAAAAGTACAATATATTGGAAAATGGCAAGAGGATAGGTATGAAAGAAAAAAATTTACCTTATTTAATTTACCTTATTTCCTCTAATAGTTTTCTTCAGATCATTTTCCACAAATATTAATCCTTCAATACAAAGTATTTGATTGTATTTGAGGATAGGATTTGCCCATCCCTATTTAACAGACTACCTTCCGGAGATAAGTTCAGGGAGGAAGTGAAAGTTTCTCTAATTGAAATAATATAACATTTTTTTATCAATTGAATACTTACACAATCAGAGAAGCTTTGCCGAGAAAACCTAGAACAACTCTGAGAGGATAAGGAACATGGAAACTGTGTTAACCTTAGTGACACAGACATTGACAACAGAATAAATGATTAGTAAACATTCAATATTTAATAAACTATATGGTAAAATGTATTTCATAGTTTAGTAGTTAATGAAACAGTAGAATTGAATAAATTGAGTTAATATCCAAAAAATTTTCATCTAAATGTCAGTTTAAGAAATGTGAGGAAAAACAACCTACACCTACAAAAAATAATTTAGAAACCTTTTCACAGAAGACGAAAGTGATTTCACCACTTCGGTGATCACTATTAAAATCAAAACAAGAGCTAGACAAATTTTGGGTGCTTATTTTGATAGTATTGAATTACACGAATAAATGAACTGAGTGTTTTGACATTAATTGTAAGCAAAATAAATTGACGGGAATAATAATGATTTTTATTATTATTAAAATTAGAATGTTCTGCATTCATAAATAGATACTATATTATATGTATTTCTTAACTTGGCTAAAACATCAAGTTACAGTAATTTAATGAATTAAATTAGTGTTTCCTTAACTGTATTTGAGATACGATAGCTCTTTTTCAACAGCTAGTGCTTACATTATGGCTTGGTTTAGCAAGCATTCGTTTACAGTGCACGATAAATTTAAATTGGTCTTTTATAATTGGCTACTGCATTAAAAAATATTTCCAGATATTCTTTATGATTAATTATTTTCCCAAACTACATAAATACACATATTTATATATTACAGTTGGAATTAGAAGATAATATATATAATATTTTAGTGATTTGGGTCCGTTCTAGGCAATGTTACACTAGTAGCACGCTATTCTGTGTTGCCGCGGGGCAAAGCCAAGTCACCCTTATTGAGAAACTGTCTGGGCAGCATGTGGGATCCCTATTAGGCAGAGCCAGGTTCTTTATATAACTGTGCCAGGGCATCATGCAGGGTCAGTTGCACGTTCAGGGAAGTCGGGAAGTATCCCAGGGCCTTGCGCAGGTCTTTTTGTTAATAATGCAATTGTCATTACATTATTCACTGTAAAATGTGAATGCAATTTATTCAAATGTCAATAAAATCACGATTTTTTAAGATAAATCAAAAAATAACTTTTTTTTAAGTTAAATTTGTCAAATTTTCCAGGGGAGGGCCACTATGCTACCATTTTCTCTGAGGCCTTTTCCATACCCCAAGTAAAGACCCTGTCCAAAATATTAGGGCCTGGCAAATGTGAATGGCCCAGGCCCTCACCTCAATATAAGAATTTTTTTTTCTTTTTTTTTAAATGTAAACTCCTTTATAACAAAGTGACCGAAATATCAATATAATTTTTATTTTAAATGGCTAAAATTTATGAATATATGATTAATTATGTTGAATGAACAAATTACTGATTTAAGTATTTAATGAAACACTGCAATACTATTTCGAAAATACAGAGGATTGTTAATAAATTAAATGGAAACTGAATTATGACTCACCCTTTTAAGAAAAAAAATTTTCGCTGCATATTATGTGATGGTTGATTGACACGACTTAATAACTGTTTAGAGTTTGATACATCTCTAATATGGATGGAATACTTCTATAAATTATTTTATTTTTGAACTCAATTGATAAGATTAAATACACTGCACACTGCCATAGCACTGTGTGTTTTGATATCACTGGTGGTCTGTCGTTGACTGTTCTGTCGTACAAGCAAACTCGTGGTGTCATTTCTTTCGCTGTGGTTCTGAAAAGGGCGACGTTTTAGTGGAGCTCAATGGAGTACACGTTTAGTGAGTACACGGACATGCTGCTTGTTTACGGGGAAGCTAGACAAAATGGACGAGCTGCCCGTGGTCTGTACGAAGAACGATATCCGGGTCGTAGGATTCCAGCTCACACCATGTTTGCAAGACTTACTTAGCGAATGCGTGATACTGGTACATGTGCCGTCACAAGACCAAATGCTGGTGCTCCACGCAGGGTTCGTACTCCCAGTTTTGAAGATGTAGCTACTTCAGAAATTTGAGGAGAGTCCGGATACAAGCACAAGGGCAGAAGGTTCCGATATGGACGCTGACAAAATGGCTGTTTGGCGAGTTCTTCAAGAGCAACTCTTGTACCCGTACCACCTTCAAAAAGTGCAACACATGGGTCCGGCGGACTATCCTCTTCGCATGACCTTTTCTCGTTGGTACATTCGAAGAGTATTGAGGAACCCCGAGTTAGCGGTTTTATTCAGCGATGAAGCCAAGTTCACTCAAGACGCTATTCTCAATTCGCACAACTGTCATGTTTGGAATGATGTCAATCCGCATGCAACGTGTGTTACAGCTCGCCAGGAACGTTTTTCAGTTAATGTGTGGGCCGTATTGTTGACGGCGTACTCAGCGGGCCTTTTTTTCTTCCGCCACGACATACCGGCGCCGGATACCTCCACTTCCTTCAGAACGAACTACCAGGTCTTCTTGAAGAGGTTCCATTGCATGTCCGACGTGTGATGTGGTACCAACATGACGGGGCACCACCTCATTTTTCCCTGCAAGTACGAGAGTATTTAAGCCAAACATTTCCAAACCGATGGATTGGACGAGCTGGCCCTGTCGCATGGCCTCCGAGGTCACCGGACCTAACCCCGTTAGATTTCTTTCTGTGGGTTTACGTAAAAGGGCTTATCTACGCTACGCCAGTAGAAACGGTAGAAGAGCTTACACACATGATCCAGCGTATCCGTGAAAACATGATTCGCCGTTGCCACCTCTGTGTCGCTCAAGGTGGGCGTGTTTTTGAGCCGTTGCTTTAGGCTGTCACGTTGTTAAGACGTATGCAACAATTTCAATGTTGTGAAACAAAGCCGAAGCTGAGATTGATTTCAGAGTGAAATTAATATCCGTGCCACGATTAAAAAGGTTATTTCTCTACTCGAACGCCCGCACATCCACAACATAACACTCTACAACGGGTTTCCTACGCTGACTCTTTCTGGGGCTACAGGGGCTTAACTACGCGTTTCCGGCAACATGTTTATTGGCAAAAATGGTTGCAAATAATAAGAGCTTTCTACCCTCAAGCGTTGTAACATGAATTTTGATACAGCCTGTATTTTATAAATTTACTATTAAAACTTATAGCAGGTATATACGATATTTATCATTTAAATAAATAACTTTGCCAGTAATATAATTGTATTAACTTCTTTGCATCTGCAGTACAGTCACTCACACATACAAATAGTTCATTTAAGGGCAAGAAAGATAATTCTATACAATTTAGAATGAAGTGAACATCTAATCAACTATTAGACAAGTTTTGCAGTGTTTTGTGTCATATAAGTGTATTTCAACTAGCCGGTAGATTTAACCACAACCATCCCAAAAATACTAATAAATGTATCATAAAGGAAAATACTTGTTTTTAGTGATCCCATGCATTCAACTGCAGAAAAATCGTATCTTTGCCACTCACGATATACAGACAAGCTACGTTAATGTAGACAAACACAATGTCATTCAACTACGCAGTCACGTAGAAGCAGCGAAGAGTGCTTGCAGTCTCTCCACCGTCATCCTATCTAAAGCACACAGGTCAAAGTCAAGCGTCTCCTGGTTGATATCGTACTGGCCCGTCTCAGCGATGATGTCCACCACCATCTGAATCTCAGTGCTGTCCTCCAAGGTCATGATCTTGTGCTGCAAGTCCATCAGCTGCGACACGTAGTCCGGAGTGAAGCACTCGGAGGCAGGCGGGACCCCAAACTCCTCCGTGACACTGGAGCAGCCGGCGTCCTCGTCTTCCATCCAAGATGTTCCCGGCTTCTCGTCCGCTGCTTTGGCCGTCTCCTGGTCCACCCTCGGCATCTTCACCACTGGTTCGCTCTCATACAACTTGTGTCTTGTGCTGCTTTCCCTTTTCCTCTGCTTCTCCGCCTTTTCCCCATGCTTCTTGTTTTTCCGCTCTTTCTTCTTCTTTTTGGATCTGGACTTTTCCTTCAGCTTGCTGGCGCCCGGCCAGCCGCTCGTGTGGGCGCCCACGCTGATCTCCGGCTCAACCACGCTCGGAGGAGAGTTCCATCCTGCCACCGCATCTGGTGAAGAAGCCGTCCATACCGGTGTCTGATCCGGTAGTTTCGTCAGACGTCTTTCAGGAGACCACTCTCTAGGAACTGTTGAGGGAATGATAGGAGATGGACTTCTTGACTTTTTTCTGTTTGGAATCTCTGTGGTGCTTTCAGGTGATTCAAAACCAACTCCATATTTTTTGTGGTCTTTTTTAGCCGATTTTTCTCTATCCTTCTCACGGTCTTTAAACCCCGTGCTATCATATTTCCTGTCTTTTTTATCCTTTTTTTTGTGTTTGTGCCTTTGTTTCTCTTTGTCTTTTTCCTTGTATCTATCTCCTCTAGAATATTTTTCTTTGTCTTTTTCCTTGTATCTTTCTCCTCTGCAATGTTTTTCTTTGTCTTTTTCCTTGTCTCTATCTCCTCTAGAATGTTTTTCTTTCTCCTTCTCTTTTTCCTTTTCCTTGTATTTATCTCTGTCCTTTACTCTAGCCTTTTCTTTTTCCTTTTCTTTTTCCTTTTCTTTCTCTCTCTCCCTAGATTTAGCAGCATCTTTCACTGATTTCTCATTAGAACTGTTTTCTTTTTCCTTGGTTTCTTTGACACTGTTCTTCTCGATTTTCTCAGACTTTCTGAATCTATCATTTTCAGTGCTAGTTTTCTCATGCTTATCATTTATTTCAATTTTAAATGCTTTATCCTGTTTATAAACTTTTTCAGTTGAATGTTTTTTCTCACCATGTTCTCTGTCTCTATGTCTCTCCTTCTTTGCTGCTTTTTCATATTTGTTTCTTTTGTCATTCTTTTTCTTCTCACCCCTGCTAGTTTCCACACTTGAAGAAGACTTTGGTTCCTTGCTTCCTTCCTCATGCGATGGCTTTCTACTATTGTCTTTGTCTGGTTTTAAAAGTGGCGGGGGTGAAGGGGGTGTGGGCTTGAAAGGTGGAGACGAATGTTTGGATGCAGAAGACAATGATTTATCCTTGCTCTTCTTGTAGTCCCGGGGCCGATCTTTCGAGCTGCTTGAACTTTCATCATATTTGTCTTTAGGGCGAGAAGATTTTCCAGATTGTTTGCCCTTATCCGGAAGTTTGTTTATTAGAGGTGATGTAGAAGATGACTTTTTTGGATCTGGTGAATCTATGGTAGTCATCTGAATTGGCGGGCCAAAGGCTTCTACAAATATACGTCTAACACGTGGCTCTTCAATCTTGTGTTCCTACAAAAGTACCAATCCAGTTAGTGGTATCTCTACTAATAATTTGGGGGAGAAACACGGGTATACTAATGCATAGGGACACCTGTATTTCGCGAATACATTTCGTGTCAAGGTATGTCACAAAACACTGTAGATTTTTCTTAGAGTAATGGCGAATCGTGTGCGTGCAACAGTACGGTATTCACATTCCCATTGGCCCCGTCAAGTGCGGGAAAACACCTCTCGCCGACCACAGCCAATAACTACAAGAAAAAAAACTACGATGTTTTGCGATGTACCTAGACACGAAATGTGTTCGCGAAACACAGGTGTCCCTACTAACCAAGTGAACATACCTTGACTTTGTGCTTCTTTGAAGTATCAGCCCCCCCTAACTTAGGCTTCGCTATCAGTGGGGGAGCCAAATGTTTAGATGAACCGTCCTCCACAACTGCCTCTTCTGTTGGCACCAGCTGAACTACAGGATCAGCTTCTACAACACCCGCCTGTGAACACCAACACACACTAACTAGTGTTAAAATAACAAAATATTGGTTTTGTATTTTTAAAAAAACCTATAACGAGAAGAGTTATTGTGAAGTATAGTGCATTGTCCACTAATACCTCAAGTCAAAAACCATAATGTCCTAACGAACATAACTACAGTGCACAATAATTTAAACTTGAAGTACCATCCCAAATCTTTATCGTCTTATACACGATGTCCTTTATGAGGCTCTGGGCCATTCACTTTTGCCAGGCTCTAATATTTTGGACAGGGTCCTTACTTGAGGTATGGAAAAGGCCTCAGAGAAAATGGTAGCTTAGGGGCCCTCCTATGGAAAATTTGAAAAATTGACTTAAAAAATTGGTTGTCAGTAAAGTCGGTTTACGGACGATAGTTTAACGTAACAACGTCATAAGAAAAACATTGATGAAATAATTGCATACTTTTATGAATAAAATTGAATCATTTTTATAGAATTATCACTATTTTGTATGGATACAAAGAAGGGGTGAAATTAAATCTACAATTAAATTGATAAATTTACTTTTATTTGCACTCATTAATTCAAATATGTTTATTACTTAACGAAGAGATTATTTTAACTATAACGTTTATACATGTTTGCTATTTAACTTTCAATGTGCCTCGAAAACGTCAAATCTATGGTTGTTCCAATCGAGTGGAAGAGGGATAGATGCGACGCAAGCGTACAATGAGCGTAACGGGACGGAGCGTAACGGGACAATGTGCGTAACGGGACACTTTTTCGTGCGTGCAGCCGGTGTTCATAGATTTATTAGACGTTGTCACGTCAAAAAAAGTTTTTTGCTTATTTATCTTATTAAATTGTGAATTTATTGAAATTTGAATAAATTGCATTCACATTTTACAGTGAATAATGTAATGACAATTGCATTATTAACAAAAAGACCTGCGCGGGGCCCTGGGATACTTCCCGACTTCCCTGAACGTGCAACTGACCCTGCATGATGCCCTGGCAGAGTTATATAAAGAACCTGGCTCTGCCTAATAGGGATCCCACATGCTGCCCAGACAGTTTCTCAATAAGGGTGACTTGGCTTTGCCCCACGGCAACACAGAATAGCGTGCTACTAGTGTAACATTGCCTAGAACGGACCCAAATCACTAAAATATTATATATATTATCTTCTAATTCCAACTGTAATATATAAATATGTGTATTTATGTAGTTTGGGAAAATAATTAATCATAAAGAATATCTGGAAATATTTTTTAATGCAGAAGTCAAATATAAAAGACCAATTTAAATTTCTCGTGCTCTGTAAACGAATGCTTGCTAAACCAAGCCATAATGTAAGCACTAGCTGTTGAAAAAGAGCTACCTTATCGCAATTACAGTTAAGGAAACACTAATTTAATTCATTCAATTATTGTAACTTCATGTTTTAACCAAGTTAAGAAATACATATAATAAAGTACATGTAGTAAAACATATATCTGGGGATAGTAAGACCAAAATGTACTCCAATACCAGCAACAGTAAACTTTTCAATCTTGTACTCATTCGTTAATAATCTCAAACAAGATTTTTAAAAATTCTCAATTTTAACATGTAGGCTACATTTCAGAAGAAATTTTTTGAAAAAGATCAACGATCATCTTTTTTATTTTCTTTCCATAAAGCAGTTAATTAAAATTACTGTTTTAAATAAAAATTTATTAATTTTAAATTGGTATTCCCATTGAAATTATATACATCCGATAATAAGGCAAAACCTGTGATCCTGCATGGCCGTGGTCCCAAACGTCTAGATTAAAAATCTTTGACTTTACATAGTTTCCCTTAAAGACATAAATAACAATTGCGATGGTGTTTCTTCCCACACAAAGTAACTCTTTTACAACCAAGTGGACCGAGTGTGGCCAAAGAAATTAGCATATTCTTCTGTTCATAGTTCATTTAAACCTAGATTATGTTTTTATATTTCAGCTATATATTGTTTGTTTAAAATCTGTGGAGTGTACGTAAACTATACTATACTAATGGTCATTCTATAGGGTCACTCTGCCTACCCATGCCTTCCCCTGCTGCCGCCAACTTCCCAGTCTTCTACATACACTGCCTAACGCAGGATGCTCTAAGCACCCCAAGGACTTCACATATGTAGTATTTATGAATGCAGAGCATTCTAATTTTAATAATAATAAAAATTATTATTATTCCCGTTAATTTCTTTTGCTTACAATTAATGTCAAAATACTCAGTTCATTTATTCGTGTAATTTAATGCTATCAAAATAAGCACCCATCTATGTGTCTAGCTCATGTTTTGAGTTTGTTCGTAATCACCGAAGTGGTGCAATCACTTTTGTCTTCTGTGAAAAGGTTTCTAAATTAATTTGTGTAGGTGAAGGTTGTTTTTCCTCAAATTTCTTAAACTGACATTAAGATGATGGTTTTTTTCAGATATTAAGTCCATTTTATAAATCACTTTTTCATTAACTTCTGAGCTGTGAATTACATTATAACATATAGTTTATTAAATATTTAATTGTTTACTAATCATTTCTTCTGTTGTCAATGTCCGTGTCACTAATGTTGACACAGTTTCCGTGTTCCTTTTCCTCTCAGTTTTGTTCTAGGTTTCCTCAGCAAAGCTTCTCTGATTATGTAAGTTTATAAAGTATAAAAAAAATTACCTACAATTTACTCATTTCCACTGACAAATGATTAATATGTTAATAAAGATTATCTTTGTATTTACCACAGTTAACACTACCATAAATGTTTAGCCAATAAATATTTTTATATATTGTTTGAATAAAGTTTTTCATAAATCTAGTTTCAGTATGAAAACTTTAATATATTATTTATAACTCAATCTTTTTACAAATTAATATTACAAATCTTTAAAAAAACTCTATTGATTTTAATGCCTACATTAATTCTTATAGAGGTAATGAAAAACTACTGCAACATGTACATCTGGGTACACAAAATTATAACACTTTACAATTATTCTTTTGCACTGTCAGTATTATAGGTTGGCCGGTCCGGGCACAAGCTTCAGGCTGTGGTGAGTGGTGCCGACCAAGCTCTGACATCACGTCCATCTCTGACGTCACGACGACCATCTTGGATGACCGTGACCTTGACCATTGAGCGCCCCACTCACTCGTGATGAAATTTTCGTCACGGCCGCCATATTATATTTTTCTTTCCCGCTGGAGGCAGCCATCTTGGATATCGTCGACTTTGTTTCTGCTGTTTGTTCCTAGAGAGCGCCAGCATCGCTCTGTTCATCACATAAGGTCGATGTTCCATTACATACCAGAGCTATTGTGGTCCTTAAAGGCATATTAAATTTAAATTTTTATGCAAAATACATTGAAAGCGCTGTGATTCGAACCATCGCAGCTCTTATCTCTAGGTTGGAAAACATACGCCTTCAACCGCACGGCCATCGAGACATTAACCAGACCGAGAATTAAATAAGGTATAAGTTATATAAAAAAAACATGCATATTCGGACTTGTTTTTTTTTTAAATTTGAAGTAATAATAGCACCACATGTTCGAGACAGATACACCATCTTGCATTAAGTCACAACTGTTGCATTTATCGTTACGGGAGCCATCTCGAAATTATTATATACTATCCAATTTTAATGAAAAAAGTTCAAAATTCATTTAAAAAACAACTTATTAATAAACTGATTGATTAGATCGATTATTGTCTTTAGTTCGATCCCTGGACGATGAAAAAAATTTAATTTTATGTAAAAATAATAATTTAAATAAATCATGTTCAAAATTCTTAAAGAGGCTTAAAATCATACTTATACTGTACATAGTATATTTTTTTTAAATTTTGAAGTAATAATAGCATTGCCTGTATTAGACAGAACCGCCATCTTATATTAAGACGAAACTGTTAAAAATATCGTTACGGCCGCCATCTTGAAAATCCATAATTTTAATGCTATAAATAACAAAAAAAATCCGTAAAATCATTTTAAAAAATGCATACTACAAATGTTTAGTTTCTTAAACGATTTCGATCCTCGGTTAGATTCCCGGCGAGAGTAAACCAGTAATTTATAATATATTTTAAAAATTCTCATTAAAAAGTAATAAAAACTGTCTTACACCACACCCGTCATTTTGAATTATGTCATCACAATTGTAATTTACGTTACGGATTCCATCTTGGATTCTAGAAACATTGCTTGATTCGTTACGTCAGCTATCTGGGATGACTATAACGTCATCGTTACACATTTCGTTACGGCTACCATATTGGATTCTAGTATGTTGAAATATTCGTTACGGTCGCCATCTTGAAAATCTTTATTTATTAATCGATTTTAATAAAAATCTTTAAATTTATAAAAAAATAATAAATTAAAAATTAACACAAATTATTTAAAATCGCACTTATGTCTTTGTTTAGAATCCGATGAATTAAAAAAAATGGCGCCAGATTCCTCCATGGAAGCCGCCGGCAGACTTACCTCCCACCACTAATGTCAAGGTATACTTATATATAACATCGGCTAGTATGTCGTCACGTCCGCCATCTGTTTTACGTCTGCTACAGACTAATATCTTGTTTACAAGTACTAGAGTGCGTTACGTCATATTAGTTTCATTCTTGCCCACTAGAGTGCAGTAATCATTTATTATTACTGTGACACCCACCACTTATCATTTCGATGCCATTTTGGTAATTTATAATTATTTAGCTAGAAATTCGGGAAAAATTCCAATAATTAATTAAATACATTTGCAATTAATATACTTATTGAGTCGATTGATTCCTGTTATTGGTTCGATCCCTGGTAGATAAAAAAAATATTTAATGTAAAAAATAACTTAAATAAATCATGTTCAAAATCCTAAAAAAAGGCTTCAAATCCTCTACCACCGCCCTTCAGCAACCTTTTATGACCACAGTCTTGAAAATTTGTATTTATTGACTTAGAAATTTGGGAAAACATTCCAAATCCACCGAAAAATGTACTTATTAATTTACATATTGAACAGATGGATTCCTGTCCTCGTTTTGATTCTTTACCAGTGTCAAGTGTAACTAAATATATAAATAAATTATATATTATGTTTTCCATTACCTTTCACAAAGTTTATTAATCATTCACTCCACGAAAAACAACTCAAGACAATACCCCTGTCCGACGAATTAAATACGTTGCCGATAAGCCTAACATGAAAGTCTAGTTTTTCGTAACTTAGAATAACATCGAAAACGTTCATGTACAAAGCCATACATACATATAGACCAAACGTCTTCGGACCACGAGACCTGGTCATAATCAATGTCAGACGTATAGACCAGTCATTTTCGAACCTCACGACCTTCTTCATCGACAGCTAATTATATTCAATTAAACCAACATAACATGTTTTACGCTTACAAGAGGACCAAGAATCCCATCAAAAAGGAAGCACATTTTTGAAAGCACAATAAAAAAGCACCTCATTTTGGAAGCACCATCAACAAAAAGGAAGCACCATCAACAAAAAGATAGCACTTTTAAAAGCACAATCAAAAAGGCAGCTCATTTTGGAAGCACCATCAGCAAAAAGTCAGAACATTTTGTAAGCACCATCAACAAAAAGGAAGCACATTTAGAAGCACAATCAAAAAGGCAGCACATTTGGAAGCACAATCAACAAAAAGGAAGCACGTTTGGAAGCACAATCCAAAAGGCAGCACATTTTGAAGCACAATCAACAAAAAGGCAGCACATTTTGGAAGCACCATCAACAAAAAGGCAGCACATTTTGGAAGCACCATCAACAAAAGGGCAGCACATTTTGGAAGCACCATCAACAAAAAAAAAGCAAATTTGGAAGCACAATCAAAAGGCAGCCCATTTTAAAGGACAATCAATAAGAAGGAAGCACATTTTGGAAGCACCATCAACTAAAAGGAAGCATATATGGAAGCACAATCAAAAAGGCAGCACATTTGGAAGCACAATCAACAAAAATGAAGCACAATCGGAAGCACATTCAATAAACCGGAAGCACACCTCACAATAAGGACGCACATTTTCACGTACATTCAACTAAGTAGGTTGCGCTCGTTAATTTTACTTTAGGATACAATGCCTCCATCAGTCAATAGCTATAACGGTCATTGGCTCCAAAAATAAATTACATCAAAAGTGTTTGACTTCAAATAGTCTTAGGTCTAGCACTATTTGACAGCAAAACTAGGAGACTACGACGATTCAGCCGAATACAGATGCAGCAATTGGAGCCTCTTAGACTTGTAGTTTATCAGTCAAGTACTCATGTAGACATGTAGTCCTGTAGTCTCGAATCGTCGTAGTCTCCTAGTTTTGCAGTCAAATAGTGCTAGACCTAAGACTATTTGAAGTCAAACACTTTTGATGTAATTTATTTTTGGAGCCAATGACCGTTATAGCTATTGACTGATGGAGGCATTGTATCCTAAAGTAAAATTAACGAGCGCAACCTACTTAGTTGAATTTACGTGAAAATGTGCGTCCTTATTGTGAGGTGTGCTTCCGGTTTATTGAATGTGCTTCCGATTGTGCTTCATTTTTGTTGATTGTGCTTCCAAATGTGCTGCCTTTTTGATTGTGCTTCTATATATGCTTCCTTTTGGTTGATGGTGCTTCCAAAATGTGCTTCCTTCTTATTGATTGTCCTTTAAAATGGGCTGCCTTTTGATTGTGCTTCCAAATTTGGTTTTTTTTTGTTGATGGTGCTTCCAAAATGTGCTGCCCTTTTGTTGATGGTGCTTCCAAAATGTGCTGCCTTTTTGTTGATGGTGCTTCCAAAATGTGCTGCCTTTTTGTTGATTGTGCTTCAAAATGTGCTGCCTTTTGGATTGTGCTTCCAAACGTGCTTCCTTTTTGTTGATTGTGCTTCCAAATGTGCTGCCTTTTTGATTGTGCTTCTAAATGTGCTTCCTTTTTGTTGATGGTGCTTCCAAAATGTTCTGACTTTTTGCTGATGGTGCTTCCAAAGTGAGCTGCCTTTTTGATTGTGCTTTTAAAAGTGCTATCTTTTTGTTGATGGTGCTTCCTTTTTGTTGATGGTGCTTCCTTTTTGTTGATGGTGCTTCCAAAATGAGGTACTTTTTATATTGTGCTTTCAAATGTGCTGCCTTTTTGATTGTGCTTCCAAAAATGTGCTTCCTTTTTGATGGGATTCTTGGTCCTCTTGTAAGCGTAAAACTTGTTATGTTGGTTTAATTGAATATAATTAGCTGTCGATGAAGAAGGTCGTGAGGTTCGAAAATGACTGGTCTATACGTCTGACATTTATTATGACCAGGTCTCGTGGTCCGAAGACGTTTGGTCTATATGTATGTATGGCTTTGTACATGAACGTTTTCGATGTTATTCTAAGTTACGAAAAACTAGACTTTCATGTTAGGCTTATCGGCAACGTATTTAATTCGTTGGACAGGTATATTGTCTTGAGTTGTTTTTCGTGGAGTGAATGATTAATAAACTTTGTGAAACGTAATGGAAAACATCATAAATAATTTATTTATATATTTAGTTACACTTGACACTGGTAAAGAATCAAACCGAGGACAGGAATCCATCGATTAAATATGTAAATTAATGAGTACATTTTTTCGGTGGATTTGGAATGTTTTCCCGAATTTATAGGTCAATAAATACAAATTTTCAAGATGGTGGCCATAACAGCTTGCTGAAGACCGGTAGTAGAGGATTTGAAGCCTCTTTTTAGGATTTTGAACATGATTTATTAAAGTTATTTTTTACATAAAACAATTTTTTTTATCTACCAGGGATCTAACCAATAACAGAAATCGATCGAATCAATAAGTACGTATAGTAATTTCAAATGTATTTAATGATTTTTGGAATTTTTCCCGAATTTCTAGCTAAATAATTATAAATTACCAAAATGGCACCGAAATGATAAGTGGTGGGTGTCACAGTAATAATAAATAATTACTGCACTCTAGTGGGCAAGAATGAAACTAATATGACGGTAGCGCACTCTAGTACTTGTAAACAAGATATTAGTCTGCAGCAGACGTAAAACAGATGGCGGACATGACGACATACTAGCCGATGTTATATATAAGTATACCTTGACATTAGTGGTGGGAGGTAAGTCTGCCGGCGGCTTCCATGGAGGAATCTGGCGCCATTTTTTTTAATTCATCGGATTCTAAACAAAGACATAAGTGCGATTTTAAATAATTTGTGTTAATTTTTAATTTATTATTTTTTTATAAATTTAAAGATTTTTATTAAAATCGATTAATAAATAAAGATTTTCAAGATGGCGACCGTAACGAATATTTCAACATACTAGAATCCAATATGGTAGCCGTAACGAAATGTGTAACGATGACGTTATAGTCATCCCAGATAGCTGACGTAACGAATCAAGCAATGTTTCTAGAATCCAAGATGGAATCCGTAACGTAAATTACAATTGTGATGACATAATTCAAAATGACGGGTGTGGTGTAAGACAGTTTTTATTACTTTTTAATGAGAATTTTTAAAATATATTATAAATTACTGGTTTACTCTCGCCGGGAATCTAACCGAGGATCGAAATCGTTTAAGAAACTAAACATTTGTAGTATGCATTTTTTTAAATGATTTTACGGATTTTTTTTTTTGTTATTTATAGCTTTAAAATTATGGATTTTCAAGATGGCGGCCGTAACGATATTTTTAACAGTTTCGTCTTAATATAAGATGGCGGTTCTGTCTCATACAGGCAATGCTATTATTACTTCAAAATTTAAAAAAATATATACTATGTACAGTATATGATTTTAAGCCTCTTTAAGAATTTTGAACATGATTTATTTAAATTATTATTTTTACATAAAATTAAATTTTTTGCATCGTCCAGGGATCGAACTAAAGACAATAATCGATCTAATCAATCAGTTTATTAATAAGTTGTTTTTTAAATGAATTTTGAACTTTTTTCATTAAAATCGGATAGTATATAAAAATTTCGAGATGGCTCCCGTAACGATAAATGCAACAGTTGTGACTTAATACAAGATGGTGTATCTGTCTCGAACATGTGGTGCTATTATTACTTCAAATTAAAAAAAAAAATACAAGTCCGAATATGCATGTTTTTTTTATATATCTTATAACTTATTTAATTGTCGGTCTGGTAAATGTCTCGATGGCCGTGCGGTTAAAGGCTTATGTTTTCCAACATAGAGATCAGAGCTGCGATGGTTCGAATCACAGCGCTTTCAATGTATTTTGCATAAAAATTTAAATTTAATATGCCTTTAGGACCATAATAGCTCTGGTAGGTAATGGAACATCGACCTTATGTGATGAACAGAGCGATGCTGGCGCTCTCTAGGAACAAACAGCAGAAACAAAGTCGACGATATCCAAGATGGCTGCCTCCAGCGGAAAAGAAAAAAATATAATATGGCGGCCGTGACGAAAATTTCATCATGAGTGAGTGGGGCGCTCGATCTAAAGATGGCGGATCCAAAATGGCTGTCGGGGTCAAGATCAATGTCAAAGGTCAAGGTCACGGTTATCCAAGATGGCCGTCGTGACGTCAGAGATGGACGTGATGTCAGAGCTTGGTCGGCACCACTCACCACAGCCTGAAGCCTGTGCATGGACCGACCAACCTACACTTCTACTGTCCTCAAAGTTAGTAGTCGATTTTGCCATCATAATTATGATGTTATTTTAAATTTTTTGGAGTTTTAGACTTTCAAACGGCAAAAGATTTTTTTGTGTGTTTCTAAAGTAGAGCTCAGGTCACGCTTTGCCATTGAGAAGCACTAAATCAACTCTAAAATGTTTTTGATCCTCTGGACGAAATACCTCATGACCACTTCTCAGTGTTCTTTGGATTCCATTACCACCACTCACTTTTGGATGACCTCTCTTCAAATCCCCTCTCAGGCAGCGATAAATCGTACGCCTGCTATAGAATATAGAAGATCCAATCGCTCACTTAAAGGTAGTTGTCCATATAGATTTATAATATAACTAGCTGCCCGACCCGGCTTCGCACGGCTATACTAATGGAAAAAAATTAAGCCACATCACCCATTTACAGTAATGGTAAATAATAAAAAAATCAGTGAAAATTTATTACAATGCTGTATAATGTACACGAGAGAAAATGAATAGCACCGATGGTTTCCCGACTCGTGCACGCAACGTACAACTGATGTACCCGTACTTCGCTACGGCAGTCTACAGGCAAATCACGCTTGCGCCGCTCATTATACTTGCCCCTCCTTGTGGGTACGCCACTGCCGCGCGATGCCATGGAGACGCAGAAGGCATGAACAATGCAAAATCCTGTTGCCTTGTTTTAACCACCCATGGGATCTAATTTTCGGAAAATGTCATCCTGCGTAACATAAGGAACATTACTGTGAAGTTTCAAGTCTGTAAAATATAAATACTTGAAAAAAAAGTTTAATTTTTGATATTTAGATACCAGCTAAATTTCAACGGTGATGAGGACTGCACTAACAATGAAATAGTCGTTGTCATAGAGACGAATGAAGCATCAACAAAGCAACAGCCGTTGCCATGGTGATTTCCTACCAAAAAATGGAAATTTTGATATATTACCCCCCCCCCCCCCCTCCCCCCTCCGAAACTCCCCTTGGAATCGGATTTCCGCAGAATCCGTTCTTAGTGAGCGTCTACATCACAAAATGAATAATTATGCTAAATTTCAAGTCAATTGGGTTTATAGTTTTAGAGATCTCGTGATGAGTGAGTCAGTGAGTGGTATTTCGCTTTTATAAATCGCAATAAATTAAAATTGCGACTATAATTTGAGATTTAAACTATCATATCTCTCAAGTTGGATCGAACTGCACATGGTGTGCGAATTGTATTATAATCGGTTAAGTGGTTTAGGAGTCCATTGAGGACAAACATTGTGACACGAGATTTATATATATTAAGATTTTTATAATTTTATATTTTCTAAGTATTTAAAATTTGATTGCCAATATTAATTAAAATATTTTTTTAACAAAACATTTAAACTATAGTTCATAATTATCTTGAACTAGTCAGCGTTGTCTTAGCTGAAGTCACTAATCTTCTATTAAAGATTTTTTTCGTATTTGATATTTTGGGTTTTCTTGCCCAATTTAGCTTTGGGAATTTCCCTCATAGGTATCACTGTTCCGGCCCGGTTGTACTGATCACCCTTCAGAACATGGACAGCCTAATCCTATGTTAATAAGTATGATTCTCGAATTGAGGTTTGCGCTTTGCCTTTTGAGCAAGCATCTAAGTTATTTCATGTCTACTCCAGTTCCAGAAAGAGCGGGCTAATTCCCAATTCTCTGGGTTTTTTTCTTTTGGAAAGACTCGTGTAAAGGGGTTTCATACCCACATATTTCATTTACAGGGGTTTACATTCATAATTTTCAATGAGATCTTAAGGAAAAGTTCCATTTCTTCCTCAGTGTTTTACGTCCTCCCTCATAGTGCCCATTTTGCAACTCTACACCATATATAATAACATCTGAGATCAACTTAAGTGTGGAACCCTCCACTCTGGGTGTAGTTAATTCTAACTCATCATTGAAAACAAACAAGGCCTGGAAGCATGTGCTGACCTATGTAACGGAAACACAGTTGTGTGCAGAAAACCCAGAGACAGAGTGGAGTGAGTGACAAATAAATTTAGCTTAACTCCTACAAGCATTCTCTGCAGAGTTACAGTGGATCTCAGACTAACTGGCTTGATCTATTATGCTGTTTATAAGAGAAAATACAGTACAGGAATAAAGTTCTTTAGAAGTAATCCCCTGGGAGAGGTTATTATATAAGTTATAACAACAAAATATTTAAATTTGAACTCTGGTTTATTATATTATTATTGTTACACCTTTTTCTTGCAGCAGTTTTAAAGCAAGCACATTATGTGGGTTTAAATGAACTTGAACAGAAAGTTGGTATCAGACCCCAGTGACATTAAGTTTTTTTTAAAATATTAACTTAACCAAATACATAGGTGCTCATAGGTGCTAGAATGTCCTATTAATTAGTTTCCCTAGTTCTTCTTATAAAATTGTCTACTTGCCAGCTGTGAAATTTAAGAGGTAAAAATCGCGTAGTGAAGGCCGACCCAGCCGCAGGCGACACCAGATGAGGGGCTGTCTAACTTATGCTGTGAGAGCCTCGATCGTACAAACGAATAAGATTGCCGGTCTCACCAAGGGGATGAGATAGAGGAATTGGGGGTGGGAGGTGTACAGTTAGACCAACACTACGCAAAGAGACACGCCAAGCATAGTAGGCTCAGATGGGAAAGAAAAGAGAACGAAGCCAAAAAATGCAAGGAAGGCTAAAATAAAAATATAGTGAGTAGTATACAAATAATTAAGTTCTGATTTAAGGGTTAGTTCTATAGAAAAATATCACCTATACAGTGACATTCCTCGGGTTTCAAATATCAAGTTTGCAAAATTACATCGAGAACAGATGAAGGATACGTAAACAAAGAATGCCGAAATTTCGTCAGAAATAATTGAATTCTGCTTCAACGGTTTAATCGAAAGCTCTCGCTGACACAATTAAAAACTATTATTCTGTTAACAATTTATGAATTGAATATTTGAGCAAAAAAATTATTTCATTGGTTAATGAGCAGATGAAGAATAAATGGGAAATATCTTTCTGGCATACTTCGTGCTTTTACCTCAGTAATGATCTCGGAAGTTGCGGTTTTTTAATCAATAATGAAATAATTTTTAATATTACATGATAAGTTGGACGAAATGTTTTGAAAGTAGTGAATTTTCTAGGCAACCAAGATTTTAATAAAATTTTATTCTTTCCTTTGTTTCTTTATGCATGTTCATAGGAACAGAAGGAAAATGATCATTATTTTATGTTGACATGAGAGTACTGACACGGTAAATATCAGCTTTCGTTTGGTATTTTAGCTTATGTCTACCTGTAATACAGGACGGAACAAACAAACCGATTAATATTCTCGAAGTCAAATATCCCATCATTTAGTAGCTATAAAAGGCATATGTCAACATAAGCCCTCATTACCTTCATAATTTACCACAAGACATGGTATCGTAGACTTACGACCTATGTGCCGAAAATAATTATTAAAAACCTACATAGGTAGCACAAATGTTTTGAACATCAAATTATCGCTAAAGTGTCTACAATGGGCAATAATGCAAGTCGGAATAGTTACAATAATACTTATTCCCCGCAAAAATTATTGTTTATGAGATTTCAAATCAAAATACATTGTTTCCAACCGCAACTTTTACTTTTAATATGATTTCCATCAGCTGATTGCTTGTAGAAAATAAAGTAGAACAATATTTACAGGTATTTTTTTTTATATATATTTAGGTTTTTGAATCACAACTGTAATTTCACTTGAAAGAAAACTGTTCGTTTTTGAATCTATTTAAGATAGGCATTGAAGATTAATACTGTTACGTTTGTTACAATTGAATATATAGCGATGAAATATCAAAATCGTTGATATCAACTGTTAAACAAAATAATAAATGAACACGTACAAATATGTACCGGAGAAAAATATAAGTGATAAAATTCTACACAAGGCCTGAAAATGCTTTCGTCAGATGAAACTGAATACGGCCATAATAGTAATACAAATCATTATTTTGCCCGAGGACCAGACATTGAAGCAGCGTGGAGTAAATAATATGCAAAAGGCGAAAACAACATCTGTTTCTACGGAAGATTCGAGCATCATTTAATGCTTGGATTGCTAGTGAAGAAAAACACTAGCATAAAAAAACAAAAGTTTCAGATGTTTCATATCTACCACAAGAACACCATATCCAAAGTATGGCGACAAGACAAGAGTTGGGAATAAGTTTATGATCAGTGGAAAAGCTAACATGAACATGGGCGTAGAGTCTAAACACAACGAAATAGTCATTTATTTTTGGACCAACCTGTATTAATCTTAGCGGGAAAGAAATATATGTAAGGGAAATGAAGCGACTTAAAAAAATGTAAGAAAATTTTCCTCCAGTTTCTGGAAAACGATACTGAGAAAATTATATTTTCAGAATACTGGGGCCTCTTGCATGGTAAAAGGGTGAAATTTCAAAATATGTCCCCAGTAAAAAAATAAACTACCAGTGACCTAGGATGGACAATATTTAAAAAAAAATATCTGAAATATTACCACTGTTTTGATATCGACAGTGAGAGGAAGTCAGTATGTACAACCTTTTTCTCAGCACATTTGAATAGCATGAGGTAATTTTTAAGAAGTTTTCATAACAAAACCCTAAACATTTTAAGAACACCTCCCAGTGACGAACAATACAAAAGAAAAGTAAGAAATAGTTTTTTTACATAATAAATCATATTAAGTATTTTCATACCTACGAAATTCATTATACCAGAAAAACAAATAGAAAATATAGTTTCATTCCTATATCTTGATCTGCAAATAATGTAAGCAATGGGTTGTATGCAGAAAAGAAAAGCAAATCATGTGTCAAGAAACGTCTATGAAAGGGAGTCCATGATTTAAAACTCTCTCTCTTTCAACAAGATGAAAGGTGATAGTTGCCACATGTGTGGCGTGTTACAAATAAAATGATAGTTGCTAAAGAAATGCTAAAGACTAAGAGAGTCCTAATTTGAATCTTAAATTGTATCACGGGGTGATTGAATATGTATGCAAACCTGAATCAAACCACAAAATGTTTTTGACGTGATAACGTCTTATAAATCGATGAACGCCGGCTGCAGGCACAAAAATTTGTCACCTTCCGCCTGAGCCGAGCGTGCAAGAACCGGCCAACCACCGTGCTAGAAAATCTTCTATAATTTCAAACAGGTTAAGGCGGGCTCTTGAACGAATTTTTCGTGATTATATCTAAATAAATTATCTAAATTAAATTTCAAAAACTGTAAATAATTTTTTGATAATTAAAAAGTATGCAATTAATCATCAATGTTTTCTTATGACGTTATCACGTAAAATTATCGTCCGTAAACCGACTTTACAGACAATCCCCTTTTTTAAAAACATGATTATTTCAAAAACTTTTCAGTTTACATATAATTATCTGCAGCAGCGCCTACGCCACGCCTCGGTTTGTCCGAAGTATTTTACAAACTTCTGTTAAAGAACATCAACCTGACAATATACGATTATTGTACACGTCATTCAATCAATTATGTTTGGAATGAAGCCTTGGGTAGTAGATGTACCAATGAAATAGTTTTGTGCTTATATATATATAAGTATATAACTTTCCGCTTCACATTACGGAAAAAAAAGTTTTGTTATGTAATAAATGATATCCTACACATTAAAGCGAATAATAACAAGTTCCTTGTTACTGGCGCATTGACCATTCCCATATGGAGAAACAAAAGAGACTGAGTTAAGTCCCAATTTACCATCCACCCTATTAGTATCTTTTGGTGCGAAGCAATTTAAAAATACCAGTGTTTACATTTGTTGAAGTAAAACAAAAACATTTTTATGACATTTCTCATTTAAAATTATTATATTCAAAAGAAGAGGCTCACCTTCCATAGCACAAGTAGAAAGGATATACAAATTATATCATGTGATCATTCCACATACACATATGTATATGTCTTGTGGTTGTTCTATAGACATATTGGAACTGCTACCTCTCATGCAACCATTATTTCATAAATATTACAGAAACCTGAAAACTAAATGTTTCTTAAGCTAGCTGTACATATGATCCAGATATTGTTTAACTCGAGTAAAAGCAGTTATTTTGACTTTATATTACTTGCAAACTAATATAATCTGCATACTTATTTTGTGATATTAACATGGTCATTGTATATGGAATGAAACACTTTAATGTACATTCTGTAATAGTAGTGTGTAAATGGGGATACAGGCCCAAAATACAGGATGTGGTGCCGGGTGGTGAGCCACATCTCAGATTCTGACGTCACGGCGGCCATCATGGATGAGCGTAACGGGACACATCGTAATGGGACACAGCGTAACGGAACAAGTAGTACCGTGACCTTGACCTTGACCCCGGCGTCCATATTGTATCCGCCATCATGGATCCGCCATCTTTAAATCGAGCGCCACACTCATAATGATGACATTTTCGTCTCTGTCGCCATATTGATTTTTTCTGTTCCGCTGAAAGCCGCCATCTTGGATACCGTCAACTTTTTTCTGTTGTTTGTTCCTAGACAGTGCCAGCGAAGCTCTTGATTTTTTTCAGTTCCACTGGAGGCCGCCATCTTGGATACCGTCGACTTTGTTTCCCTTGTTTGTTCCTAGATAGCGACAGCGTCGCTCTTGATTTTTTTCTGTTCCACTGGAGGCCGCCATCTTGGATACCGTCGACTTTGTTTCTGCTGTTTGTTCCTAGAGAGCGCCAACGTTGCTCTGTCTCATCACATAAGGTCGATGTTCCATTACCTACCAGAGCTATTATGGTCCTTATGGACAAATTAATTTTAATTTTTTATGCAAAATACTTTGGAAGCGCTGTGATTCGTACCAGCACAGCTCTTATCTCTAGGTTGGAAAACATACGCCTTTAACTGCACGGCCATCGAGACATTTAAAAGACTGAGAATTAAATGAGGTATATAAAAAATAACATGCATATTGGGACTTGTATTTTTTTTAATTTTAAGTAATAATAGCACTACCTGTTCGAGACAAAACCACCATCTAGTATTAAGTCGTTACTGTTTCAAATATCGTTACGGTCGCCATCTTGAAAATCCGTAATATCTATGTTATAAAATCAGGAAATATTTTAAAAATCATTAAAAAAATTATTTTATCAAATTTATTAATACAAATTTAATAAAATATAACTTAAAAACCACTGTTGCACTAATCGTTACGGTCGATATCTTAGATTGTATAAATGTTGCATGTTTCGATACGCCTCGCCATCTTGGTTGAGTACGATGCCATCCTTACATTTTACGTTACGACCGCCATATTGGATAATATTAATGTTGCAATTTCCGTTACGCCCGCCATCTTTAACCTTTTTATTTATTATCCGACATTTATGAAAAAAATTACTTATTAGAATACTGATTTATTAGATCGATTACCGTCCTTGGTTCAAAACCGCTAAGAGCAAAAAAAACATTAGATCCTTCCTCCATAGAAGCCACCTACAGACTGACCTACCACCACCAATAACAAGGTATTTACCATCAGCTGGTATGACGTCATGTCCGCCATCTTGTCTTCGTCCGCTGGAGACCACCGTCTTGTTTTCGTGTGCTAGAGTGTGCAGGCGACATGTTAGTATAATTTTCTGTCCACCATACCTTTAACCTCGACTGTTGGCATTGAACTTTGACCTTGACCTTGAACTTTGACCTTGACCTTGAACTTTGACCTTGACCTTGAACTTTGAACTTGACCTTGAAATTTGACCTTGACTTTGATCTTTGACTTTGACCTTGATGTCCATAATGGATCCGTCATTTTATATTCAGTATATGCTACCAGGAGCTACCACCTGCTAGTGGTCATTGCCACCATCATTTTTTCGTCTGCTGGAGGACACCATATTGTGTGTACTCGTCTTACCATCATGTTAGTTTTATTCTAACCTGCTACAGTGCATTAATTATTTATTATTACTGAGGTTCCCGTCATCCTGAAATTTGGGCGCCATCTTGATATCATGTAATTATTTAGCTAGAAATGCGGGAAAAATTCCAAAAGTCTCCGAAAAAATCAATTATTAATATACAAATTGAATCTATGGATTACTGTCCACGGTTCGATTCTTGACCAGTGACAGTTGTAACTAATTATTAAATAAATTTTAGGTTCTGTTTTCCATTACCTTTCGCGGAGTTTATTAATCATTCACTCTACGAAAAACTACTCAAGACAATATACCTGACCAACGAATTAAATACAGTGGCGATTAGCCTAACATGAAAGTATAATTTCTCAATAATCTGAATAACATATAAGCCGTTCATGTACAAAGCCACACATACAGGCCAATTGTCTTCAGACCATGAGACCGAAACATGACAATATCAGAAGTATAGGCTAGTCATTTCAGGACCGCATGACCTTCTTCGTTGTTAGCTAATTATATTAAATTAGCCCATCGTGACATTTTTTAGACATACCAAAAGACCAAGTGACCTTGAAAAATATTTTAGAAACCCCAAGAGGTTATGAACTAGTAAATATTCAGTCACTACATTTTGTACTACGCACAATCAACAAAAAGGAAGCACCGTCAACGAAATGGCAGCACATTTGGAAGCACCGCCAACAAAGAGGCAGCTCATTTGGAAGCACCGACAACGAAAAGGCAGCACCGCCAACGAAAAGGCAGCACCGCCTACAGGTCTTTGAAGCTACAAAAATACAAGTCTACTCTGTTCCAACTACTCCAGCATTATGTTATTAGATTACATGACTACTTGTTTACGTAGCTACAAGTATACGAGACTACTTGGCTGCGTAGCTACAATTCTACAAGGTCCCAAGACATCATGACTACGCGACTACGAGCCATGATGTTACGAGACTACGTGACTACGAGTCTTCAAGTTTACGAAACTGCGAAGCTACAGAGCTACGAAGCTTCTAGAACACGAGTTTACGCGACTGCGAAGATAGAGAACTACAAGTCTGCATGAGTACTTGACTACGAAGCTCCAACTGCACCATCTGCTCCAACTGCACCATCTGCATTATGTTATAAGATTACAAGGCTACTTGCTTACGAAGCTTCAAGTCTACGAGGCTCCAATGCATCATGACTACGAGACTACGAGCCATGAGGTTACGAGACTATGCGATTGCAAGTCCTCAAGGTTGCGTGATCGCAAGGCTATAGGACTACGAAGCTTCCAGAACACATGTTTACGAGACTGCATGACTAATTGGCCGCGTGGCTACGAAACTTCATGTCTCTAACTGACTAAAATAGCACTATTCAGTGGTGAGATTTAATTGTGGCCGTCAGGGCCACATTTAACCTTGTAATTTAATTTTTCTTTATTGAGGTTACAGGCTTTTAGTTTTATATAGTTTTATTTTACGTATTTTTACGTTTTCATTTTTATTTGATGTTAATTCTTCTCTTTAAATAATGGATGTGACTGTTAATATTTTATTTTAAGCTAAGCGCTTTATTTTGTAACTATGGATTGGTAGTTACGTGATTTCGATTGTGTTTCGCATGAGTTCCACTTGGTGTGCTCCCGGCGGTTTGGCGATGACGTCACCGATGCGGCCGGCCGGGAGTAGGAGGTATCAGCTGGAAGCGTGGATTATTGGCGAGACTCGTGGGGAGAACGGAGCATGTGACGGCGCGGACTGAAGAGCCGGGCGGCAGCGGGCGGCTATGGGCAGGGTCAGCATGGAGACACCACGCAGGACGACAGGGCAAGGGATTGCCCGACGATGCACACTTTGAACAAGGTAAAAAGAGGCGGCCGCATTGAATTTTTCCCTCGTGGTGATAAACTAACTGTTGCGAAGATCGTAATTTGATTTTTTGCCCATGCTGAACTTATCTAGTTTGGACGGAACTTTTGCTCCCTTTTTGTGAGAAGAGGCCCATGTTTTTAATGTCACACATTGGTGATGTGATGACGTGTTTTTGTTAACGGTCGCCCGTTTGCCCGTTTTGTGGGACACGAAAGTTTATTTTTAAAATAATTCGGCGTTTTTGAAAATTGTAGCAACGTTTTGAGACATTGGCATAATCAGCGTGTTTTCAATTGGACTTTACTAATTCTAATGACTTTCTGCAGTATTATAGAGTGTATGCGGGGGAGTTTTGCCGCACGCACGGACTGATGTTAGTGCGTAATTTATTAATTTTTATGGAACAGTATGTCGGCGAGGCATTAGACTCTAGTTTATTGAAGAAGGTCAGCGAGCCGGCGGACGTCTAGAATGTTAACATAATGGCAAGCTTGTAGTGACAAATTATTTCAAGGAAGAGAACAATTAATGAGAACTGAGAAATACGTTTAATTCATGTTTTGTATTAGAACATTTTATGTACAATTTTATATAGAATTTTATATAGATATATATTTTTTTATAATTGGTATTAAGGTAGGCCATCTTGCATTTAACTTTTTTTGTGGCCACACCTCACGACCTTCGTTGTGATCATTTAATTATTAGTAAGGCCGTTGTTAATATTTATATACATATATATAGGGTAGGTGACCCAAATATGAGGCCCGGCCTTAATATGAGACCCTTGGTTATCTTGACAAGTAAGAGCTACTAACTATCAGCCGCTCTTGGAACTACCAGCAGCCTCCATTTCCCGATCACGGATAGAGTGAGACTTTTATCTGACGCGCGCGAGATCCAGAATAACAGTTTATACGATATTCTTCATTTTGAGTTTTCGTGAGTGGCATCTTACAGTTTTATTATCAACATAGAGGTACGTTTATATTAATTATCCATTCATACTCTCTTATGAGCAGTGAAGTAAGCTTCCATGTGTATAAATAAGGAACTATGGCAGTTTAAAATTTCAGCCTTGTTGTTGTGTTTTGTAGCGGCCATTATAAGGTGCCTAATATGAGACCACTTACATGTCCTAATTTGAGATAGGGTCTCATATTAGGAGTAAGGGTCTCATATTAGGTGATTTAGATTTAAAATAATACTGTCGCTGTAAGAACAGTAACTAATAATTTTAATTTTATACAAAATATCTTAAAATTTTGTAATAGAACATAGTTAGATATGTAGGCCCTGCTGAGAAGGCCAGGGAAAGCCACGTTTCGATCATCTGCTTACCTCCACACACATCTCATAAGATGCAGCCGTTGGACGTAGGTTTTATGTTCCCTCTGAAGACATATTATGCTCAAGAAGTAGAAGACTGGCTGCGCCAAAACCCAAATCATGTTGTTACAAACTTTAAAGTGGCTAAACTTTACAGTGCTGCATACCAAAGAGCAGCAACAAAGAAAATATCTGTTAATTATTTTAATAAAACAGGCCTGTTTCCATTTAACCAAAACATATTTCGTATTTATGAATTTGGTGCTTTCTCTGGATCATTAAATGGCCAAGAAACTAAAGAAGAAAATGGAGCTCAAGAGAATTCAGATACAGCCATTTGTAGAGAAGACCAGAGCCATCCAAGAGAAACCTCGATGCAGACAGATCAGCCATGTTGCAGCAGTGCAGTTAGGCCCTTTATCAGACCTGTGGATATTTCACCACTACCAAATTTTCCTCCAAAAGAAACATGCAGTAGATGTGGCAGTGCTAATCTTATCACATCATCGCCATACAAAACAAGCTTGGATGAAAATTTCGCAAGAAAGAAAAAGGCTGAAGCTCGTTAGAAATTGATTTTTAGGAAACAGAAAGGAAACGATACTAGACCTACACAAACCAGATCTCGCAACACGGACAAATTACGGATAACTACCAAATCATTCATCGCTGTAGATTCTGAGGACTCCAGTGACGAAAATATTTCGCTGCGTGACAGTTCAAATGAAAGTGATGGATCTGAAAGTGATGATGATGCAGAGTGTTTGTTATGCTGCTGCCTTTTCTTAGAGGACAAACATGGCGAGAAATGGCGGCAGTGCCTCAAGTACTATGGGTGGGCTCATGAAGATTGCGGAGCTGATCCATGTTTTGTGTGTCCTATGTGTAACAAACAAAAGTGCAAAAAGTGACTAAATGATATCAAATATGGCATTTGGAACATAATGGAGGGGATGTCTCATATTAGGAACACATTTTTGTTTTCATAAAATTTCGCATTTTTTTAATTTCTTAGTTTAATTACTTTCTGTTTTAATACAAGTTCTCAATCCTGTTTTGAAGTAAAAGTGCATTACATAATATATCATCTAAGATAAATAAATCTACCAATAGTGGTTTTAATAACAAAATATAAATATTTTTTATAAAAGGGGTCTCATATTCGGTACACTTGCCCTATATGTTGTCATCGTTATTTATATTTTTATAATATTTAATCTGTAATGATTATTTTTGAGAATGGGTTAAGAGACTGCCATTATTATCGCCTTTTTTTGTAACCAAACGTGTATTGTTATATATAGTAAATGCTAATTTTTGAAAATTATCTTTTTTTAATAGTAATTACCCAAAGTCTTGCCTTTATTTGGAATATTGTTTGCTCTGCTTTGTCTGCTTTAAAGTTTTTTGGCCTGACCCCTGGGCATTGGTATGGGGAATTTTTTATTGTGTAGCCTTTCATACCTTTTCATAATTTTTGGAATTTCCCTTCGCGCCCAGAGTGAGTCGGGGACGCAACCCCTCTTCCAAGTTAGGAGGAAGAAGGGTTACATAATTTATCTCATGCAAAGGTACATGTTGCAAGTAGTTCCGCTTTTGAACATCAGATGACGACACGTGTTGCTTGCAGGTAAATAATTATTTCTTTTATGCGGGATGCGGGATGATCACTATCTATCACATAAGAAGGATGGCTTCGATAGTCTCCAAGGAGAAGGAAGTTCGCACACGGAAAAAACCATCAATATATTGATAAGAAAAATCACGAGCACAAGGAGAAAACCAGCTTAATATTGGCAAGAATAATCAGGAGCACCCGGAGAAAACCATCATAATATTGAAATGGATAATCGGGAACACACTGAGAAAACCACCACTCATTTTCTTTCATAACATAAAATAAAATTAAAAATTTAAAAATTTAAAAATAAAAAAAATTATAAAAAATACATATAATTCTGTCTTGAACTAGAACTCTATCTTTGCTCAAAAAAATTTAGTGACTGAATATTTAATAGTTTAAAACCTCTTGGTGTTACTAACATATTTTTCAAGGTTACTTGGTCTTTTAGTATGTCTAACAAATGTCACGATGGACTAATTGAATATAATTAGCTAACGACGAAGAAGGTCATGCGGTCCTGAAATGACTAGCCTATATGTCTGATATTGTCATGACTTGGTCTCATGGTCTGAAGACAATTGGCCTGTATGTGTGGCTTTGTACATGAACGGCTTATATGTTATTCAGATTATTGAGAAATTATACTTTCATGTTAGGCTAATCGCCACTGTATTTAATTCGTTGGTCAGGTATATTGTCTTGAGTAGTTTTTCGTAGAGTGAATGATTAATAAACTCCGCGAAAGGTAATGGAAAACAGAACCTAAAATTTATTTAATAATTAGTTACAACTGTCACTGGTCAAGAATCGAACCGTGGACAGTAATCCATAGATTCAATTTGTATATTAATAATTGATTTTTTCGGAGACTTTTGGAATTTTTCCCGCATTTCTAGCTAAATAATTACATGAAATCAAGATGGCGCCCAAATTTCAGGATGGCGGGCACCTCAGTAATAATAAATAATTACCGCACTGTAGCAGGTTAGAATAAAACTAACATGATGGTAAGACGAGTGCACTCAATATGGTGTCCTCCATCAGACGAAAACATGATGGTAGCAATGACCACTAGCAGGTGGTAGCTCCTGGTAGCATGTACTGAACATAAAATGACGGATCCATTATGGACAACAAGGTCAAAGTCAAAGATCAAGGTCAAGGAAAAATTTCAAGGTCAAGTTCAAAGTTCAAGATCAAGTTCAAAGTTCAAGGTAACGTTCAAATTTCAAGGTCAAGGTAAAAGTTCAATGTCAAGGTCAAGTTCAAGGTCAATGTCAAAGTTAAAGGTAAGGTCAAAGTTCAAGGTCAATGTCAAAGTTCAATGCCAACAGTCGAGGTTAAAGGTATGGTGAACAGAAAATCATACTAACATGTCGCCGGCACACTCTAGCAGACGAAAACAAGACGGTGGTCTCCAGCAGAAGAAGACAAGATGGCGGACATGACGTCATACCAGCTGATGGTAAATACCTTTTTATTGGTGGAGGTAGGTCAGTCTGTAGGTGGCTTCTGCGGAGGAAGGATCTGATGTTTTTTTTTGCTCTTAGCGGTTTCGAACCAAGGACTTAAATCGATCTAATTAATTAGTATTCTAATAAGTAAATTTTTTTTCATTAAAATCGGATAATAAATAAAAGGGTTAAAAATGGTGGGCATAATGGAAATTGCAACATTAATAGGATCCAATATGGCGGTCGTAACGTAAAGTGTAATGATGGCATCTTACTGTACTCAACTAAGATGGCGGGGCGTATCGAAACATGCAAAATTTATATAATCCAAGATGGCGACCGTAGCGATAAGTGCAACAGTGGTTTTTAAGTTATATTTTATTAAAATTGTATTCATAATTTCGATAAAATAATTTTTTAATGATTTTTAAAAATTTTCCTGATTTTATAACATAGATATTACGGATTTTCAAGATGGCGACCGTAACGATAATTGCAACAGTTACGACTTAATACTAGATGGTGGTTCTGTCTCGAACAGGTAGTGCTATTATTACTTAAAATTAAAAAAATACAAGTTCCAATATGCATGCTATTTTTTTATATTCCTCATTTAATTCTCAGTCTGGTAAATGTCTCGATGGCCGTGCAGTTAAAGGCGTATGTTTTCCAACCTAGAGATAAGAGCTGTGCTGGTTCGAATCACAGCGCTTCCAAAGTATTTTGCATAAAAAATTTAAATTAATATGTCGATAAGGACCATAATATATCTGGTAGGTAATGGAACATCGACCTTATGTGATGAGACAGAGCGACGTTGGCACTCTCTAGGAACAAACAGCAGAAACAAAGTCGACGGTATCCAAGATGGCGGCCTCCAGTGGAACAGAAAAAAACAAGAGCGACGCTGTCGCTATCTAGGAACAAACAAGGGAAACAAAGTCGACGGTCTCCAAGATGGCGGCCTCCAGTGGAACTGAAAAAAATCAAGAGCGACGCTGGCACTGTCTAGGAACAAACAACGGAAAAAAGTCGACGGTATCCAAGATGGCGGCTTTCAGCGGAACAGAAAAATTCAATATGGCGACAGAGACGAAAATTTCATCATAATGAGTGTGGCGCTCGATTTAAAGATGGCGGATCCATGATGGCGGATCCAATATGGTCGCCGGGGTCAAGGTCAAGGTCACGGTACTACTTGTCCTGTTACTCTGTGTCCCGTTACGTTGTGTCCCGTTACGCTCATCCAAGATGGCCGCCGTGACGTCAGAATCAGAGATGTGGCTCGGCACCCGGCACCACATCCTGCATCCTGGGCCAGTATCCCCATTTACACACTACTTTGAAATAAAGGTAAAATAATCGTTTGCCCATTGTTGTACATATCTGTTAGTTACTTGAAGAGATTCAGTCGAATTATTTGTCATTTTAAGAATTTATGTCAAGATACGGAATAAAATATCAACGTAAATAAATAGTGTATAAAGTTTGTCATACATTGCAGTGAGATTTTTCTGAATAATACTTATGTAGAATTTTTATTATACTTTAAAAAAACATGTTTAAACGGACTAGAAGTGATAAAAATAATATTTAAAAAAATTAACAGAAAACAGATGCACCAAAAACTGTGTGATGACTTATATCATTCAACATGAACAGGTTTGTTTTTAAATTAACATTTTATGTTTCGACAACAATTAGCGAGCATCGATGCCGTTGCTATGACAAAATTTTCGAAACCAACAGTAATGCTCGACGACACTGGAAGAGAAAGTGCTAAGAATCTACCTCTCAAAATGTTTGGCTGTAAACAAAGTCGCAACCAATTTGTAAGAAATGTTAAGCTGAAAAGACACTTGAAGACAAACAAAAGTCCTGCTGCGCAGCAGAAAGTTAAGGTTTCGCTACAACACGGATTGACTGATGTGCTTAAGAGTACACCGGGAATTAGTAGTTCATCAGTTACATCATCATCTGTTTCGAGGCTGAAAGTTTCGTCTTCATTATCTAGGCAGTCTTACAGCTACTGTGATATGTCGTTCGCATTTTCCCATGATGCACTAAGACATGAGAGTAGCAAATGTGTAAAGAATCCTTCTCATAAAAAGTTTCTCTGCAATGAGAGCCATGTTCGGTTTACGCGTACTGACAGTTTGCGACGAAATGCAAAAGTTAAGTAGGCTACTTGTGCATACTGTTGAACTACCTGCAGATATTACGTTTCATACCTTCAAATTTGAGACTCATATGTAGGGACCGGGAAAATTCGCGGGTTCAATGACCTGTAGGATGAACTCCATAGTTCTAGGTACACTCGGTCAAATGCCACCCACTCATTGGCTGCTGTCTTGTGAGACGTCCCAACGTAGCAGCCTGTGATTCGATAAAGCTTTGGTTGGGTGTTTCGCATTGGCTCAGAGTGATCCAGGTGTGTTGTGAGCCAATATCAGAGGCAGCACTGAGGTATAACTATTTGTATTTTAGACTATAGCGAAATGAATTCGCGAATTTTTCCTGTCTCTACTCATATGCGTACAAATACAAAAAACCGATGTTCATACACCGAATGCGATGAGGCATGTAGGGGAGACCGGGGTAAGTTGGCGAACGGGGTAAGATGACGAATCGTATGTAACTAATCCAGAAACACAGATAGACGGTTGGCGCACCTGTGACCTTGTGTGTCACCATCTGCACCTACTAGGCAGGTGTAGCGGAATTTTCCAGTCAGTTTGAATGTGGCAGTTTTGAGAGGCAGTCTGTTTCGTGAGCCATTGTTGTAATATTGAAGGTACGTATGTTAAGCTATTACGAGAAAAGAGTCCATTTGTTTTAAATGTTTATATATGTAAAATGAAATGCTGACTTTTGGGAGTATTTTAGTATATAGATTGTTGAAGAAAATTTGTTAATGTTGTTCGTGATTTTGGTAAAGCAAAAATACGGCTGCTGGGGCAAGTTGACGGGGGCAAGATGACGAATTCGTCATCTTGCCCCTGCAATCGTCAACTTGCCATAGGTAATGACAGTGTGAGCATTATTTTGTATTATATGTGTTATTTAAACCAATGATGTACAGATATGACGAACATTTAAGTAAAATAAAAATAATAATGAAATTATAAAATATTATAAATAGTTCCTGTGTTAATAGTCGTAACAATTTTGTTTGATTTTTTTGTAGATGCCTAGGCATATTATAAGCGGAAAACGGAAAGGAGGCGTTGGAGTGACGAAGAGATGGATAGAAGAAGCAGAATGAAGGGAAGAAAAATGAAAGAAAAACTAAGAAAACTGAAAAACAAAGCTCTGATCATTCTGTAGCAAAACCATAAAGCCTAAATAGCGTTTCTTGCCCTGCATGTGAAGAAGTTTACGTGGAACCTCCAAATGAAGACTGGATTCAGTGTTCCACATGTTCTGAGTGGTGGCACGAAAACTTTTCCAATTATGAAGTCAAGGAATTATATCAAAGTCGTTCAAGTATGTTACAATATATCTTCTTTACATCCTGCACGTTGTTTAGTGTAGGATATCTATAAAACTATTGTTTACTTTGTCCATAAATATATATATTTTGGTTTCGTCATCTTACCCCAATAGGTTCGTCAACTTACCCCACTCCTGGGGCAAGATGACGAATGTGCTAACTAATTGGTTTCTTGTCAATAACTTCAGAACTACGCAAAGTAATACAACCTTTTTACATATTTAGGTAGAAATTAGTATGTACTTCGTATTGGTACCAAATTAGATATTATATATGCTTATTTATCTGTTAAAGGCCATTTCAAAGCTTAACATCGTCAACTTGCCCCGGTCTCCCCTACATGAATCTAAGCCTAAAACTGTGCTTGAAGCATTACAGTTAAATGATAACGGATTCCACTTGGCAAAATCTGCATTTGTGGGAATGTAGGAAGACTACTATTATCTAAATACATTTAGTGAGTCAAAAGACATTTGTACTTTTATTAATGATATAAAGCAGCACATAATCAATCAGCTTACAGATGAAGAGGCAACGTACTGATATTTAAAATATAAATTTTGGCTATAATGTGTACATGGAAAACCATTTCCGCTCGAGGTCAAAGTGAAGAAGTGCGCATTCAAGACAGTGAATACTCCCATTTACAATTCCAGCGATGTTATGCTTTCTGTTAAACAAAGTATCGAGAAAGTATGTCGGGAAGAAAAAGACTATGTAAAAAATGATCAGGCTGGTTTTTGTCTTCAGTCCGATTGTAGCCTATAATTAGTCTATTCAAGCCGATGCAGAACTAAATGTTTATTAGAATGCTAACTTTCGCAAGTGTTCCTGTAATAGAGTAGAAATTATTAAATAAATTGTATTTGTAAAAAAAAAGTGTGTTTTTCGAACCTGTCACTTTTTTGTAAAATATGTAATAATTAATTTTTATATTTTCACTAACCAATTATAGTCCCGAGAAAAGGTACCTATTGCTCGAATAAATTATTACAGTAATGACTGATTTTTTAATGCACTGCAATCTATCGAATCAATCAATTTATTAGTTGCTGAATTTTTTAAATTAAATTTTGGAATTTTTCTTAAATTTCTAGCTTAATAAATAGATAAAGACTTCCAAGATGGCGGCCAAACCGCCGATAAAAGGGCGGGAGCTCTGGCAATAAATAATTACTGCACTATATCGGGTGAAAATTAAACTAATATGGCAACAACGCACTCTAGCAGATGAAAAAGTTGTTGGCCTTCAGCAAATGAAAAAAATAATACATCCTCCAAAAACAAGATGACAGCCTCCAGCTGACGAAAACAAGATGGCAGGCACCAGCAGACGAAAACAATAAGACGACGTAAAGTCATACTAGCCGGCATTGTATGTAGGTGTGTATATATATATATATATATATATATATATATATATATATATATATATATATATCTGCATTAGTGGTGGGTGGTCAGTATGTCCTTGGCAATCTTGGAGGAAAAATTTGTCGTCACTAGGTTTGAACTGAAGACTCCATGAGGTATACGCCTTTTTTTTTATTTAAATTTTAATAAAATTTTGATTGATTTTTTTTATACATTTTAAACATTTTTTCCGAATTTTTGGATATAAATAACGGATTTTCAATATGGCGGCCGTTATTTCATAATCCCAGATGGTGGTCGGCTCTCCAGCTCCTCCAGGGGAAGCCAGTCCAGGAGGAACTTTTACATACTACTGAAATATCAATCAAAATTTTAAATTATGCGCTAATTTTTTTAAGCGCGATAAGATATGTTCAGTACTGTTTCCAAATGCATGTTTCGTATGTAAAAACATATCTATAGAAAAAGATTTACAATATTCTTCTTGTAGTAGGCCTATTATAAACTTATTTGGCAAACTGCTTACCACTGGATTATTTTGTATATTTAGTAGAATCCACAGTTCACCATGTACTAGTGATAATGCCATCATGTGTTCAATGGCTACTGATTTGTGTCATGCCTTAACTGAATGCCTGGAATTCGATACTTTTTTTTTGTTTCTGATTTGTTCTCAGTCTCATTCACCGAGATACACTGTGGCCAGGACCTTACGTAGATATTCATTTCGATGGGTTTGGGTAGGGAGGGGCAGGACCACTTTCCGCGCTGTTTACATTCAAATTATTTCCCCCGCCCATCAAATCAACAACCACGTATTGACAATAATGTCACAAAATAAACCTAATTCAAATTTATTCTATCAACGATTTAACAAATTTTCATTGTCTAATAATTATTTTCGTAATGGAATAATGGTACATGTTTTTCTCTAGTAAAATGTTACTTGTAGCTACCTATTTTGAGTAAATACTTATAATGTTTTTAACCACACCAGTAAAAATTTAAAGGAAGTTGAATTACTTTATTTTTCCCTGCAAAAGGCTACAGACTGCAAAAAAAGTCTCCGCGATTGTTTGCCAGCAGCCCCAGCCTGCCGCCGCAGGTAGGCGGGTGACGCAACCAGAGTCGCAGGTAGGAAGGTGACGCAACCCGAGTCGCAGGTAGGCGGGTGACGCAACACGAGTCGCAGGTCGGCGGGTGACGAAACCCGAGTCGCAGGTAGGCGAGTGAACAACCCGAGTAGCAGGTAGGCGAGTGACGCAACCCGAGTCACAGGTAGGCGGGTGATGCAACCCGATTCACAGGTAGGCAAGTGACACAACCCGAGTCGCAGGTAGGCGAGTGACCAACCCTAGTCGCAGGTAGGCGAGCGACTCAACCCGAGTCGCAGGTCGGCGGGTGACCCAACCCGAGTCGCAGGTAGGCGAGTGACCAACACGAGTCGCAGGTAGGGGGGTGACTCAACCCGAGTCGCAGGTAGGTGAGTGACCAACCCGAGTCGCAGGTAGGCGAGTGACCAACCCGAGTCGCAGGTAGGCGGGTGACGCAACCCGAGTCGCAGGTCGGCGGGTGACGAAACCCGAGTCGCAGGTAGGCAGGTGACGAAACCCAAGTCGCAGGTCGGTGGGTGACGAAACCCGAGTCGCAGGTAGGCGAGTGACCAACCCGAGTCGCATGTAGGCGAGTGACCAACCCGAGTCGCAGGTAGGCGAGTGACGCAACCCGAGTCGCAGGTCGGTGGGTGACGCAACCCGAATCGCAAGTAGGCGAGTGACCAACCCGAGTCGCAGGTAGGCGAGTGACGCAACCCGAGTCGCAGGTCGGCGGGTGACGAAACCCGAGTCGCAGGTAGGCAGGTGACGAAACCCAAGTCGCAGGTCGGCGGGTGACGAAACCCAAGTCGCAGGTCGGCGGGTGACGAAACCCGAGTCGCAGGTAGGCGAGTGACCAACCCGAGTCGCATGTAGGCGAGTGACCAACCCGAGTCGCAGGTAGGCGAGTGACGCAACCCGAGTCGCAGCTCGGTGGGTGACGCAACCCGAATCGCAAGTAGGCGAGTGACCAACCCAAGTCGCAGGTAGGCGAGTGACCAACCCGAGTCGCAGGTAGGCGAGTGATCAACCCGAGTCGCAGGTAGGCGAGTGACGCAACCCGAGTCGCAGGTCGGCGGGTGACGAAACCCGAGTCGCAGGTAGGCAGGTGACGAAACCCAAGTCGCAGGTCGGCGGGTGACGAAACCCGAGTCGCAGGTAGGCGAGTGACCAACCCGAGTCGCATGTAGGCGAGTGACCAACCCGAGTCGCAGGTAGGCGAGTGACGCAACCCGAGTCGCAGGTCGGCGGGTGACGAAACCCGAGTCGCAGGTAGGCAGGTGACCAACCCGAGTCGCAGGTAGGCGAGTGACGTAACCCGAGTCGAAGGTCAGCGGCTGACGAAACCCGAGTCGCAGGTAGGTGAGTGACCAACTCGAGTCGCAGGTAAGCGAGTGACTCAACCCGAGTCGCAGGTAGGCAAGTGACCAACCCGAGTCGCAGGTAGGCGAGTGATGCAACCCCAGTCGCAGGTCGGTGGGTGACGCAACCCGAGTCGCAGGTAGGCGGGTGACGAAACCCGAGTTACAGGTAGGCGAGTGACCAACCCGAGTCGCAGGTAGGCGAGTTACGCAACCCAAGTCGCAGGTAGGCGAGTGACCGGCCCGAGTCGCAGGTAGGTGAGTGACGCAACCCGAGTCGCAGGTCGGCGGGTGACCAACTCGAGTCTCAGGTAGGCGAGTGACGCAACCCGAGTCGCAGGTCGGCGGGTGACGAAACCCGAGTCGCAGGTAGGCAGGTGACGCAACCCGAGTCGCAGGTCGGTGGGTGACGAAACCCGAGTCGCAGGTAGGCGAGTGACCAACCCGAGTCGCATGTAGGCGGGTGACTCAGCCCGAGTCGCAGGTCGGCGGGTGACGAAACCCGAGTCGCAGGTAGGCAGGTGACGCAACCCGAGTCGCAGGTCGGTGGGTGACGAAACCCGAGTCGCAGGTAGGCGAGTGACCAACCCGAGTCGCATGTAGGCGGGTGACTCAGCCCGAGTCGCAGGTCGGCGGGTGACGAAACCCGAGTCGCCGGTAGGCAGGTGACGCAACCCGTGTCGCAGGTAGGCGAGTGACCAACCCGAGTCGCAGGTAGGCGAGTGACGCAACCCCAGTCGCAGGTCGGCGGGTGACGCAACCCGAGTCGCAGGTAGGCGGGTGACGAAACCCGAGTTACAGGTAGGCGAGTGACCAACCCGAGTCGCAGGTAGGCGAGTTACGCAACCCGAGTCGCAGGTAGGCGAGTGACCAACCCGAGTCGCAGGTAGGCGAGTGACCAACCCGAGTTGCAGGTAGGCGAGTGACCAACCTGAGTCGCAGGTTGGCGGGTGACCAACACGAGTCGCAGGTAGGCGGGTGATGCAACCCGAGTCGCAGGTAGGCGGGTGACGCAACCCGAATCGCAGTTAGGGGCAAGGTATAAGGAAGGGGAGGTGAAACCGTGCGCAGGTTTTCCCTCTCCATGCGCTCCCTCGCTACGTCACCTTGGTTGTAGCCAGCGCTCTTTTTCCAGGCGCTATCATCCATCCATTTCATCTGCGGCTCGTGCGAATTTTTGTTATTGTTGTTAGTGCTTACATAATCCTGAGTGATTTTATGTAGCTGTGCAGTGTTCGGTTTTCACGATAATTTCAAAAAGATTCGAGATTCTGGCATAAAATATTTTTCTTTTCCAAAAAATTAATATCTTTGCAATAAGTGGGTGAACGTATGCAAAAGGAAGGACAATTTCTGTGGTAGCAGATTTAAGTTTTAACAATTGTGATTTTTAGTAGAAATTTCACTTGTTTTATAATACGAGTATTTATTTTTAATTTTTTTGTGTGATTAATTTATTGTAGGTTAATATTAGGTCAAGGAATATATTTAGTGCTAAATTCTGAGTTATTATCTATAAACATAAAGTCTTTCACGGTAAAAAGGTTATTAATTGAATGAATTTATTAAATGTTATTTAAACGTATATATACATATACATATATATACATTAATAAAACTCAAATCAATGGTTTTTAAAATGTTTGTGTGTTCGAGCATCAGCGAGAACTACAGAATTTATTTCAATTTAAATTCTTTTTTCTTGTTTGTTATAGAAATAACCTAAACACTAGGTTGTGCAGCATTAATAAAGGGGAAAAAATATTTCATCAATGCATGTAAACAAATCGAATAAAAGTACGAATGTAAACCCCCTATACATCAACAAGAAACATGCGCATTTATTCTATTGTTCAAAATGTTCTCTTTAATGGAGTGGGGAGGACGTATTATATCATTACGTTTAAATATAAGTAGCCTATATAAATATACACGCAAAACTGTGAGATATTAATTATAAAATATACAGAAACGAAACAGGCTTACATACCTACAACCACTTTTGAAATTCGAGGTCTAAAAGGATTGTTTTAAATGAATTCGTATAGGCTTTGGAAAAAGTTAATTTTTATTTCATTACTATTCATATGTATTTATCACAAAAATCTAATGCAAAATGTCGCTTAAAATGCGGTGCGTGAAAGTTAATTAGCCTACTTCTCTAGTTACATGTGATCATACTGATTTTAATAATATGTTAGTTACCTAAAGGTATTTTAAAATCTCGGCATTACAATCTGCTTGTGTTGGGTTATTTTGTTAGTTACACACAATAATTAAAATCAACGTAAATGAATTCATTGTTATCAACTTTTGATTTTTTTCAATTTTTTCCATTCAAGCGTTTAAATAATGGTACAATTTTGTTTAAGAGTTTGTGTTTTATGCCTTAAATAGCATTTAACGCGTTAAAAAAGCCGTTTTAAATACTTAAAAATAAAGTTTGCAGGGACCATCGCTCAGTACATTCTCAGCGTAATGCCTGCAAGCTGTTTTTTGCTGAATATTGTAGAGCTATTTGGTTTAATAACATGTTTTAAATATATATATTTTTGGTCAATATTTATACTTTTGTTTATTGTTTATAACTAAATAAAATTAAAATTAGTAAATAAATCAAAATCGCTTATGGTTATGTAAATTACATATAAGTATTTTAAAAAACTTTATTTTGTGTCAGATTTTTTATAATAGGCCTATGTGTGTTGTCGCCGGCATCCTGAATGTTTATTATCTCTATTTTATTAATATTCATAATAAATATTTTCGAAGTGTAATTCATTCGAATTCCCACTGTGTCGTTTTATGTAAAATCATTTTTTTCCCGACAGTGCTGACATTTATGGCCATTGCGGTATCTAGATAAATACAAGACCCATTCAACATTTTGAAGTGATGAAACAGCGGAAAAAATATTGCTTCATTAATTTTATTATTAATATAAACCCCGTGTTTTGATACTAATTTATTTATTTAAACTGTATGTACACTGTATATACAATGTACATAGCAAAGTATTTTGACGCTTCGTGGTAACTCTCACTATTCAAAAGATTGTAAATGAACTGTCTGTGCGTGGTATTCCCGTAAGCGCGCTGCGTGTGGACCGGGCGGTGCGACCAAGGTGATGTAGTGCGCAGTGGAGGACGAGTTTGGGCGGCCGGACGGTTTCACCTCCCTTTCCTTACACCATGGGTAGGGGGGTGACGTAATCGCTGTCATGTCCGCCATCTTGTCGACGGTCGAGCGGCGCCGGTCGTCTCCGCTCTTGTGGCGGCAAACCTGCGCGCCCGGTCTAACAAGGGGAGGGAGAGGTCCTTTGTTCCTGCCGAAAGGCCATCCTCGAGGTAGATGCTACATGGCCGCCCGCAGGAAAATAAAAATTTTATGGCCGCCGCGTTGGCTTTGTGTGGCGGATGAAAAGAACGCAGCCTGTGTTTCGAGTAACCTTTTTTTTTTCTTTTTGTTTTCACCCGCCATGGCCAGCCTCTGCTTCTTCGCAGACATCCAACAACTTTGCGTTGAGCCTGGGTTTCATCCGCCATGTAGGTTTTTATTTTCCCCCGCCTACTGGAGATCCATATAAATAAATATTATGAAAACGAGATTACAGAAGCACTTTTGTATGCGTCTCCCAGCCTTTTCTTTTTAGACTTATATTGAGCAACCACGAATAGAATTATAAACGAAAATATTAATGAATACTTTATTGCCTGACTTAGCGCGTCGTGATCACTCGTTTTAAGTTCTTTTTCAGGATTTTCCCTGCTGGATAACACATACTAAATTTCTTCTATCGTCTCATTTTCGAAACACCTTTTTTCATACGTATCTGCAATTAGGCCCGTTCTTCAATGACACGCAAACGGACACGGATGACCTAGCTCTTCCTTTTACGTTACTCCATGCGACCAATGAAAGTTGAGTTTTTCGCCACGATGCTATGGTAGCCTTGTTGGTTTACTATTTAATGTACTAGAACTCTAACTTTGCACTACAATAGGATGTTCACAAGCTAGCAAAATTTGTTTTGTATTTTTTTGTTTTTATTTTAAATTTGTTATTAACATTTTCTTCTGTATTTTATGATATAAAAAATTTGTGGTGGTTTTCTCGGTGTGCTTCCGATTATTCTTGTCAATATTATGGTGCTTTTCTCCGTGGCCCTTGATTATTCTTGACAATATTTTTTTATGGTTTTCACTTAGTGCTTCTGATTATTCCCGACTAGACATCTAATGGTTTTTTCTCCGAGTGCTTCTGGTTATTCCTGACTAGTCATCTGATGGTTTTCTCCGAGAGCTTCTGGTTACAGATGAGAAATTTATCTCTGCATGAAGGATTTTTTACTTAATGAGACATGTCATTTTATTCAAGGTTACATTTAATTAGTGAATTTCTGATAGTTAATCAAAACTTGCAATATTTTTATCAGGTGGAAATTTAAAAAAATCATTACTCAGTCAAATAATAAACTCTGAGGAATCTGAGAAGCACTAACAGGAAGGATGAACTTCCTTCTCCTTGGAGTCTAGCGAAGTCATCCTTCTTTTGCGATCGTTTGTGAGAATCCCGCATCCCGCATAAAAGATATAAATATTATTTACCTGCAAGCAACACGTGGCGTCATCTGTTGTTGAAAAGCAGAACTACTTGCGACAAGTACCTTTGCATGAGATAAATTAACTCTCGCTGACGAAATAATTAAAAAATTCCATTTAAGTAATGGTTGAAATTTAAAACTCTTAGTTTTGCATCTAACATTAGTCACAGAAGCTACCATGGATCATGGTTTGATATCTGCAGCTGAATCGGAAGGCAGCCGCTGTAGATACTGTAGCAAGGATTTTGTCATGAGAAGGAATGCTAGACGACATGAGAAGAATGATTGTGTTAAAAACCCACTAAGCAAAATGTTAAGCTGTAATCGGTGTAGCAGGTTGTTAAAACGAATTGACAGCTTAAAAAGACATGGTAGAACATGTAAAGCTAGGCCTACTTACGACATAGAGGACATCGATAGATCTACTAGACTAAAGAAGAGTATTCTGTATTACGACAATAATTTTCCTTGTCTTGAGCGTGATGGTATTAGCTCCCCCGATCGTGACGAAGAACATAAATTGAAGGATGCTGATGGCTTCGGGAAGACTGAAACTAATGGAAGTAATAACACCGTGAAAAGTGAGAATACATTCAAGCCCATTTTCAGTAGATCCTCCATACTTTGTAAAAATGAAGGACTCCTAAAAAGGAAGCATGAAGACGATGAAGACACTTCGACATCAACGATATCTTACGGTAATCTGGGTGAAGACGATGCCTTCTACGGTGATTGTTACAGTGACTCTGAGGCTGTTGACAAAGACATAGACTGTGATGAAGCACCTAAAGCTGACAAGATCGACGAATGTGGTGGTGTCCTGAGACCGAAACGTTGGAAATAAATAAATAAATCTGATCAAGCTTGTGATGATCACTGGCTCGATGATGAAAGTTACCCTGAGGTTGGTGTTAAAACGGAAGACACCAGAGATCATAATATTTATTATAAACATGCAAGGAAGATGGTGGCTGAAGAGATTAATTACACATCATGGAAAGATCCAAACATATTGGTTGACGGGCTAAGACTGTTGGTGTAATCAGTTCGTAGAGGAAACTTCTCGTATATCGAGGAAGCATCGTCCATACTTAAAGAACTGCGGAAAGCTGGCTACATACAATAATCATTTGTTTAACTGTCATGTGTGTACAATTGAAAAATAAATGAATTATTTATATTTTAAAAAAAGTATGTTTTATTTCTTGTATTCTGATTTCCAACTAAGCCTGTGTTTCCGCTACTGTATGTGTGATCATTCCGTTCCTGTGTGTTCGTTCCGTTTCCTGTGTGTACTGTGTGAACGTTCCGTTTCCTGTGTGTACTGTGTGTACATTCCGTTTTTTCCTGTGTGTACTGTGCATGAATTCCGTTTTTTCCTGTGTGTACTGTGTGTACATTCCGTTTTTTCCTTTGTGTACTGTGTGTACATTCCGTTTTTTCGTGTGTGTACTATTTCTTCATTTCGTTTCCTGTGTGTACTGTGTGATCATTACATTTATTGCGTGTTGGAGCTGATGGTGCATTTGGAGCTGTTGGAGCTTTTTAGCTGTTGTAGCGGTTGGAGCTGATGGCCAATTGAAGCATAGGAGCCAATTGTAGATGGATCTGATGGCGCGAATTGTAGCTCTTGAAGCCAAATGTAAATGGATATGATGGCACGAATTGAAGCTCTTGGAGCCTAGCGTATATTGGTGAGATCGAATTCATGAGACGAGAATGTACCATACCTCATCGAATTTTTACGATCATATGATCCTCATTTTTAAATGTTGTTTTGACTCGTGCATTATAGTAAATGGTTCTTGATTTGACTAGCGTATTATTCCATCGGGTGTATGTATATAAGCGAGTCCTAGACAGCAGGTCGCTCAGTTTGTTACTGTCGTCGAGGGTGTAAGGATCACCTAGTTTGTTTCAACTGGTGCATAAGTCGCGTAATTACATGTTCTTGCGAACTTGATGGCATCTTTACCGACTTTAACGACGAACTTGATGGACGTTGCACCATTTACTACGGGTACCATGACGTCATCGACGACGGTGGTGGAGCAGATCCCGTTGGCAACGACGACGTCAACACTGGAGGAGACTTCAACAGTCACGATACCACCGGCAGAAGAGAGCTTAATGACTACAGAGCTGGCTGTGCAGGAAACCACGACGAACGAAGATTCGACCTCGTTGGAGACCAATGTATGGTGAAACGTCAACAACTAACGAACATCGGTGTCGTTACTGCGACAAGATTTTCTCAAACAACAGCAATGTACGTCGATACGAGAAGAGAGAATGTGCTAAGAACCTTTATCGAAAAATGTTTGGCTGTGAGAAATGTCGCAAGCAATTTACAAGAAATGCTAATTTGAAGCATCACTTGGAGACATGCAAAGGACATGTTGCGCGGCAGAAAGTAAAGGTTTCTATACAACAGCGATAGATTATGTGCATAAGAGTATGCCTGGAAATGGTACAACTGCAGCAGCGTTAGTATCTGGATCGAGTCTGAAAGGCTCGTCTTCATCATCGCGGTATCCTTGCAGCTACTGCGATATGACGTTTGCATTTGCTCATGATGTACGGAGACATGAGAGGAGTAAATGTACGAAGAATCCTTCTCGCATGAAGTTTCACTGTGATAAGTGTCATGAATGGTTTACTCGAATTGATAATTTGCGTCGACATGCGAAAAACTGTAAAGGTGAAGTCCGTGCGCCTACTGCTGAACCACCTCCTGAAATTACGACTCCTCGGTTTAGATTGGTGACTCGTGAGCGTACAAGCAAAAAAACCGATGTGCAGCAACCGATTGCTATGACGTCTGAACATGAAAATAAACCTAAGACTGTGTTCGGTGCATTACAAGTGAACGATAATGGCTTCTTCTTGGCGCAGTCTGCATTTCGTGGAACGTTGAAAGACTACTATTTTTTAAATACGTTAGGTGAGTCGAAGGACATTTGTACTTTTCTCGATGATATCAGACATGACATAATCAATCAGCTTACTGATGACGTAGCAACAAACGGACCTTTGAAATATAACTTGTGGTTGGACTGTATATATGGAAAGCCGTATCCATTAGATGACAAAGTGAAGAAGTGTGCATTCAAGACATCAGCTGCAGTAATCTACAGTTCTAACGATGTGAAGCAAACTGTTAAACACGGTATCCAGAAACTCTGTCAAGAAGAGGAGGACTATGTCAGTAAAGGTTCTGGTTGGTCTCTGTCTAGTATAAACCGATTGGAGCTAAGAATTAGTCATTTCACGCCTATGCGGACCTAAATGTTTGTAAGATTTTCGCAGGTGATCCTGTAATAAAATATAAATAATGTAATAAATACTATTTTGTAAAAGAACTTGTGGTGTTTTATTTTCGAACCTGTCACTATTATGTTATATTGATGTAATATTTAATTTTTTGCATCATCCAGGATCGTACCAAGGACCTTAGTCGATCTAATTAATCAGTATATTAAACGTAAATTTATTTAATATATTTTGAACCTTTTCCTGAATTTTTAGGTTAGTTATTACGAATTTCCAATATGGTGGTTTTGATGGCTTATAGGATGATGGTAGTAGAGGATCTAAAGTCTCTTTAAGAATTTTGAATATGGTTCATTGAAATTATTTTTTAAATAAAATTAAACTTTATTGCATTGATCGAGTATCGAACCAATTTTTTGGTGAATTTTGGAATTTTCCCCGAATTTCTAGCTAAATAATTACACGATTCTAAGATTGCGTCCAAATTCCAAGATGGCGAGTGTCACAGTAATAATAAATTATTACTGCACTCTAGCGGGTAAGAATAAACTAACATGGCGTCAGTGCACTCTAGCAGTCGATAACAAGATGGTGGCTTCCAGCAGACGAAGACAATATGGCGGACATGACGCCATACCAGCTGACGTTATATACCTCAGTATTAGTAGTGGGAGGTTAGTCTGTCGATGGCTACCGTGGAGGAAGGATCTGTCGTCATCTTTTTTATTTTATTTTGGCCCTCAGCGGGTTCGAACCGAGGATTCCGAGCTCCATGTTGTAAATGTATGTTTTTTAATATTTTTTTAATTAAAAATTTTATTAATTGGATTTTTTTATAAATTTTAAAATTGTTTTCATTAAAATCGGATTATAAATGAAAAGTTAAAGATGGCGGGCATAACGGAAATTGCAACGGTGACGTCATATACTATGATTACATAATCTATAATTACATAATCCATGATGATGTTAGAAGCTTATCGGAGGCTGTAGACATGGATGCTTAAGCCTCTATATGGAACAGGTGTTCTTTCTTAGGCAAAATAACATTTGAGGTTATTCTAAATCCTAATTTTTGAATTGAGAAATTTTTTGAGTTTTTTTGGCGGGATTTTTTTCCACAAAAATGGAAATTTTGGCGATGTTTGAGGAATTTTTGGCAAATTTGGGAAGTTTTTGCCAAATTTTGGCAAGTATTGAAGGTCAAATCCAAGGTCAAGGTCAAAGGTAAAGGTTACACTCATCCAAGATGGCCGCCGTGACTTCAGAGCAATCGGTCATTGACCTGGCTCCCGGCTCCACAGCCTTAAAGCCTGTGCCCGGACCGGCCATATCATACTACTAAAAAGATTCCATTATCTAGCTAATGCTCGGCCTGCATTGCAATGCCTCATTCAGTTTTGTTTTGTAATATGTTTGAAGTAGTTCCACATATACAAATCATCTATCCATCTCTCTATATATATTTATCTCTATCTACATCTATATACATCTATGTATCTCTCTATCTCTATTTATCTCTTTATATCTACATATATACTTCCCACTATCTCTATATCTTCTATATATAAGTCTCTATATAGCTCTATACATCTATAGGTATATCTCTTTATATAACCCATTTCATTCTCTATAGTTCGCTCTATCTCAACTTATCTCTCCGTCTCTAACTCACTCTATATATATCACTCTGTCTCTGTCTCTCTTTTATATTTAAATAAATTGTGTCATGCGTGCGCACTTATACACTAAAAACAGACGAAGTGCCGCTATATAAAATGAAATAAACACATTTTTTGACACGATTCGTGCTCCAACTATTAAAAAATAGTTATAGCGTCTCAATAACCTTCATGGGCATGCGCATAACAAATCAACAAAATTTCATCGCAATCGGATGAGTGGTATAGGAACGCATACGGCACAAACAAACGAAAATTAAAGACATGACAAACGCATCAAACGATGGTGCGTTTAAAATTCAAGGCAACTCTATCTATTGACGAAGTTAAGAACAAAACTGTTATTAGCGCCTTTAGTTTGTTAGCCGCTGCGAGCTCCACTAAGTGGACTGGTCTCACCAAAGAGAAAAATATTAATTCGCCAGACCTTACTATGTGTATTATCGTGTGTCAGACATAGAGAAATAACACTCACTCACTATTTGTATGTCTATGACCTATGATTTTTTCTGTTATAAAATGAAATTATCACTTTTTCACTCCCTTAGGGATGGAATTTCATATTAATATGGGTTCTATGTGTTAATCGAGGTTATAAGCTAGCTGTAGGATAAATTTCATTCAAATTCATCCAGTAGTTTTTACGTGAAAGAGTAACAAACATCAATTCATCCATACTTACAACCTGTCGCGTTTATAATATTAGTAGGATTAATTTTAGGGCAATCTTTACTCTCAACGCATGTACAATCATGTTGAGTTAGCAAATGTAGTGGCGTATCTCAGTTCTTTCGCACGCTGTGTAGACATATGAAAAAATGCCAAATACCGCAACAGACAATTAGATGACTTGATGTAGGCTTTTGGACATACGCCATTGCTTAGCACATGTATGTCTGCAGAAGAAAACTAAAAAAAACACAAATGACAAAAAACACAAATTAAGCAAAAATTGCTGTTGTCAGGATTTAACGCCACACAATATTCCACAACAGGAATATGGTCAACAAACAAGGAAAAAACAAAGAAAAATGGACTAACAGGTTGAGTATTGGCTATTGTTTTGTGCTGCAGGGATGTTTCTCTCTTAATCAAAGGGATCCACATATTTTTTAATTCAATGCTCTGCTGGCTGAAAATATTTTTATTGCTAATAATGAAAGCTGATTCTTTATTTTCCTTTTTATTTTATCGGGTTCCTGTATGAGTGGTGTGGAGTCTTCCCAGAGAATTTTGTGGCTATTTTCCCATGTATGTTCAGCAAGTCTGGATTTTAGGGTTTCACTCTTCTTGCAGTTGTTTTTGTGTTCTTTGATTCGGGTGGATAGAGCTCTGCCAGTTTCACCTATGTACACGTGGCCACATTCACAGGGGATCTGATACACACAGTTGTGGGTTTGTAATTTTTTTTTGTGGCTGGTTTCACCTTTGTAACAATGCTTTTAATAGTAGATTTAGAACGGAAAGCTGTTTTGAGTCCATATTTGTTTCCCATGCGTCTTATTTTTTTCTGAAAGCACTTAAACATACGGAATGACTAGAGTTCCTGCCGGTTTATCGGTTTCTGTGGGTTTGAGTGTTTTGTTGGATTTCATATGCTGTTTGATGGTGTTAGCAGGGTAACCATTGGCTATGAGTTCCTTTTTTATATGATTGTGTTCAATCGCAATAGATTTCTCACCAGAAAAAAAAGGAACTCATAGCCAATGGTTACCATGCTAACACCATCAAACAGCATATGAAATCAAACAAAACACTCAAACCCACAGAAACCGATAAACCGGCAGGAACTCTAGTCATTCCATATGTTCAAGGGCTTTCAGAAAAAATAAGACGCCTGGGAAACAAATATGGACTCAAAACAGCTTTCCGTTCTAAATCTACTATTAAAAGCATTGTTACAAAGGTGAAACCAGCCACAGAAAAAAATTACAAACCCACAACTGTGTGTATCAGATCCCCTGTGAATGTGGCCACGTGTACATAGGTGAAACTGGCAGAGCTCTATCCACCCGAATCAAAGAACACAAAAACAACTGCAAGAAGGGTGAAACCCTAAAATCCAGACTTGCTGAACATACATGGGAAAATAGCCACAAAATTCTCTGGGAAGACTCCACACCACTCATACAGGAACCCGATAAAATAAAAAGGAAAATAAAGAATCAGCTTTCATTATTAGCAATAAAAATATTTTCAGCCAGCAGAGCATTGAATTAAAAAAATATGTGGATCCCTTTGATTAAGAGAGAAACATCCCTGCAGCACAAAACAATAGCCAATACTCAACCTGTTAGTCCATTTTTCTTTGTTTTTTCCTTGTTTGTTGACCATAGTCCTGTTGTGGAATATTGTGTGGCGTTAAATCCTGACAACAGCAATTTTTGCTTAATTTGAGTTTTTTGTCATTTGTGTTTTTTGTAGTTTTCTTCTGCAGACATACATGTGCTAAGCAATGGCGTATGTCCAAAAGCCTACATCAAGTCATGCACTCCCATTGCACAAATCTTTAAAAAAAAATTAGATAAAATCACATTTTGAGTGATTGTGTAAAAACAGAAATGCAGTTGAGCTACAACAGCTTAAAACATGCAGAGCATTCATTGAACATAGTAAGCTAAAGTCTAGACGCCTGCAATTGAACTTGCAAAATTTTCCAGTCTCTACCCAGTACATAACTGGTGTATCTGTAAGCACAAATAATAGCATGAATGTCATCACCATAGTACAGAGAGGAATGGACGAGGTAGGAAATGGGATTACATTTCTTGGTAATTGAGATTGCCGAAGAGCAACTGTGGTTATAGTGGAGGCAGACGAGCAAAATTCCACATACGTTATCAAGAACAAAATTTGGTTCTTGATATAAGCTCATTTAATTTATTTACACTTTTTATGATTTTCCTGATTTTTTTTATCTACCTAGGCGCTTAGGACAGCCGCTGGCCTAAAAGGAGTGTCGAAAAAGCGGTGGAAAAAAAGGAGGGGGCAGAAGTACACGGGCATATGTTATGCTACCTCTACACTTGGCAGGCTAACTTGAATTCCAACACGAATGCGAACAAAGACTAATTTTTTCAGATGACAATGAACCATGCATCCACACTTGGCCTGCAAACGCGATTCACAATGCCGAAGCGAACTAGATGAATCAGTCACGAACGAACTGAAAGTGTCTGCTATAAAGAGTATTGATGTACTTATGGTACACTGCAGGCAGCTATAGTTTACTCTGTGTTGTTTACCAAGAAAATATAAACACCAAGAGAACTTCGATGCATGTTCTTGGGTTACTGCTTGCAGGCCAAGTGTAGATGCACCCATTACAGGCGTTGGCCCAACTTCCTTTGAATTGTTCAAAAAAAAAAAAAAAGACACCGAGGCGAGCGCCCACGAACTAACACGAACACAAGTCATCACATGCCAACCACCCCTCCACACTTGGCGCTCGCGAACGTTCGCGAACGTTCAGGCTAATTGTAGAGGGGGCATTATTCTTATGAGACTACGGAAACAACTTGAACCCATGAATCCTATAAAAATTAAAGGGAAGAAATTAATTTTGCGCAAATGGTCTGGGCGAATAATTTATTATTTTAAACCAAAAAAATATCGCGGAAAATAGCCGCTGCTCTGAAATTTCAGTCAGATAAATGCAGTATTGGAATTTTCGCCTATACTTTAATAAGGCCCTGCTACAATTGCCATGTCTTTTGGTCTCTTTGTCTCATCCTCTGACGAAAATATGCTGCCACAACAGTTATGTCCCGAGTTGTCCAATTGTAAACATTTCAAATACCTACACAAGAGTCCAGTACTTTTGAGCGATATTTTAATATTTCCTTCTTCATTTGCCTGATGTGTTGTGGCCATTTGCAAAAGTTGGAGGCCACAAATACCTTAAAAAAAATTTTAATACTAGTATATCTTTTAGAGGCCACAAAATCACTTTAAAAATATTGATGATGTGCATATTGCCAAGCTTATTCAGTTTGAAAGGTAGCTCGGGAAACTGACATTTCAATGGCAAAGTAATTACGTGACCTATTTCCAATTTCGGTACATAATGGTCAGTTCACAAAATTCACTTTGTTTTTATTGTTTGTATACTAATATTTTTCCCGCGTGGTTTGTGATCCTCTGTAGACATTTTACGTTTTTTTTTTTTAATTTTAAATATTTAATGTTTGTTTACATTTTTTACATGTTTTCATACTTATTTTTCTTGCATGGGAAAACTCCATAAGGGACAAAATTATAAAAGTTCGCCAACTGCTTGATCACGAAGGGACAAGAAATATGACGTCACAGGGTTTCGTGAACCAATAGGTGAGTTGTGTCCAACGGACATGGCATTGGGCAAGTCAATTGTAAAAGTGCCTTGACGATACCCAGATACATTAACCCGCACTGTGACATCAAATCATTTTGAAAACCACGAATCTGTTTAAATAAATATATTTTGTTTTTAAAACACGAACCACTAGGACAAACCACGAGGACGAAATTCAGGTGACGATTCCTCTTTAAAAAGTAGGTAAACATGAAATTCACAACTATTAGCCCACTTAAATGCCAAACATATTTAAACAAATCTTGAAAATGGAATTGAAGCACAAGTTTATTGCTAGTAACGTCAACATTGGAAGATATATCTCAAAGTTTCCGGATAATGCATCATGGAACGAGGAAATGCAAAACACGAAAACTTCGGGGGCGTTATAAACCAACTTTAATAAAACCGAGGGGATTAGTAATCTACCGCTTACGGTTAACCAAAAGCTCGCCTTTTTTTATACATGGCACAATCTGCAATAACCTAATACAATATGTAAGCAAAGCGAACAATTTCTCGAAAACTGTGGCGTGTGCGTTAACATCCAGATAAGTGTCCTATTTGGCTATTTTAATTTGGCACCGAGTCACGAAACTCTAAATTAGTGGCCTTTACAAATCGGATAGCTGTCCTTTCCTGGCGTCTGCATTTTATTGTACTGATGTAAATATCCGTATAGGGAACTTATTCCGGTTAGGCATATTTCAGAAATTTTAAAGGCGTTAGTTTCCCCATTACTGAAATCCGGATAGGTAGCTATCTCGAATGACTAAATTGTGTTGTACAATGGGAAAAATCCGGATACATGTCCAAAGTAAGTGTTTGGCTCCAAAATATGGTTATTAGAAATATTTTCAGTAATACGAATTTGTTTATTCAGCGTTTCGGTTGCTGCATATATAGGTAATATCGCAGGAACCATTACACAAATTTTAACCTACTTAATTTCTTGGGAGCTATTCGCCATACTCGCAGAAAATTTAGTTTTCAAATAAATATAATACAGAAGAGATAACTTTATGAGAAACAAGAAGATAATGCACTCTCTTATTTTTCAAAATCGAACTATTTTAAATGATGTGGCTAATATCAAATCTCCTGAAATGTTTGACACATTTTAACAACCAGTCCACTGTGCTAGAACGAAACTGTTATTTACGTAAATTTATTGATTCACTAGCTTCTAAGATACTGAAACATAAAATATAAAACTTTTACTTCATAACATGAGAACTCCACAGCCTACTTGTGACAAATTTGGTTGTCAAGTAATGCAACAAAATACAAGACTATAAGTTTTCAGAATATGAGGCAATTATATGAAACTTATCTGCTAACTATAATGTTTCGTTTATTTATCTACGTTAAACCACCTTTAATTGTGACACCAATGCATTATTTTCGTCTTATTTTGTAATCATTATTCGTCTCAAAAAATAATACTATGCCATAATTAGAGACCTGCAAAATTCGCGGTTTCGATGGCCTTCAGGATAGACTGCACATACCCCTGTACACTCGGGCAAATAGCGCAATTTAATTGGCTGCCGACTTGTAAGTCGTCTCAGCTGGTTTGTCTGTGATTCGATCCTTCTTTGATTGAGGGCTTATAATTGATTGAGATTCGTCCAAATGAACAGTTAGCCAATAGCAAAATTATCTAAGAGGTATATGTGTTTGAATTCTAGCCTATCACCGAATGAATCCGCGAATTTTGCAGGTCTCTAGCCATAATATATAAATATAAGCGAAATACCACTGACTCATCACGAGATCTCCGAAACTATACGTCCGATTGACTTGAAATGTGGCATGCATATTCCTTTCCGGATCAGGATCGTAACGTCCGTTTATGTAGGCATATGTGCTCTGCTACCCATGCGAAGCCGCGGCGGGTTTCTAGATTTTAACATTACGTAATCGATTTGCGTCAAATCAGTCATGCAATTAGTTATATTTATATGGTATTCGACATTTACATTTTGTTTTAAGAAAGACCCTTTTATTTTCAAAATAACAAACCTTCAAGCATATATCTACCAAACTGATGGGTACTAGCCATCGTATATTTAAGTATTATTATTTTCGTTTTACTATAGCTCTGTGGTGCCCATGGTTTGCTAGCAAACTCCTAGTGCCAGTACAAGGGGACCATGGAATAATTAATAATCATAATTACTGTTTAATTGTAAAACTATAGTATGGTAGTTAATAATTAAATAATATAAAATGTTTTATAAGGTTTCGAAAAATGTTATCATAAAACGTAGTTGTACCGTAATCAACAACAACGCCGAATGCCTAATTGGCCACAACGCCAAATCACGAAGTGATATCAACGTTGGATCACGAAGTGAGCTCAACACCTAATCACGAAGTGACCTTATCACCGAATCATAAAGTGACCTCAACACCGAATAATGAAGTGACCCCAACGCCGAATCATGAATTTATTGTCCTCAACGGCCAATTCTTAACTGACCAAAACGCTGAAGTCTATATTAACTACAACGCCAAATGCTTATCCCGAATATTGAGTGGGCCACAACGTCAAATTTCAATCGAGCTACTTACCTCCCAAGCTTTTAAACTCTGTTCTGAAACCAAAGTAGGCCTATGCATTTCATTGTGAACAAGTAATTCTAAAGATGTTACAACTTCAATATTTTCTACAAGGTAAAATAGCTTTCAGCATAGCAAATAAACAGGTGTCTGAATTTTTTGATCACATTTTTCTCTTATCTAATTTATTTAAGAATAATTTGTAACATGTTATAATTTGAAAGCGGCATAGGCTTGCTTTAAACAAATAAATTATAATATGAATTAAAATGTAAGCTGTATTTCAATATGCGTATTTACACCAGAACACGGTTCGTTCCTAGAAATATTAAACATGTCACTTGTTAGTATTTAAACTAAGTAGAGCATGTAATAAAATAGTGATGTGGACAACGATGATGGTATTACTTTGGACATGTTGGAGATAATATTGAAAATACCAAAACAATTTTCTTACGTTTATATTAGTGTCTTCAATTTTTGTAAGAAGGGTGCTTGGTGGAAATTCATATGTGCAACATGAAGTACTTAAGGATTTGGTAAGTCTTCTTGTAAATAACTTAACAGTAATTGCTTCGTAATTTAATGTTTATTTTAAGCGTTGCCATGCATAATTAAAAATAAGTGCCTGGTAATATCTAAAAGTGTGCATCTCCTATATGACAGTTCCGCATTTTTCAAAGGTCCATATATAGTAAAAAGATAATGTTATGTATTTTGGCGAGGTCGAGGTGATGGAGTGAAAATATCATATCTTGTTTGACACTTTTGTGACTCAGAGTTCTAATATATTTTCTTGCTAAATAAAACCAAAATGTAAAGAGATGTAACAGCGATACTATATAAACAGGAAAATAATAATCACAACATATTTTTTCACAGTTCAAGATATAATATGTAGTGTTTTATACAATATAAGTAAATATATTAGAACTCAGAGTCACAAATGTGTCGAAGATTAAAAAAAACTAAAACCACGCAGTTTCCATTGTAACTTAGCCTCAAAAGTTCAAAAGAAATTTAGAGTGAAAGCTGAAAGGCGTTGTAGTATCATACGGTCGCTGGCGTATGGCTCTTATGAAAGAAGTTCAGTGGTTCTTTATCATATATGTACTTTTATTAACAGACGGAAAATTTTTGTCTTTCGTTTAGTTTTACCTACTCACTAAACACATTGACTTCTCAAAATGGGAACCAGTGCCATAGTACTCGAAACACCTCCACCTTTATATTATTATATTACTAGCTGACCGACCGGGCTTCGCACGGCTATACTAAAAGGAAAAGATTAAATATCCTATTTACAGTAATAATAAATGAAATATAATGGCAATTAATTTATTGCAATGTTTTTTTAATGTATCGGAGAGAAAACGAATAGCACAGGTTTACAGATATTATAGCAATTAACAGAATTAAAAATCTCTGTGACGTAATCATAGAAGTAACATAAACATAACAAGTTTTTAAATAAAAATAAAGTCGACTATAATATTGCTAGGATAAAGCAATTAGGCTAATTCTTTTCATTACTATCAGAGCTTTTGTGACATGGTAGGATCGTCAATATTATAGCAAAACAAATACAACCTCCTCTCATTAATTTGAAAATATTCTCAATTATGAATCCGATATAAACCGAAATTAAATTCTCTTAAAATTTCACCGTAGATTCTCTTCAGGCAGGCTGGCTTAAGCAAAGCTAACTACAATAATTAAAAGTGGTTAACCACATCTATTCTCTTAATATAAATTTATAGATTACCATTTCAAAACTACTTTCTTTTACTACACAATGTAGCTTCACATTTCTGAAAACTGTTCTGGGACGATACGCATTCCTAGTAGGTACCCAAATTACTTAAATTTCACAATAAAATGCTTCAGGCGTCGCACTACGCGGCCTACTTATTTCGCTCCATATTACAACCAAGGTGGCGTACTACGCTATCATTGTAAAGGTGTGAAAACAGGGATTGCATGGAACAAATTATTTAAAAAAATATACTGTAAAAGTACAACATCATCGTTACTTTAAATTGCTTAGTACCTGGAACCCAGGCATACTTAAAGCACATAGAATAACCAAATTACAGACGTAAAAAAATTCCGACTAAATAAAAAATAAAAAATAATGCCAAATTACGTCATAAATCATAAAAAACTACATATCATAAAATCATACGTTTCATTGCCGAATGAGGTAAACCAAATACAATACAGAGAAATACCGGAAATTCGGCAAGAGTAGCGGAAACTACTTTGAACAGCGATCCTAGCGGGATGTGGATGAAATTAGGTGTTTCGCCGTATTCGTTTACATTGAAAACTCGAGACTTGAATTCAGAAAATGTGTACTAAAATTACTGTAAATTTTCATCTAACACAAAAGAAAGATTATTAATTACCATTATTCTAGCCTTTTTGGACTTTAAATTATCAAAAGTACCTGAAAAACGCGATTAAAAATCTCTAAAGTGCTATAACAAAGCATTATTTCGAATTATATTGCATCCAGCAATCAAGAGGTAGTGCAAGTAGCGGTGGTTCCACTCACTTTCCTAACGTAAAAAACATATCTAGTGCCCGGTATTGATCTGCATAGCATTTGGTTGAACGTAGGCGTATTTTCTAGCGATTATCATAATTTTACAAATATTTTTAATAAAAATATACATACAGATATCCGGCGTGACTAAAGACGATATTTTAGTTTATACTACTTTTCTTAGAGTAAATTAGGCTAATAAGGGCTATTCCGTTTCTGAAACATATATCAGGTTTTGTCAGTGGCTTGGGTGAAGTCAAGTTGCTAACGCAATAAAAATTTATTGATTATAGCAAACATACATAGCAGAAGTAAACATTATTGTATACGTTTGTGTTATTTATAAACTCGTCTTCAGATTATGTTCATAAAAATTACTAAACCGAAATGTTATATGTAGGCTTGCAGTATCTTTAGATGGGAAAGTTCAACGTAAAGGCGTCACAGCGATACAAAGGTAACAACATTACCACAAACAACTCCTGTGGATATAAGATGATAATAATAATAATAACTCCATGAAATGTTAAGTTGCCGAACAACATGTTTTATTTAACAAGTTTCCGTTTCGTTCACTTACCCTATCGCTTTCTTTCCTTTAATTTCAAAGTATTTATTACATATTACTCAGCTATAGAAATGATATATAAATATGTCATACAGAAAATTCAATTTAAATTTTTGCTCTGGAAACATTAAACCACGAAATATACTTCTTGGACTCCAAAAATACTAACAGTTGTAGTATATTTAAACTGTCGTAGTATCTGTCCTAAGTTATAAATAATACCGCAGGAGTGTATAATATTCCTTCAGAAACAGTAATACCTTATACGTAAGAGCCTTCCCGAGTTAAGCGTATACGCGTGTCTCCGTAAATAAATGTTTTGGTAATAAGATTTTTTCCACGAAAGGTGAAAATTGTCATGTTTTACATTTTCCGTATAATATATTTACATAGAAAAAAATTTGTGATAATGGCAAAAAAGCGCATATTCAGAGCCTGGTTACTCAGTTTACTTAATTCGCAGTCAAAATGTACAACATGAAATTAGTACATTTATCATATGTCTTTTATCGCGTAATAATATCCCACTGTTATAGATATGTTTGCGAGTAATTAGTATAGGCGTGGTGCGTTCCGCAGCATTGAATGCATTGCGTAGATGGGACAACTGCGCTCAAATATTTAAGAAGGAAGCAACCTTAAAAGGCGATAAATAGTAATGGTGAGCGACACACTATCTATTTGTCTCTGAAACTAACTACCCATCTTACTTGAAGTATGCAGGCGATACTTGATGAGCGACACACTACCTGTTGTCTCGAAAACGAACTACCCTTCCTACTTGAAAGATGCAGGCGATACTGAACACCCTCCACTCTTGTGGCAGAATGTCGAACCTCTCCCAATGTTTCGGTAGTAGTTCCAGAATCCACGAATAGAGTTACAAGTGGCTGGAATGTATTTACACACACTATATGGAACAAAAAATATACTAAAATACTTTTAGGCAAAATGACTTTAGGCAAAACGACTTTAGGCAAAACGACTGCTCAGCAAGTTAACTGTCTGTTAAAGAAAGCGAATTGCTGAAACTTTAGGCAAAACAACTTTAGGCGAAATGACATTAGGCAAAACGACTTTAGGCAAAACGAATTTTAGGCAGTACGATTTTAGGCAAAACGACTTTTGGGGAACTAAGCATGCGATAATAATTATAGGCAAAACGACTTTAGGCAAAATGACTTTTAGGCAAACCGACTTCAGGCAAAACGATTTTAGGCAAAATGTTTTTAGGCAATAAGACTTTAGGCAAACTAACTTTAGGCGAAATGACTTTAGGCAAAACGACTTTAGGCAAAATGACTTTAGGCAAAACGAATTTTAGGCAAACCGAAGGTGGGAAAACACGATTAGGCAAAAGATTTTAGGCAAAGCGACGCCTCCCCTCCTCCCCCCCCCCCTCAAGGAGCATGTAAGAAGATCTGGAGTGGACTTATGTAGGGCGAGAGCGAAGCCAGCCGGTTGCGAAGAAGGGATGTAAAGAAAGAGGAAGAGAGCGTATTTCTACTGCAAACACAGCCCCAGCCCACTTGTCCTTGAGGTTTGAGTGGCACTGGTGTGCGGCTACAATTGTGATTTCCTGTAGCGCATATGGCTGTACAAATCGATGGAATTCCACGCCGTTCGGTATATTAAGGTTTCCCTCAAAGGAATGGTTTCACAATGCTTTTAAGATATTATTAGTTACATCCCAACATAAGTTTAAAACATTTCTCTTAAGAGTGTGATTCGAAGCATTAAAAGACGTGCCTTAATTATTTTGCAAATTTATCATTGTTATTGTGACGATGTCAGGGGTTTTCGTATTTTTTTTAGAAATATAGTACAGTATTAGCAACTACGTTAAGAACTGTTATTTTATTCACACAGAGAAAAGAAATACAAAATGCTAAAATTTGGTGTCTGTCTTTTTATATACTATATAGGCTTGTTATTATATGTGTGTTGTAACATGTATAAAAATGTTAAATATATTCAACAATATTTGGTAATTATATATATTTAAAAACTTTTATGTACGCTACTTGAAACTACGTGAAAGGTTTTCAGTCTGTACAGGCCTATTCTATGATTTTTTTAATTATTGATTCTTATGCAAACAATTAATATAATTGAAAGTTTCTTACATTTTCAGTATATGCATAGCATTACAGTTATTCCAAACAATTCTCTACCAGTGTTTAACTAAGGTTTGCATGTTATGTTGGTTGAGTAAGTAGACTAGAACATGAACATGATATTGAAAAGACTTCTAACTTCTACTACCTAATAAGATTAAATGAGGTAGTTAAGTAAGAATTCGTTTTTATAAACGTTGTGTATGAAATTATAAAATTTGAGACGTATAATAACAAAAAGAAGTGCGTCCCGAAGACATATGTTGGTAGTGTTACCCACTGAAACATTATTCCCACTTCAACTCTCTGTAAAAATAAAAGTATGTGGTTGCATGCGTCAAGAGGGGTATATAAATAAAATTTGAGGCTTCTTCCTAATTTCATACGCCTGTCTCCCCCACTTATAATTGCAAACAAAAAATTTTCCTCGATGTTGTAATTTACTCTGCGTATTCACAAATGTTTTTGGCAGTAAATAGGTATTTAATTTTTAAAAATGAAAGTATTCGTGTTTCGAAAAAAATATTAAAGCGATGTGCGGAAAAATGTTTACAGATAATCCAGTAAAATTTTCAGTTAGATTGTTTTGATAGTTTCGGAGCTGTTGCGAGTTTAGTTTGGAGGATTTTTCGGCCGCGCGAGGCAAGTTTGGCTCGTTTTCGTTTTCTTCCAGCGTAGGAAGCAGGGAACAAACGCCGATACCCGGCTTCACCTCGCATCCTCTGCTGGCCTTCCCTTGTCCTCTCCAGATGTATTACTGTATTTAGATCCATGGGCGGGGCGCGAGAGCAGAGGCAGGCGGTGGTGGGAACGCGAGCGTCAAGAGAGACACGACGACTACGGACAGTTGCTAGTTACTGAATTACAAAGATAGAAAAATTAAAATATGTTGCTTAAACAATGTGGTTAATAAATGACGCGGTAAAAAGTAGCCTATGTCCATCAGGGATAGAAAAATTAAAATATGTTGCTTAAATAATGTGGTTAATAAATAACGCGGTAAAAAGTAGCCTATGTTCATCAGGGATAATGTCGGCTTCTAATGGAAAAATAATTTTTCAAATCGATCCAGTAGTTTCGGAGCCTATTTAATACAAACCAACAAATAATTCCTCTTTATAATATTAGTATACATTATACACGCCCATGAAGGCATAGCAGCCAATGACAAATACCTATGAAAACATCTGACCGAATCGCTTGTGACCAGGATAGAACGTAAAATTTTGAAACGGCCAATGAACATATTTGTTCAGTCTAGTTTGGAATCAGAAAAATTCGTGAACTTTGTAGCCTCTTGACTATTAGGAACCGACAACGAAAATACTCTTCTTGGATTAAGGCCTTTTTACTAGCCTCGCGAATAAATTTTTACACTCGCTTTCATTTTTAAAATTCTATACTAGTATTTGTCATTTTTTTTTATTTACCTCTCCAATTAAGTAAATGCAGTTGTTTCCTGACTTAATTACTGCGTCGAGTTGTAGAAAAAAATTACATAGCCGTAGAAAAACAGAAAATGCATTAACCTTTGGATGGCCGTGATGTTAATAAAAAAAAGTAAAAGTTTTGAAATAGTTTCAAACATGCCTGAAAAATAGCAGATTTCAAATGCGGTGCACATACGACTACACATTTTGCAACGTAACATATTATGCAATGCATATAGGATGAATTTTTTTGACGTGACGTCTAATAAATCGATGAACGCCGGCTGCACGCACGAAAAAGTGTCCTGTTACGCACATTTTTCCGTTACGCTGTGTCCCGTTACGCTGATTGTTCCGTTACGTTGTCGGCGAGTGCAGTAATAATAGGTTATGTTACAATAGACTAAAAAATTATGGTGATTCATAGATATAATTGACGATAGATATTTGATTACAGTTTATTTATATGAAAACTTGTTCATAATAATATTTAAACTTTATAGCTAAACGCCAGTTTTTTAAATTAATTACAAGTCATCTACACGTGAAATGTTTTGTTGACTGTTAATAAAGTGAAGTGAAAAGTTAATGTGGTTTTCATTGCTTATTACAACAACAATTTCGGCAATAAAGGTTAATTATTCTTGCATTTTAAAAATCTTATTACTAGTATAATTTCAAGTATTTAGTCTTTTATTATTATAAAATAAAAATGATTTAATTTTATTCATAAAGTATGCAATCATTTCATCAATGTTTGGTTATGACGCTGTCACGTTAAACTATCGTCCGTAAACCGATTTTACAGACAGCCAATTTTTTTTAATGAGGTCCGTTTGTGAATGAGAGTGAGAATCACACGAGATCGCAGCAGAGTGATTGCGCGTCTGCTTCCAGCATGCTTTGCGTGCGTTCGGACGCCATTTGCAGCCGTATCGTCCATGAGTGTGCTGGGCTGTACGAGTTTATAACGTTTAAGACAATTGATTCGCCCGTCGACTATGAGACACGATCTGTAGTTCGATTCTTGAGAGCAAGAAACTTGCCTGCAGCGGAAATTCACCGTCAGATTTGTGAAGTTTGTGGTGATGGTGCTGTGAGTGACGGAAAAGTTTTTAAGTCAGTGAGAAAGTTAAATTAGTGCGAATGACGAGATACGTCCTGGCATCGATCAAGGAACGAACCTAAGACAGAAATGAATCCAATAAATAATAAAATTTTAATAAGCGAATTTTTTTATGAATTTAGTCATTTTTCCCGAATTTCTGTCCTAATAATGTCTGATATTAAAAAAAATTGGATTCCAATACAGCGGATGTGGAGTCTAAAATGGCCAAAGACCTCCTGATCGTAGGGTATCCAGTGACGGAAACGTCCGAACATAGCCGATTCCTCACGATTGGTCAGTCAACAAGCCATCAAGCCATCAAGTCGTAGTCCTATAAGAAATACATTTCGCCAGAATGAACTATTGAGATATATTTTTTTATGAGATTATTGGCTTATCTTATTTTTAAAAATGCTGATAACACTTTTAAAATAGTCGACTTACTTTTATGTCCAGTCCTTTTTACACTTTTAATGTACAATTAATTTTTATTAAATAATACATATTTTAGTGAAAATACACCAGCTCTTTCGAATTCATACATGTTTATCTTGTAGCCTATTAGTAAACTATCACTTCTGTATATACTTAAGTCATTTTGTGTCTTTTAATCATTATTCTAAATAAATAGGATGCATAAATTATGAATGTTCTAATATTCAGTTGATTAAATAAACAGTAATTAAGTGACCATCCATAATTTTCTACCACAAAACCATTAAAAATTAAATATTTTTTTAAATTTAATTATACAGTATATGGCATTTATTGTGAATATTATATTGTATTTATAAATTTGGAATTCCAAATAAGTTAAACTAATGGCCATGAATTCAAGCACCCGGGCTTTTTATCAAAATTTTTTCTATAAAGCTATACTTTTAATGTTAACAGTTTGAATAATTAATAAAGTCATAATACAGGTAATTATTGGAAGTATTTTTTTCAAATCAAATGGTTATTCCGCAGATTTTCATATTATTGCAAAAAGAATAAAACGAAAACTATACTGTCACAAAAATATTTCTTTGTTTGCAAATGGAGCATGCAATTTTTTTATAAATATCAGTTAAACTTGAATTATCTCCAAAAATGAATGTAATATCAAATATGAGTATTACTTACACACACAACTCACAGAACAATTAGTCTGTTATAAAAATTAGTTTCCAAAATTTGTTTGATAACTAAATTTGTTGAGCAATCAAGTTGCTTACTATATTTTTCTTATGACAAACCAATAAATGCAGCATTATTTGGATACTTTTATTGTAACTAGTTGTAAATAGTGCACAATGTTGAGTATTAATCTACAGATTAATGTTTGCCTGCTTTTTTTCAATGAATTTATTGTAAAAACATAATATTTCTGAGTTCATTGTTAATCCATGCTAAGAGGTGGGAAAAATCATGTATTTAGTAAGTGAGCTTGCTAGATTGAAATATACGTTAGGAACTGCACATTTATGTAAACGAGTAAAAATACTTCTAATTAAATTTTTATTTATTTTTTTTACATTTTTCACTATTTTAGTTTTAGTATAAAGGATAGCATAATCATGTTTGGTCCTTTAAATCCATTTTTTAAGGAGAGAAAATTCAAACGTTTGAAAGCAGTGAAAAATCTGAGTCTTTAAAAAAAATTATTTCGTATTCTTGGAATTATGTTATACAATGGTTTAGCATAATTATTTTTCAAACAAATATTGTCGTTATAAAAACCTCAATAATGACAAAGTGTGGCATTTTAAATATAATTTTCTCTTTAATAACATCAAAAACTCTCATATTCTAAAGCAAATATACATTTTTATGGTGTAACCGAAACATGTAAACTAAGTATTAAACTGTGTATTTGTGTAATTATTCATATCTTTATTACCTTTCACATTTAAGACAACTAGTAAATATTAAAATTAAATTAAATTAAAAAATGGATTGAAAATATAAATAACAAAATAAAATCCTCCCCATCAAAATTTTGGAACTATGTTAGAATTATGAAGGAAGGTTACAAACAGTCTCCTGAAGTTATTGAAAATAATGTACTATTAAGTGATCCAGCTGCTGTTGCCAATTCCTTTGGTAAACATTTTGCTGAAGTTTATGATCAGCCACGTGATGTGCAGTTCCAACCACAAACGCATAAGTATGAAACTAACTTAATGCCACCTATCATTACAATCAGCCGCGTTCTTTGGGCTATTAAATGTCTAAAATCATCCAAATCTGCAGGAGTAGATGGTATTCCCAACTTTATTATTAAGGGCTGCAAGGAGATATTAGCACCTATTTTAGCTCACATTTTCAATAAAAGTCTGACTTCTGGAATCTATCCAAAATTATGGAAACAAGCTATTGTTGTCCCAGTATTAAAAAAAGGTGATAGACAATTAGTTACTAATTATAGACCAATATCACTTTTATTTGGCTTTTCTAAAGTTTTTGAAAAAAATATACATAAACATATTTTTTTCATACATCCCATTTAAAAGCGGATAGTCAACATGGTTTTGTACCTGGTAAAACTACGATCACAAATTTATTTGCGTTTGTTAATTATACGTATGGTGAAATTTTATCCCGCAAACAAGTGGATGCTATATATTTCGATTTAAGTAAAACATTTTATAGATGCAAGCACTCTCTAACTGTATATAAATTATTTAGTTTTGGTTTGAATGCTTCCTACACTAATTGGTTCTGTAACTATCCAAATGAAAGATCCTTTGTTGTTCGTATTTGTAGCACTTTATCTTCATATTTTAATGCACCGTCAGGAGTGCCTCAGGGTGGAACCTTATCACCTTATTTATTTGTAAATTTTATAAACGACATAGTTAATGTTATTCAGCATTCCAGAGCTCTGCTCTATGCGGATGATCAAAAATATATACCTAGTACCATTAGAACACCAAGTGATTGTATATTGTTTCAAGAAGATATAAATAATGTAACTAAGTGGTGTCAAACAAACGGAATGAAATTAAATGTAAATAAGATTAACATAATATCATATAGGTACTAGGAAAACATAAACAGAAAATTTTAACTATGTAATAAACAACATGATACAGAGAACTTATTGTATGCGTGATCTAGGTATTCTCTTAGATTCTAAATTTTACTTTCATCACCACGTGGATAATTTAATTGCAAGTGCAAACAAAATAATAGGGATTATTAAATATTTAACTTAATTAGCTAGCTCTCTTGATTCTGTAATTAGTCTTTATTTTACCTTAGATCGAGATTAGGTGATGGCTCTGTTTTCTGGAACTCTGTAACTACCACTGACTCAAATAGACTTGAAAATATACAAAATAAATTGTTTAGATACATTTTTAACAAAAATTTAAAAGATGATAATCCAGAGAATTTCAACTATGACTTAACCCTTGAAACCCTGAACACGCATACACTGCAGTTTAGAAGGAAAGTTTCTGATAGGCTAACGTTTTTGTAATAAATTGTTTTATAAATGTTTACCACAGCACTGAAATATTAAACAAAATTGGTCTTCGATTTCCTTCATTCAATAATAGAACAATGCGACCTTTTCAAACGTATCACATAAAAAATGAGCTATCAAAACGGTGTGCTGATAATTGTAATAATATTTTGAAAGATTTAGACCCCTTCAAAAGGGCAAAAATCTCAATGAAAGACATTTTTAATTCCCAATTTTCTTACAGTTAAGATATTTTCTGATGTAAATAATGCATTATTGTTATTTCATTAATTAATTCAAAATTGAAAAATTTAGTTATTATATTTTTTTAAGTGTTTTTTGTCATGTGTTTATGTTTGTGTTGTCCCATTTTATTGTTGTGTTATTATTGTGTTTTGTGTATGTTATTGTTATTTTTTGTAATATTTGTTAAGTGCCCAGCTGTTAAAGGCTCTGACTGTTGGCAGGCACTCAAATAATTATAATAAAAAATAAATAAAAATAGCGTAACTTATTGTTAGAGCTTGTGTCAGGAAGTACAGAAAAAGACAGCTAGCTTGTGCTCTGGTTTGCTATTTGTAAAATGTATGAATATACAAATGCAACAAAATTGTTTTCTTTTTTTGCATTTTTTTCAAGTAACGAACTGCAATATACATGTCTGCAAAAACACATTAACTAAATATTTCTTCAATTTTTATTTTAAAAAAATATTCTGGAGCTATATTATAATGTAACGGATGGGACTAGAGCAATATGATAATCATTAAAATATTTTTTTATAATAGCTAATACCTGGCAACATTTTAAAGCCTGTTTCTTTTTCTTTTTTCTTTTTTTGCAGTTTTCTTTCTTTCTTTATACAAAGCATCTCTCCATATATATCAATATTTCCCTTTATATTTCACTCTATATATCGCTATATCGCTCCTTATATATACTCATATATCCCTCTAGCTCTAACTATATATGTATATATATCACTATTTTATCTCTCATTACTAGAGACCTGCGAAATTCGCGGATTTATTCGGTGATAGGATAGAATTCAAACACATATACATCTTAGATAATTTTGCTATTGGCTTACTGTTCATCTGGACGAATCTCAACCAGTTATAAACCCTCAACCAAAGAAGGATCGAATCACAAACAAACCAGCTTAGACGACTTACAAGTCGGCTGCCAATGAACTTGAGTTATTTGCCCGAGTGTACAGGGGTATGTGCAGTCTATCCTGAAGGCCATCGAAACCGCGAATTTTTCAGGTCTCTACTCATTACCACTTTCTATACATCTATATATATATATATATATATATATATCCGTCTATATTGTACGGTCCATAGGAAAAATGAATAATAATAAAAATACGTACTTACTGGTAATCATCACGCGCCACCTTAAATTATGCTTTAAGGGTTGGTTTTATAGAAATATCACCTAAACATTAACTTTCCTTGTGTTTCAAAATTCACATGTACAAAATTTCATCGATATCGGATGAACGATGTGCGAACGCAAAGAAGACAAACAAAATAGAAGACAAACAAAGAAACATTTATATTTATAAATAGCTAATATGTATGACCTCAGATAGTTAATATGACGTCAAAACATTTTTTTCTAATATCTATATATTTTAGAATATAAAATTTATTAAAATATCGTTTGAAGTGCAAATTTTTTTGGGGTTGTTTTGCGTCAAGTACCATAAGAATTTTATTAACATATCCCACTGTGGGAAGATCGTAAGAAAACCACGTCCAGCATTATTCAGGATCTATGTAGCGTTAGTAAAATTACTTATGGAATGCTTTCAAACGTTAAATGATTTGAACTTTCTATGCTAAATTGGGTGCAGGAGACATTCACTATAATTAAAAAAATTTAATTTAAAATATCAAATAAAATTATTTTTTACTTAGATTGAAACGTTTTCAATTTAATTAATTTAAAAATCAATATAAAGGAATGGCAGTCCTGTAAGCAGAAAAAAATAACCAATTAATACGTGATATAATCGTTATTTGTATCCTTAATATCGCATCACAAGAGCTATTAATTAATAAGCTTATAATCCACTTATTCTTACTATGCTCTCACATTATTCCCTTTTAAGTCTTCTATGTTATTCAAAAACAACTATCTGTCGCATTTCGTCTTCAAACAATACTTCTGAATCAGCTTGGTTTAAGTAGGCTGAGGCCTCTCTCTATACTAATGTTTGTGTGTAACAAGTGCCATTAGTAAAATCAGCCTTTTAACAATTTCAATTTCTTAAGTATATTATAACTACGAAATTATATATCTATTTAAAAATAAATCCTTACTTTATGTAATTAATTTGATTTAGTAACATTAATTGTATGTAGTCTAGCTAAAAAAAATATATATTCTGCCATATTTAGCTGGATGTACGTGAGTATTATTTCATGTTGTTGGAATCAGCTTAAAAATACACCAACTTTACACAGCTTACACAGGGAAATAACTTATTGTGAGGGCAGCCATTAAAAATTGTTGTCAATAGAGACACTGCTAAGTATTTTAGTTGAATACAATTTTTTTTTTTGTCAAAATTAAGTTTTTTTAATGCCAGCTAAATTTTTCGTCTATAATGTAAGTTATCTACAAATTAGACATTAAATAATTTATTTTTTGCTTTTACATTACTTTTGTTTGGTATACACTGGAAAAAAAATATTTACGGTTGGCTGCAAAGATTTTTCCGTGTTGATGAGACCAAAATAATGTTCATATAAACCGGCTCCATTTGCTGTTGTGCCACGAGTGTGACAGAAAGAAGTGAAAAAATTACTGTTACAAGTCAGAAGGCAAAAATAAACTCTGACGAAAGCTGATGACTAACTTGAATTTATAGCTTGATTTAAAAGCGCGTGAATAAATTTATTTCATATATATAAAATTATATATTTATTTTATTTTATATTGAAATCATTTAATTTAAAACATAAATACTGTAATAAGACTCTCTATTATTAAATACCTCAATAATATAAATAATTAATTCTTGCCAACTTCTGCAAGTGTTTAAAACCTTTGACCTATAAAAACCTTTTTTTTTTAATTTTTACATTCTCGCAATAGAATCAATGAAACAACTAAAGTCACTTAAAATAATAACGTTACTTAGAGTTTACTGAAATGTAACCAAATCATATTTCTCGAAATGTGTATTTTTCAGAGCATGTACAAAATTCTTAATATTATAACGAAACAAAATTAAAAAGATAAAAATTATAAAACGGTATGTACTGTAATAGAACAATAGGCCACGTCTTTTAAATGTTATAAATTTACCGTATCTTTTAAACTTTAGGCCTATATCACAGCATTGCTTCGCATCAGACACCGTTTTACGTTTGTACAAAGGAAGCTTCCCTCTGCAACGTGTTATTAGAACAAGTAAAAAGTAAGTCAATTCAGCCTATAGACACTTGCTAATAACCTAATTTACCTCAATTATTTTAAAATATACATTTTATAGTGGTTTAAAACTTATTTTAACACTTACTTGCAAATGAAATAAGTTTTCTCAAGAGACCCCTTCTTGACACGTCCTCCCACCTGCGCCGTCGGTTGAGAATGGCGTCGCGTGGCGTGGTGGTAACGTGTTGCCAACTTGATAGAAAATGGCGTCATCCGTGCAGAAATTTTTTACGTAACTATTTAACGGTTACGTTTAAGTATATAAAGCAGAGATAAAATATACCGCAATTAATGATTTTTAAAATCATAATTTAATTAATGTACTTTATAAAAATTCAGGTAAATTTTAAAAATGAAACTAGTTTATTAGTAGATTAACAGACGTAGAAAAAATTGGGAAATTTATAAACGCCTGAATTTTTAATATTCCCTCAGTAATTAGCTAGAGACTTGCGATTTCTCAATGTACAACTTATATTAATTAATACAATTGATAACTGCTGATCTGATGGAAAGATTCTTATTATTGCGAGATGCATTTCATTTTTTTTTCATTTTCAAAGAAGTATTAGTTTAGTTTTTTTAAGTGGATTTATATGTTGATTTACAAGTTAATGCTAATTTTACTAGCTCGTTTTTTTATTCTTTTTTTTCGTGATGTAACCCAAAGGTGGATAAAATTATACAGTGTTAATGTATTTTACAATGTATATTTCATGTGAAAACCTATTGCATTTAATTATAATCACTGAAATATGTTTAGTCTGTAACTGTTCTAATTTATATTTTTTTTTCTCCATAGTAATTTAAAGATAATTTTTTTCGTTAAAGCTTCTTGGCAACTAAGAAACTGTTACTTATTTTGGTTATATATAATTGATAATGACACTATATACACTCCTCAATATATATCGATATCACAAATTGTTTGCTCTGCACAATAATTTATCTGAGGTATTGGAACTTAGAAGAAATTAATTATTTAAACTTCCTCGAAGATTCATAACTTAAAATACTAGCACTTTTGCGATATTTTGTCGAAAAAGGCGTATTTGTATAAAAAATAATAATCTGAGGGTTCTAGCACTCAACACCAGCCATTTACAAACTTCTAAATAACACATCACATAATTACAATATTCAGCTCAGAATCAGTAATAATATATTCGTAATTAAGGCACATTTTTAGGTGGATTCGAAAGTAAAAAGGCGATCATATATACTTTAAAAACTATTTTCGGGCATAAGTTCTTATCTCACAATTCAGAACAGAAATAACTGTTTTAGTGCTGTCATAATTTATTGACAAACCTTTTTTGTTAAACAGTTAATATCTGAAATATTGAAACACTTCGTGGAATTTATTATTTTCTTAGAAACATGAACACAAAACTTTACTTGATATTTCTCATGAAACATTATTGGCTACAGAACGGATAAGACAATTTAATGAGGTATGAATATAGGATACTTAAGTATTTTTGTTACACCCAACATGTATCAGTGTCAAGCTCATATCTGCTCATAACTGACCAAGTAGGGATAATATTTATAACTAATACAATCAACGTTGTGAAAGTTAATAACTGTCAAATGTCAACTACTACATTATAATGGCAGTGGTTTAGTGAGAGCAAGTAATTAGTTTATTTTATTTTATTGAAAAAATTATTTTGGACATACGCCATCTGCTCATTTTGGCGTCTTTGCGGTGTTTTTGTGTATTCATCTTTCTTTTCCCGTCCTTAGAGTTTTCTCTATGACATACAGTGTCAAACTATTAAATGCATATGTTCAAAATATTTATTTAAATCAATCGTCCCTGTTGCAAAAATAATTCAAGATCTTATTCTATTTGGTTCTGCGCCTACGCGATAGGCAGACCCCTAACGAATTCAATTTGCATAGCCATTAGGCGTTTTGCCTTACCTCTTAATTTTTGTGTACTTTATAAGGAAGACTTTAATTCCAAGATTATTGCTCGAAGACTAGTTATGCTTTAAATTTTAATATATTAATGAATTATTTGACTAGCAGAATTTTATAACAGCACAGTCTACTTTTAAAAGAACTTAGTAATTTAAATTGATTGATATCCTAACGACATTACAATTTTGAAGCCATATAAATAATTTTTAATCTCATACCTTGTTCATAGATTATTTTCATATGAAATCAATAATTTTTATTCAATTATGTAAAACAAGTTTGTCGCCTTTGAGAGGAAAGTTTCAAGAGCTTATACAACGGTTTGAATCTTGTTAAATTATATGAACCAGCTTTTTGTTATTTCTTATAAAAATTCTATCTTCAGGGTAAGTTTAAAAATTTAATTTAATGTTTTATGATAATCTGAAATGTGATAACAAGAGCTATGCGTCGGCGCTATCGGCTGATTTGCTTTAAAATTTTCCGTTTCAAACATTTTGATTGTGAAACCTAAACATCCAAACGTAGTACTACATCATTTACTTTTGTGATATTCATTTATTTCTAAAATAATGTGTTATTAAATGTAATATAATTTTTTCACGGGCATGACTGAAAATAAACAAACTTTCTTATGCAGTGGGTTCTTTGAAGTAAAATCACTAAATATACAAGTGTACCATAGTTGATCTTTCATTATGGTAAGTAAGTTATCGCAATATACATGCTACAAAAACCTTTCAAAAATGAGTGTCACTTCAATTTTACCAACCAAATAACCATTTGCTGTATTATTATGAATAGGTGGTAGCCGAGGATTAAATTACTTGTTTAAACATATTGTGTTAACTTAACTATATATTTAAAATAAATCGTCTATTAATGTAATTAATTGATAAATTTATTATTTAGTTGCATAGTAAAATGAAAATTGCAATATCCTACCATATTCAGCTAGAACTATATGCTGTTTCAAGTGGAAGCAATGAACTAAAAAAACACAAAACTAACAGAGTAGTAACAAAATAAAATTACCTGTTGTATGACCGTTACAATTTTTTTTTAAATAGCTTTTACCATGCAGAATATATTTTTAAAACAAAATTAGGTGTCTTTTTAATGACAGAAAAAATTTCTCTCTCATTATGGTTTTGTAACTACAGAATTATTATATTATCTCATAGGCCTCTCTGGCGGGGTGTTGGGGGGGGGGGGACATGTCCCCTCCAAGAATTCCTTGTGGAGGGGACACAGAATAGCACTAAAGGTTTCTTATTTTCAAGTTTCTACGATTCTCAGGGTAAATATCTTTCATTTAAGAAATTTTTTGTTTCTGTCTATTAGAATTGTATTTTGTGTGATATTTTCCCAAGTGTGAATTATCTCGTTCCAAAGCATTCTACACAATTCTTCATTCAACATTACATTATTATCTTTACATTGTTACTATTATTATCATTATATTACATACAATACATTCTATTTGGATATTTTTATTTCTATTCGCCAAATATATTTACATCCCATGTCCCCCCCCCCCCCTCTAAATTTACTTACCAGAGAGGCCCACATATTACCTTAAATTATATAATTTGGGAATTAGAGGTGTAGTCAATAAATTGTTGAAGTCTTATCTCACAAACAGAATGCAGATAGTTCAAGTTACTGGAGTCAATAGTAACAATATCTTAGAGTCTTATAATTCCCTACCTAAATTTATGAATGTAGGAGTTCCTCAAGGTAGCGTTTTAGGGCCACTTCTTTTTCTGGTCTATGTAAATGATCTAAGTTATCATTTTACCGATATTCCTATCATTTCTTTTCCAGATGATACTAATGTACTGGTTAAAGCCAATCCAGCTTCTAAACTTGATGTTCTGGTTATGAGTACACTACCTACATTAAACTCTTTTGTTTAAAAATAATAAACTGCTACTGAATTATGGCAATAACAAATTTTATTTTTTCCTCTTAATTAAAATCAAGTAAACCAAATACTCTGTTTAAAAATACTAACTTAAATTTTGTGGTACATTCACGATTCCTTGGACTTGAGATTGATGAATTTTTATCATGGGACAAACATACGTTTGGTTTGTTAAATAAATTAAACAGTATGTGTTATATGTTTAAAGTACTTTCTCATATAACTACTAAACAATGCCTATGGTCTGCCTACTTTGGCTATGTTTATTCTTTAATCAGCTATGGAATTATGTATTGGGGGAGTAATAGACATCATCTACAATCATTTTTTTATTATACAAAAAAAAAAATCAGAATGATACTCCACATGAAACGTTTGGACAGTTTTCGTGATATTTATAAATCTTTAGGTCTTCTTACTGTGCCCTGTATTTATATTTACAAAGTATTATTGTTTATTTATAAAAACAAATTAATTTATATAAAAAATTCTAATATTCATGAGCATTTCACACGAATTAATGCAGATTTTCATCTGCAAAGGGTTCATAAGAAAAAACTTTACAGTCTGTTACAAATGTTGGTATTAGATTATTTAATAAATTACCATTAGCTCTAAAAAATATGGAGCAAAATAATTTATTTAAAAAAGAATTATTTTTATTACATAAGGCTTTTTATAATATAGATGATTATGAACAGGAGGTAGCTTCGTAATATTTTTACTGTTTTTTTTTTTGTGAGTTTTATATATGATTATGACGAACTGTACTGTGTGATATAGGTTAGATTGTGTTCTAATGTTGATTTCTATACTTAATTTTGTTTACTGTAATTATTTATTACTTTTCTTTTATATATAATATTATCTAAATAGGTGCTTATTCATGGAAGTGCAGCTGTTTTATTATTTTAATTTTATATGTTTTAATACTGTTCTTGTACCCGCTTATGTGTTTGTATTTTATGTTTATTTGTATTTTTATGACATATTCTATACCATTATTACAGACCCGTGAATTTTGTGGATTCAGTGACCTCCAGGATAGACTCCAATATCCTCTACACACTCGGGCAAATGCCAACTGTTCATTGGCTGTTGACTTGTGAGTCGTCTCGACTGGGTGGCCTGTGATTTGACATTTCTATGAGTGAGGGTCTCTAATTGGCCCTCAGTCCTCCATATTAGCAGTGAACCAATGACGGAAGCAGAACTAAGGTATAATTATTTGAATTTTAGCATAACACGAAATGAATCCGCGAAATTCACGGGTCTCTAACCATTATGTATGGTCTATTGAATGAAATAAATATCAGTCAATCAATATTACCTCTACACATTCTTGCTAAGGTACTTTAAAACAAACATATTGGCAACGAAACAGTATTGATGTGATCTTAATAATGTTCCAGTATGTCTGGGTTTTTCTACGGTTTTATCAAGGGTGCGACATTAACAGATAAACTATTACTGTAACTCACAAGTTATAGTCAAAAGGCAAAGAGGAAATATCCGACAAAAGCTGACAGTTACTCAAGAATTTTATGAAATTATTTAAAAGAAACATGCTGATATGTATGACTTTTCTTTCGGTGAAAATATTTTTTTAGTTATATTACAACAATTTTTTTTAGTTATATTACAACAATTTTTTTAACTAATGGCAAATAATAATTTTCCGAAAAATTCTGTAATGCACTTATTCTCACGAAAAATAATAATATGAATAATCGTAATACTAAAAAAAATATTCTATTACACAATTTAATAACTAGATAAAAAATGCAAATACATATGTTAATTAAACATTTCCGATACGAAAACAAAAAAAAAGTATTTCAATACTTACCTTTTAGCAGGAGAAATAATTGAAGTTGAAATATTATTTGAAAAACTATTAATGACTTATAAATGTGTTGCAATAACTAACATTATTTTTTTTCAGAACACATAAGCCTAAAACCATTAAATATATTCGTTACATAAAATGACCAAAAAAATAGAGTTCAAAAAACTAAATTGTTTATGTAAAAATTGTTACCGTAACGCTTTAACTTTGTGTCAGAGTATTTGCTACGCACTAGAGGCCATTTTATAATGTTATTACAAATGAAGAATGGAATCATAGACCAGATGAGACAAACTAGGTGATTCTTACACCGTCGCAGCCAGTAACAAACTGAAAGTACCGCCGTCTGAGGACTCGCTTGTGTATACCCGCAACCGTCAGAATGATACGCTAGTTAAATCAATTTACATAAATACACAAATCACTTAGTTTGTCTCATCTGGTGTATAATTCCACTGATCTTGTAACCTCGATAGCGTCTTTACCGTCTTTAACGATGAACTCGATGGATGATCTACCATTGACATCAGGGACCCAGATGACACCTGTGTCCACCTCAGTAACCCCGGCGACAGCGGAGAGATCAATGACAATGATGATGGAAGCCTCGGAGATCCTGACGCCGTCGGTACCATCAACTGCAGACATTTAGATGGTGTCTGCAATACCAGCATCGACTTGTGCTGTTCCATCTGTTAAAGTTTCGCCAGCATCATTTCAGACTTCAAAGAACAACGAACATTCATCGCGTCAGTGCAAATACTTTGGTGAGTCATTCGCTACCGCTTCAAGTGCGCGCAGACATGAAAGAAGCGGGTGTTCGAATAATGCTCGAAGCATACTATTTCAGTGCAACAAGTGCAATAAACTAATTTCACGTCTCGATAGCTTACATCGTCAATATAAAAAATTCTCCGAGAAAGTTAAGTGCACGCATAATGAACATGGATATTGTTTTGACACATGTATTGAACCAGCCAATGAGAACATATAAGTGGGGTCCTGAATATGAGAACTTCTGTCCGTCTCTGGCTGCGCTGCTGAACGGATCGGATAGTTAGACTTGACTAACAAAACAGACCAGTATCTAGCTGTTCTTGAGAACTCGATGGCATCATTACCACTATTGACACCGACCTGGATGGAAGGTCTAGCATCAACAGTGCAGAGCCTGATGACAACGACGTCAACAGTTACACCTACTCTCCCAGCACAGCAGGAGATTTCGTAGTGTGCAATATCTTCCGCAGAGCAGACCTTGAGGCCTTTGAAGTTAACATTTCAGAGGTGTTACGATGGTTGTTAACAGTGCCAGTGACATCGATAAAGGTAGCAGCATCTGACGGTGTTCCATCACCCAACTGTACGTAGTGTGACAAAATCAAAAACTTGAAATTAAACAATTATATAATACACGATTGTAATAATAACTCTGGACGCATTAAATATCAGTGCAACAGGTGTTGTAGCCAGTTTATATGCTACGAAATATTAAAAAGACACATCAGGAATTGTGATAGACTGGCTGTGCATTCATCAGATTCAAGCTGTATATACTGCGGCAAGGCATTTGTATGCATAAAACATGTAAGGCATCATGAAATATATCACTGTCCTTTCAATGAAATCGATAATACTTCTCTGTGTGTAAACTGTGGTATTCAACTGTCATGTGGAAATGCTCTGAAAAGACATGTAAAGGACTTATTTCGTACTCTACGAAGACTGTATAATTCTGGAAATGCTAAAGACTTAAATAATTTGCTTTCTTTTTTGTATTTATAGTAGTGTAGAATTTATGTAATATAAATTTCAGTCGTAAAATAACTTGCTGTGTTTTATTTTCTCTAACCTGAAACTTTTGTGGTATTTTAATTTTTTTTTGCATCGGCCAGGGATCAAACCAAAAACAAGCATCCATCGATTCAATTAGTATATTAATTGCCGTTTCATTTAATGAATTTTGGCATTTTTTCCGAATTTCTAGCTAAAAATTTGCACAAATTCAAGATGACCTTCAAAGGTCAAGATGGTGGGTGCCACAGTAATAATAAATGATTACTGCACTCTAGCAGGTAAAAATTAACCTAATATGACGGTAGCGTACTCTAGTAGTCGAAAACAATATGGTGGCCTCTAGCTGATGAAAACAAAATGGCGGAATTAACGTCATACTAGCTGACGATATATACCTTGGTATTGGTGGTGGGAGGTCGGTCTGCAGGTGGCTTCCGTGGAGAAAGGATCCGTCAACATTTTTTTTTGGGACCTCACCTGGTTTGAACCGATGACTTCAAGGCGTAAATTAATTTTTTAAATAGTATTTTATTATATTTCAGTTAATAAAATTTTGTTTTAATTTTTGAAATTTTTTCAATTTTCTAGCTTAAAAATTATTGTTTTTCAATATGGCGGCCGTAACAAAAAGTGCAACGATCTATAATCCAATATGGCAGCCGTAACAAAAGGGTAACGATGGCGTCATACTCGTCCAAGATAACAGGCAATATTTATAGAATCCAAGATGACGGCTGTAACTATATGTACATTTGTATTTTTAAAAGATTTTTATTAATATTTAATAATAAAATTTTTATGTATTATAAATTTTTTCCCTATTTTCTAGCATTAAAATTACGGATATATATATATCGTCAGATAGTATGACGATATGACCGTTATCTTGAAAATATATATAATTATATATAATTTTACATAAGTGGTGGGAGATCAGGTTGTCGACAGCTTTTGTGGAGGAAAGATCGGTCGACATTTTTAAATTTTTTGCCCTCGCCGGGATCGAACCGAGGACCCCGAGCTCCATGATGTACCGTAAGTGCGTTTTTAAAATAAATTTTTACTTATATTTAATTAATTAATTTTTTTATAAATTTTAATTTTTTTCCATTATAATTTCATAATAAATAAAGATTTTCAATATGGCGCCCGGAACGTAAATTGCAAGGGTGACATCATAATCCATGATGACGTCAGAGGCTTATCGGAGGCTGTAGACATGGATGCTTAAACCTCAATATCGAATACGTGTTCTTTCTAAGGCACAAGTCTTTTGATGTTTTTCGAATTCTAATTTTTGAATTTTTGAGGAGGAAAAACGAGAATCTTTCCCGCGAAATTGGGAAATCTTTTTATTTTTCAGATTTTTAAGATTTTTTGGCAAATTTGTTAAAACTGGATATATTTTGCGGATTTTGGCAATTTTTGAAGGTAAAGGTCGAGGTCAAGGACAAATGTCAAGTTCAAAGGTCAAGGTCAAGATCATCCAAGATGGTCAGAGAAATCGGTCATTGACCCCATCCATAGTCCACGCGTTGGCGCCATGTGCCAGGAGCCCCCAATACATACCACTCATTTCCTCACACGTCCTCCTACCTGCAGCATCCGTTGAAAATGTAGAGCGTGGCATTTATGTTTTACCAACTTTTAAAAAAATGGCACCGTCCTTTGAGAAATTATAGAAAGTCTTGATTCATTTTAAATTTGGACCTTGAAAATGCGGACAAAAGTACTGCAAATATATGTTCTAAAAATCGTTACCATATAAACAATGTAGCCTACATAGGTGTATTAATCATTAGGCTATTTAATTCGTTCATTATTATATTAGCTTAGGCAAGGTGACAAAATGTATTTTCTTTTTGGAATTAGGTAAACTGAAATTTTACTTATTCAACCTATAACGGCTATAACTTCTGGTCTGATGTTTTTTTTTTTTTTTTAATATTGCGGGGTACATTTAGACTATTTTTTTCCCTTATTTTTAAGTAATGGTATTTTCAAGTCCTTGAAACAGTGCTCCCAATCACTACAAGTAACATT